>NC_041218.1:42101030-42104939 GCF_002837175.3 Physeter macrocephalus
GTTCCCTTTTCTCCACACCCTCTCCAGCATTTATTGTTTCTAGAGTTTTTGATGATGGCCAATCTGACCGGTGTGAGATGATATCTCATTGTCGTTTTGATTTGCATTTCTCTAATGATTAATGATGTTGAGCATTCTTTCATGTGTTTGTTGGCGATCTGTATATCTTCTTTGGAGAAATGTCTATTTAGTTCTTCTGCCCATTTTTGGATTGGGTTGTTTGTTTTTTTGTTATTGAGCTGCATGAGTTGCTTATAAATTTTGGATATTAATCCTTTGTCAGTTGCTTCGTTTGCAAATATTTTCTCCCATTCTGAGGGTTGTCTTTTGGTCTTGTTTATGGTATATTTTGCTGTGCAAAAGCTTTTAAGTTTCATTAGGTACCATTCATTTATTTTTGCTTTTATTTCCCTTTCTCTAGGAGGTGGGTCAAAAAGGATCTTGCTGTGATTTATGTCATAGAGTGTTCTGCCTGTGTTTTCCTCTAAGAGTTTGATAGTGTCTGGCCTTACATGTAGGTCTTTAACCCATTTTGAGTTTATTTTTGTGTATGGTGTTAGGGAGTGTTCTAATTTCATACTCTTACATGTAGCTGTCCAGTTTTCCCAGCACCACTTATTGAACAGGCTGTCTTTTCTCCACTCTATATTCTTGCCTCCTTTATCAAAGATAAGGTGACCATACGTGTGTGGGTTTACCTCTGGGCTTTCTATCCTGTTCCATTGATCTATATTTCTGTTTTTGTGCCAGTACCAAACTGTCTTGATTACTGTAGCTTCGTAGTATAGTCTGAAGTCAGGGAGCTTGATTCCTCCAGCTCCATTTTTCGTTCTCAAGATTGCTTTGGCTCTTCGGGGTCTTTTGTGTTTCCATACAAATTGTGGATTTTTTTGTTCTAGTTTCGTAAAAAATGCCAGTGGTAGTTTGATAGGGATTGCATTGAATCTCTAGATTGCTTTGGGTAGTAGAGTCATTTTCACAATGTTGATTCTTCCAATCCCAGAACATGGTATATCTCTCTATCTATCTGTATCATCTTTAATTTATTTCATCAGTGTCTTACAATTTTCTTCATAGAGGTCTTTTGTCTCCTTAGGTAGGTTTATTCCTAGGTATTTTACTCTTTTTGTTGCAATGGCAAATGGGAGTGTTTTCTTAATTTCACTTTCAGATTTTTCATCATTAGTGTTTGGGAATGCCAGAGATTTCTGTGCATTAATTTTGTATCCTGCTACTTTACCAAATTCATTGATTAGCTCTAGTAGTTTTCTGGTAGCATCTTTAGGATTCTCTATGTATAGTATCATGTCATCTGCAAACAGTTCCCTCTATGCCTACTTTCTGCAGTGTTTTTATCATAAATGGGTGTTGAATTTTGTCAAAAGCTTTCTCTGCATCTATTGAGATGATCATATGGTTTTTCTCCTTCAGTTTGTTGATATGGTGTATCACGTTGATTGATTTGCGTATATTGAAGAATCCTTGCATTCCTGGGATATATCTCACTTGATCATGGTGTATGATCCTTTTAATGTGCTGTTGGATTCTGTTTGCTAGTATTTTGTTGAGGATTTTTGCATCTATGTTCATCAGTGATATTGGCCTGTAGTTTTCTTTCTTTGTGACGTCTTTGTCTGGTTTTGGTATCAGGGTGATGGTGGCCTCATAGAATGAGTTTGGGAGTGTTCCTCCCTCTGCTATCTTTTGGAAGAGTTTGAGAAGGATAGATGTTAACTCTTCTCTAAATGTTTGATAGAATTCGCCTGTGAAGCCATCTGGTCCTGGGCTTTTGTGTGTTGGAAGATTTTTAATCACAGTTTCAATTTCAGTGCTTGTGATTGGTCTGTTCATATTTTCTATTTCTTCCTGGTTCAGTCTCGGCAGCTTGTGCATTTCTAAGAATTTGTCCATTTCTTCCAGGTTGTCCATTTTATTGGCATACAGTTGCTTGTAGTAATCTCTAATAATCTTTTGTATTTCTGCAGTGTCAGTTGTTACATCTCCTTTTTCATTTCTAATTCTATTGATTTGAGTCTTCTCCCTTTTATTCTTGATGAGTCTGGCTAATGGTTTATCAATTTTATTTATCTTCTCAAAGAACCAGCTTTTAGTTTTATTGATCTTTGCTATTGTTTCCTTCATTTCTTTTTCATTTATTTCTGATCTGATCTTTATGATTTCTTTCCTTCTGCTAAATTTGGGGTTCTTTTGTTCTTCTTTCTCTAATTGCTTTAGGTGCAAAGTTAGGTTGTTTATACGAGATGTTTCCTGTTTCTTAAGGTAGGATTGTATTGCTATAAACTTCCCTCTTAGAACTGCTTTTGCTGCATCCCATAGGTTTTGGGTCGTCGTGTCTCCATTGTCATTTGTTTCTAAGTATTTTTTGATTTCCTCTTTGATTTCTTCAGTGATCACTTCGTTATTAAGTAGTGTATTGTTTAGCCTCCATGTGTTTGTATTTTTTACAGATCTTTTCCTGTAATTGATATCTAGTCTCATAGCGTTGTGGTCAGAAAAGATACTTGATATGATTTCAATTTTCTTAAATTTGCCAAGGCTAGATTTGTGACCCAATATATGATCTATCCTGGAGAATGTTCCATGAGCACTTGAGAAAAATGTGTATTCTGTTGTTTTTGGATGGAATGTCCTATAAATATCAATTAAGTCCATCTTGTGTAATGTATCATTTAAAGCTTGTGTTTCCTTATTTATTTTCATTTTGGATGATCTGTCCATTGGTGAAAGTGGGGTGTTAAAGTCCCCTACTATGATTGTGTTACTGTCGATTTCCCCTTTTATGGCTGTTAGTATTTGCCTTATGTATTGAGGTGCTCCTATGTTGGGTGCATAAATATTTACAATTGTTATATCTTCTTCATGGATCGAACCCTTGATCATTATATAGTGTCCTTCTTTGTCTCTTGTAATAGTTTTTACTTTAAAGTCTATTTTGTCTGATATGAGAATTGCTACTCCAGCTTTCTTCTGATTTCCATTTGCATTCTGAGTATTGCTACTCCAGCTTTCTTTTGATTTCCATTTGCATGGAATATCTTTTTCCATCCCCTCGCTTTCAGTCTGTATGTGTCCCTAGGTCTGAAGTGGGTCTCTTGTAGACAGCATATATATGGGTCTTGTTTTTGTATCCATTCAGCCAGTCTGTGTCTTTTGGTGGGAGCATTTAATCCATTTACTTTTAAGGTAATTATCGATATGTATGTTCCTATTCCCATTTTCTTAATTGTTTTGCATTTTTTATTGTAGGTCTTTTCCTTCTTTTGTATTTCTTGCCTAGAGAAGTTCATCAGCATTTGTTGTAAAGCTGGTTTGGTGGTGCTGAACTCTCTCAGCTTTTGCTTGTCTGTAAAGGTTTTAATTTCTCCATCAAATCTGAATGAGATCCTTGCTGGGTAGAGTAATCTTGGTTGTAGGTTGTTTTCCTTCATCACTTTAAATATGTCCTGCCACTCCCTTCTGGCTTGGAGAGTTTCTGCTGAAAGATCCGATGTTAACCTTATGGGGATTCCTTTGTGTGTTATTTGTTGTTTTTCCCTTGCTGCTTTTAATATGTTTTCTTTGTATTTAATTTTTGACAGTTTGATTATTATGTGTCTTGGCGTGTTTATCCTTGGGTTTATCCTGTATGGGACTCTCTGTGCTTCCTGGACTTGATTGACTATTTCCTTTCCTATATTAGGGAAGTTTTCAACTATAATCTCTTCAAATATTTTCTCAGTCCCTTTCTTTTTCTCTTCTTCTTCTGGGACCCCTATAATTCGAATGTTGGTGCATTTAATGTTGTCCCAGAGGTCTCTGAGACTGTCCTCAGTTCTTTTCATTCTTTTTTCTTTATTCTGCTCTGCAGTAGTTATTTCCACTATTGTATCTTCCAGGTCACTTATCCGT
>NC_041218.1:42105538-42106322 GCF_002837175.3 Physeter macrocephalus
AAAGAAGAAAGAAAGAAAGAAGAAAGAAAGAAAGAAAGAAAGAAAGAAAGAAAGAAAGAAAGAAAGAAAGAAAGGAAGGAAGGAAGGAAGGAAGGAAGGGAGGAAGGAAGGAAGGGGATAAAATAAAATAAAATAAAGTAAGATAAGATAAAATAAAGTTATTAAAATAAAAAATAATTATTAAGAAAAAAATTTTTAAGTAAAACAAAAAACGGACGGACCGAACCCTAGGACAAATGGTGAAAGCAAAGCTATACAGACGAAATCTCACACAGAAGCATACACATACACACTCATAAAAAGAGGAAAAGGGGAAAAAAATAATATATCATTGCTCCCAAAGTCCACCTCCTCAATTTGGGATGATTCGTTGTCTATTCAGGTATTCCACAGATGCAGGGTACATCAAGTTGATTGTGGAGATTTAATCCGCTGCTCCTGAGGCTGCTGGGAGAGATTTCCCTTTCTCTTCTTTGTTTGCACAGCTCCCGGGGTTCAGCTTTGGATTTGGCCCCGCCTCTGCGTGTAGGTCGTCCGAGGGCGTCTGCCCTTCGCTCAGACAGGACGGGGTTAAAGGGAGCAGCTGATTCGGGGGCTCTGGCTCACTCAGGCCGCGGGGAGGGAGGGGCACGGATGTGGGGCGAGCCTGCGGCGGCAGAGACCAGCTTGACATTGCACCAGCCTGAGGCGCGCCGTGCGTTCTCCCTGGGAAGTTGTCCCTGGATCACGGAACCCTGGCAGTGGCGGGCTGCACAGGCACCCAGGAGGGGAGGTGTGGATAGTG
>NC_041218.1:42106822-42107335 GCF_002837175.3 Physeter macrocephalus
TTTTTTGTTCTTCTTTCTCTAATTGCTTTAGGTGCAAGGTTAGGTTGTTATTCGAAATGTTTCCTGTTTCTTAAGGTATGATTGTATTGCTATAAACTTCCCTTTTGCTGCATCCCATAGGTTTTGGATCGTAGTGTCTCCACGGTCATTTGTTTCTAGGTATTTTTTTATTTCCTCTTTGATTTCTTCAGTGATCACTTCGTTATTAAGTAGTGTATTGTTTAGCCTCCATGTACTTGTATTTTTTACAGATCTTTTCCTGTAATTGATATCTAGTCTCATATCACTGTGGTCGGAAAAGATACTTGATACAATTTCAATTTTCTTAAATTTACCAGGGCTTGATTTGTGACCCAAAATATGATCTATCCTGGAGAATGTTCCATGCGCACTTGAGAAAAATGTGTATTCTGTTGTTTTTGGATGGAATGTCCTATAAATATCAATTAACTCCATCTTGTTTAATGTATCATTTAAAGCTTGTGTTTCCTTATTTATTTTCATTTTGGATGA
>NC_041218.1:42109664-42117017 GCF_002837175.3 Physeter macrocephalus
CTGATTCGGGGGCTCTGGCTTACTCAGGCCGCGGGGAGGGAGGGGCACGGATGTGGGGCGAGCCTGCGGCGGCAGAGACCAGCTTGACATTGCACCAGCCTGAGGCGCGCCGTGCGTTCTCCCTGGGAAGTTGTCCCTGGATCACGGAACCCTGGCAGTGGCGGGCTGCACAGGCACCCAGGAGGGGAGGTGTGGATAGTGACCTGTGCTCGCACACAGGCTTCTTGGTGGCGGCAGCAGCAGCCTTAGCGTCTCATGCCCGTCTCTGGGGTCCGTGCTGATAGTCACGGCTCGCGCCTGTCTCTGGAGCTCCTTTAAGCAGCGCTCTTAATCCCCTCTCCTCCCGCACCAGGAAACAACCAGGGAAGAAAAAGTCTCTTACCTCTTCGGCAGGTCCAGACTTTTTCCCGGACTCCCTCCCGGCTAGTTGTGGCGCACTAATCCCTTCAGGCTGTATTCACGCCGCCAACCCCAGTCCTCTCCCTGGGATCTAAGCTCTGAAGCCTGAGCCTCAGCTCCCAGCCCCCGCCCATCCCAGCGGGTGAGGAGACAAGCCTCTCAGGCTGGTGAGTGCCGGTCAGTACCGATCCTCTGTGCGGGAATCTCTCCGCTTTGCCCTCCACACCCCTGTTGCTGCACTCTCCTCCGCGGCTCCAAAGCTTCCCCCCTCCACCAGTCTCCGCCCGCGAAGGGGCTTCTAGTGTGTGGAAACCTTTCCTCCTTCACAGCTCCCTCCCAGAGGTGCAGGTCCCGTCCCTATGCTTTTGTCTCTGTTTTTTCTTTTTTCTTTTGCCCTACCCAGGTATGTGGGGAGTTTCTTTCCTTTTGGGAGGTCTGAGGTCTTCTGCCAGCGTTCAGTGGGTGTTCTGTAGGAGCAGTTCCACGTGTAGATGTATTTCTGATGTATCTGTGGGGAGGAAGGTGATCTTCGCGTCTTACTCTTCCGCCATCTTCCCCGCCAAAAGTCATTACTCTTTATAGCTGAATAATATTTTGTTGTGTGTAGATAGCCCATTCTGTTCATCCACTCAGTAGTTAACGGCCATTTAGGTTGAGGTATTTCCACTTCTTCGCTATTTTATACAATTCCTCTATGAACAGTCATGTATAAGTTTTTGTGTGGGTATATAAATATTTGAATTCTTTTGGGCCTAGGAGTGGGCTTATTGACTCACATAGTAACTCAGTATTTAACCATTTGAGGAACTGTCAGACTGTTTACCAAAGTTGCTGACCATTTTATACACCCACCAGCAGAATATGAGGATTCTAATTTCTCCACATCCTCATCAATACTTGTTATTATCCTTAATTTTTTTAAAAAATAAAAGTAACCACCTCTTTTTTAAAATAAATTTATTTATTTATTTTTGGCTGCGTTGGGTCTTCATTGCTGCACGCGAGTTTTCTCTAGTTGTGGCAAGTGGGGGCTACTCTTCGTTGTGGTGCGCAGGCTTCTCATTGCAGTGGCTTCTCTTGTTGCATAGCACGGGCTCTAGGCACGCGGGCTTCAGTAGTTGTGGCACACAGGCTCAGTAGTTGTGGCTCACGGGCTTAGTTGCTCCATGGCATGTGGGATCTTCCCACACCAGGGCTCGAACCCGTGTCCCCTGCATTGGCAGGTGGATTCTCAACCACTGCGCCCCCAGGAAAACCCTTATCTGTCATTTTTATTCTCACATATCATCGTGGGTGTCAAGTGGTATCTCACTGTGGTTTTTATTTACATTTCCTTTAATAGCTGATGATGTTGACCATCTTTTCATGTGCTTATTGGCTATTTGTATAACTTCTTTGGAGAATATCTATTCAGATGATTTTTGAAAACATTTTTTACAATTCACCAGTGAAGCAATCTGGTCCTGGGCTTTTCTTTATGGGACATTTTTGATTACTAATTTAATCTCGTTGTATGTCTATTAAGATTGTATATTTATTCTTGAGTCAATTTTGGTAGTTTGCCTTTCATTTGCTGCCATGCAGATGTCATAGTATTTCCTTATCGTTCTTTTTATTTCTGTAAGGTCAATAGTAATGTGAGATTAGTTTTAAGTTCCTACTTCAAAAGCATAATGTGTTTGAAGTCTCATGCTTTATTGCAAAAAAACGTCCCATGAAACTATCTATTTTAATATAAAAGTAATATTTACATTATTTACCATTGAGTAAAATTGAAGTACCAGAGAGTTTTCCCATATTTATCCTGAATAGTGCCTATTCTCCAAGCAACTGGTAGCCCAGTTTGAGGTAAGTATGACAAGAAAAATTTTTCTCAGGGAGGGTTTCCCATCTGTCCCCAGGACAGTCCATCCGTCCTAACCATGCAAAAGCCCTCCATAGAATTACCAGGGTTCCACAGTCGGCTGACAAACTGGAGAAACAGGACCAGAGATTTAACAGGTTTCCTTGTCCAAACAGACCAATCCATAAAACCTTCCTGTATTTTCATAACAGGGGAAGCAGGAGAAGGAGGTTGTCTAGGCCATGGGTTTGCATGTGTGTGTGTGTGTGTGTGTGTGTGTGTGTGTGTGTGTGTTCTCTGGTGTAGATGGCAATGCAGAGACACCTGTGACAGTTAGTATCCTTTTATCTCTGGAATACCAACAGCAAAAATTAAATAGCCAAAGTAAAGTCTTTTTTCCCCAAATGAACATCAGAGAAGAATATTTTTAACAAAGCAGTATTTCAGATTATTTACTTTAAAGCAAGTCCTGTTTCTGTCATCATCAACAAATGAGATCCTTACCAACATTCAGACATTCCCTGCTGTACAAAAGAAAATGAGACTGCAGAATTTAACTGTATTTTTATCAAAAATTAGTGGTCTTTAACATCTACAGTAAACAAAGTGCCATTTACATAAACCTGAGATGGAAATGGTATTTTCATGGTTATATTAACTGTAACATTTCTCCCAAACCTTTACAATTAATCACTTGAATTAATAATAAATTAAGCACTTAGCTTCAGTTCCTAGTAAAGATCATTATTAACTCGTGTGTTAAATTCATCATAATGAAAAATAATTTATTTCCCCTGATTTTTCTTAGAAAAACTGTTCTTGAAGACCACCTGCTATTTAGTGGTAGACATATTTGGACCAGACATCATAAAACTGTGAGTATGCCAGCATATTAATCTGATTTGGTTGCTGGGACATGATGGGGGGCAAGCAGGAAAACTGGGAGGTAGCTGCCTCCATTTCCAGTTGGATGTACTTTTTGTAAAAGGGTGTAATCTCTATCCAGTTCTTGTTAATAGTGGAAAATTCAAACCTGACTCAGATCCTTTGTGATCCTAGGCAAAGGCTCCCTTTGAATTAGTGTGGCAATCTGGCTCAGTTTCTCTCCAAGAGAATTTCAGAAGGAATTTCACCAATAATGCCAACAAATGACAAGATCCTAGTGGCTGGACATGGGAATTTGACCCTTTCTCCTGAGCTTGCCCTACACTCCCTCCTGGGTTCTCGGGCCGGCCACATGCTTCTCAGGTTCTTTCCTTCTCTCCTCCCACCTGCTGGTTTCCTGGCCTTCTCTCCAGCCCCACCCCTCAAGATCCTGTATGTGGGCCATTATCATTACCTGTCTGCTTCTTTTCTTTCTTTTCTCTTTCTTGAGCTCAGAGCACTGGGTCAGATAAATCGTATTCCTGTTCATGGCAGTTTCTCATCAAGGATTCATACATGGCTTTCTTGTGTTTCTTATTTAGTTATTTACCTAGTTACTTTGAATACTGTAATTAGCTTCCAAATTACCACCCAAGGCAAATTCTAGGTCCTTGACAATAACTTACCCTGACCACACAGTCCTTCTCTTCATTCTCAAGCTTTTCTCCACCCGAGTAATAAATCCCATGTTTATCTTTCTCTTGTTTCCTTTGTCAATAGTCTTTATATATATGTATATTTTTATTAATATGATAAATTATAATCAAAAAAATAATATATGCTAATACAATAAATAATTATTAATATATTTATTTTACATATTCCTTTAAAGCATATTTTAAAATTCTGGTTATTTCTTTACTTTATGAAGAGAGTATCACGTTGTTCATAATCTTTGGGGACTTACCACTTAAATTTGTATGTCTAAGATTCATCCATAGATTTGTGTCACTTCTTTAGTTCATGCACTCTGACTGCACACAGTATTCCATTGTGTCTCTACAAGAGTCTATTTCTTCACTCTCCCATTGACGGATGTTTGGGCTGTTTTCTGGTTTTGCGCTGTTCACATGTGGCACTTGTGAACAGTGCTACTGTGAACATTCTTACATGGTTCCTATTTTATATGCCTAATATTAGCCTCAGAGCAGAGTGGCTCAGAGAAGCTAACCCCACAGAAGGGGTTAGCTACAGACCCGATACAGACCCGAGGGATGATCAGTGTTCCATCGTGCTGTGCACCTGCCTCTATTTATATTGCCCTCCCTCTACTGTGGTCAGTGATTTTTCACGGGCCCTGGACTGGGAGTTTTTGGAAGGCAGGGACCCCTTCTTCTTAGCTCATATCTCTATTACTGCCACTACCTCCTAATAGGACCCCAGCCCTGCAGGATTGCCCATTGCCTTGCAAGTCCATAATCTACTTTCTAGCTGGCTAGATAGCTTTTTAATGCAAAACTAATTATGGCAATCTCCAACATAAAATTTTCACACCCTTTGCAGGATCCCTTAGCCCCCTACACAAAGCTCTTTATGAACTGACCCCTGAGGACATTTTCAGACTCATCCCTGGCTGCTCCACAGCGCACCATGCTCCAAACCACTTGTAATTCTCCTCACACATCAGAAGGTTTTTGCCTCAGGACCTTTGCATGAGCTGTTCGTTCAGCTTGGCACATCCAAAACCTGTACCCCAAACAAATCTTACTTCTTTGGACCTCAGCTCCAGGGTCACTTCCTCTGGAAGCTTTCCTGACCCTCCCTAGGCTAAGATAGATACCCCCAACACACACACACAGACACACACACATTCTTCCTATCCTGTGCAAACCCCTAGCACTTGCAAACAGCACTTATCATGTCTGTTTGTACTTTAATTCTTCATTTACTTTTTTGAGTTGCTAACTAGATTGAAAGACTTCTGAGAACTAAGACTACATTTATTCATCTTAAGCAAAATACTGAATATGTGTAAGGAAGGAAGGAAGGGAGGGAGGGAGGGAGGGAGGGGAAGCAGGGGACTTTGTATCTCCAGGGCTTGGTGCAATACTTGAGCATAGAAAGCCTTTAGTAAACATTTGTTAAATTGATTAATTCTTTATAAAAATAAAATTATCACTACAGATGAACTAAAGAAAAGAAAACAATTTAGCCTATTCAATGAATCTGTTTATACACCTAGTCTGAGCCAGGTGCTCTGGGGGAAACATCAGCTTGACCAGAGAGGTTTTCCTGGGCCTAGATCAGGGAACCAGAGAAGTAAGTGGAAAACAGTCACAGAAGCCAAAGAGGGCAGTACACACAGATATGCAAAAGGGATGTCAGAGATTAGCTACCAAGTGTGCTGGGAGTAAATAGGGAAGTGGCCTGGGTTCACTGGGAAACCCAATGCTCTTCTGTAGCTGGCTAGAGGGCGCTGAGTGCAAGAGCTAGTTAAGCATGGGATCAAAGAGAGGACAGACAGACACTGTACTAGATAACTACAGGTGTGGACTGTACAAGAGACCGTCCCCACCTCAAATAACTATAAGTGGACACAGGGTGTTGAGAAAAAATGGGCCTGGCAAGCCATTGAAAGAGGCTGAATAGGTGGTGGGGAGGGGAAGAAAGTTTTTCCTTTGAGAGTCATAAGTGACTATTTCTCATTAGTATGGGGGAGGCCACTTTGAAGAAAGATAGATATAATAAATGATCCCCCTTTGTGGTTCCATCCACTATTAGTTTTGTTTGTGTGTAATTTTCCAGGACCCATATTAGTTGTTTGCTGATAGCAATTTCTCTTCCTATGGTGGCCTCTTCTTACAGCTTATTTTTTTTTTTTTTTTTTGCGTTACGCGGGCCTCTCACTGTTGTGGCCCCTCCCATTGCGGAGCACAGGCTTCAGACACGTAGGCTCAGCGGCCATGGTTCACGGGCCCAGCCGCTCCGCGACATGTGGGATCTTCCCGGACCGGGGCACGAACCCATGTCCCCTGCATCGGCAGGCGGACTCTCAACCACTGCGCCACCAGGGAAGCCCTACAGCTTATTTTAATCAATCACGTGCAGTTCTGGGCTGATGTAGATCCTGAACATGACAACCTTATGATTTAGTTTTACCTGAATTTCAGGCTTCCAATACTAAATGTGTTTCCTAACCCAGAGGGCATCCCTCCTCATTATTTCACAGGTCAATTCTCAATGATTCATGGACTAATTATTCAGCTATTACATTTCCTACCCACAGGTGAACCACAGGATTTTGTTAGGAAGTTGGACACCTGAGTACTCGGGCATTCATTAGCCCAAGAACCTGGGTCAGGCAGGGCGGGGCTACTTCCGGGAGCAACCAAGCCTAGCCAGTGACCAAATGCTCGGTCTTCCTTGTCTTGACTTCTGTTGTGCCAGAGGTTGCCATAGCAAAGCTGGTGCTGGTCTTCTGTTCATCTCACCTTGCTTCATGGTATCTTTTTATGCTCTCAATCATAAAATCTTATATTCCAAACTTAAGGGTTTTCAGAAATCAGGAGAGGCCTAAACTACTAACATGTTTAGAAGAAAAATACAAAACAGGGTTTAAAACAATTTTGGTACAACTTAAATGTAATTAACGTATTTTTATTTTTTATTTATTTTTTGGGGGGGTACGCGGGCCTCTCACTGTTGTGGCCTCTCCTGTTGTGGAGCACAGGCTCTGGACGTGCAGGCTCAGCGGCCATGGCTCACGGGCCTAGCCGCTCCGCGGCATGTGGGATCTTCCCGGACTGGGGCACGAACCCATGTCCCCTGCATCGGCAGGCGGACTCTCAACCACTGCGCCACCAGGGAAGCCCAACGTATTTTTTTAATAGCAAAAATATAAAGTACAATAATACAACTGAGCCATTGACAAGGTAATGACAAGATTTATAGAAATGATTAAATTCCTAGTACACTCTAAAGAGTGTGGTCCAGAAGTGAGATAAAAGTGTTAAGTCATATGAGGAAGATCTTCTTTCAATGCTGTGAGTGTATCTCTGTGGCTCTATATATTAATGTATAAATTCTCCTTTGAAAGTGATGTCAAACGTCTAAATCTGGGGCTTCCCTAGTGGCGCAGTGGTTGAGAATCCACCTGCCGATGCAGGGGACACGGGTTCGTGCCCCGGTCCGGGAAGATCCCACATGCCGCGGAGCGGCTGGGCCCGTGAGCCATGGCCGCTGAGCCT
>NC_041218.1:42118759-42168636 GCF_002837175.3 Physeter macrocephalus
GGCTCACGGGCCTAGCCGCTCCGCGGCATGTGGGATCTTCCCGGACTGGGGCACGAACCCATGTCCCCTGCATCGGCAGGCGGACTCTCAACCACTGCGCCACCAGGGAAGCCCAACGTATTTTTTTAATAGCAAAAATATAAAGTACAATAATACAACTGAGCCATTGACAAGGTAATGACAAGATTTATAGAAATGATTAAATTCCTAGTACACTCTAAAGAGTGTGGTCCAGAAGTGAGATAAAAGTGTTAAGTCGTATGAGGAAGATCTTCTTTCAATGCTGTGAGTGTATCTCTGTGGCTCTATATATTAATGTATAAATTCTCCTTTGAAAGTGATGTCAAACGTCTAAATCTGGGGCTTCCCTAGTGGCGCAGTGGTTGAGAATCCACCTGCCGATGCAGGGGACACGGGTTCGTGCCCCGGTCCGGGAAGATCCCACATGCCGCGGAGCGGCTGGGCCCGTGAGCCATGGCCGCTGAGCCTGTGCGTCTGGACGGAGCCTGTGCTCCGCAATGGGAGAGGCCACAACAGTGAGAGGCCCGCGTACCGCAAAAAAAAAAAAAAAAAAGGTCTAAATCTGAGAGCTTTCTTGTGTGAAAGGCCCTGTCCTTGCTCCCTGCCATAGGCTATCACTCTACCTGTCTGTTCACACTTAACCCTGACCGCGCTCCCTTCTTTTGATTTATGATGATGACAATCATCAGCATTGACTTCCTTCTACCATGATCCTAATTAAACTTGTTAATTAGCTCTGCCGAATGTGTTGAAGCTTCCTCCCCACATGACTCACTCCTGTACAACTCTGTTACCTGTAAAGGTAGTAAAGGATGTAAATTGAAATGTGACCATTTTGGTCTTATTTGCAGCTCCGGGAAAAAGAAGGCAATGTTGGATGGGAATAGTTATTAAGGGTTTGGAGATTTCCTGAGGATTTCACAAATTATGTATAGCCTAGGCCTTCTGTCCCAAGTTTGGTTAAGAGCACACATGCTACTTTGCCACTTCTTTGCATCTTGCACATTGTCATGGTCTTACACTTGTCTGGATGTATGAGGCTCAGCACGTTCTATTCTTGTCCAAAGGAGTGCTTCTCAATTCCAGTCTTTTGATGATAAAGCTCTGATCTTAGAGGATTGGGGAGGGAAACCACATACCTAGTTCCCCTCTTCTATTTTTCAGTTCAGAGAACACAAGTCTCACTCTCTGAATGAGGAGCCCCCATCCCCACTCCCATATTCAAGTTCACTTACTTGAAATTTTGCTCTGTTTGCAGGGGAAAGAGAATAGATCTTGGACACCATATGATGAGTTAGCTCTGGTGGTTCTGAATTGCCACAGATGGGATATTGGCCTTAGGTTGAAAAAAAAAAAAGATTAAGCAGAGCCCTATTTATTACCCTCCTGAGTCCACAAAATACCACATCTCCCCAAAGACAGCAGTCATCAATTAAATAAATGAACCATTAAGTTGAGAACAGATGTGTGAAAACAGCCACCCTCTCCTGATTTACTGACCCTTGGTAGACATTACTTTGGTAATGGACCTTGTGTGTCACAAACTGCTTGTCCCAGAGCTTAGTTACCTTTACGTTACCTTCCCCTCCACCTCCTATGAAGGAACCCTGGGGCCAAGCAGATGACTCTCATGATGAGCTCGCTTTCCTGTTTCAACTCAGATGCTCACAAAAAGCTGAAAAGCCATCTAGCCAGTCACAGTGTTAAGTCTTATTCAGCTGGAATGAAATTTGAAAGCCATGATCCCAGCCTGTTTTCACATACTAGTGACCATCAAAATATTTTCTCTATTTTTAGTTGAAGTATTGTTGACTTACAATATTGTCTTAGTTTCAGGGGTACAGCAAAGTGATTTGGTTATACATATATTCTTTTTATTATTTTCCATTATAGTTTATTACAAGATATTGAATATAGTTCCCTATGCTACACAGTAAAACCTTGTTGTTTATCTGTTTTATATATGGTCGTGTGTTTCTGTTAATCCCATATTCCTAATTTATCCCTCCCCCTTCCCCTTTGGTAACCATGTTTCTTTTCTATGTCTGTGAGTCTATTTCTGTTGTATATAAGTCCATTTGTACTATTTTTTAGATTCCACATATAAGTGGTATCATATAACATTTGTCTTTCTCTTTCTGACTTACTTCACTTAGTATGATAATCTCTAGGTCCATCCATGTTGCAGCAAATGGCATTATTTCATTCTTTTTTATGGCATTGTTTAATTCTTTTTTATTCCATGGTGTGTGTGTGTGTGTGTGTGTGTATACACACACACACACACACACACATATCACATCTTCTTTATCCATTCACCTGTCGATAGACACTTAGGTTGCTTCCATGTCTTGGTTATTCTAAATAGTGCTGCTATTAACATTGGAGTGCATGTGTCTTTTCAAATTAGAGTTTTCATCTTTTCCTGATAGATGCCCAGGAATGGGATTCCTGGATCACATCAAAATATTTAAAGATCTCTGAGAGAGACTCTCTTTCTCCGATAGAGTTTTCATTAATATCGGGGCAGTTCTTTCTGCAAGAAGGTTCATGATATAAATTAAGACTCAAGGCCCCTCCTCGCACTTTTTGCTTGGCAGTCCAAAGTTAAGATTATTAGAGCTTTTAAAGATGTTTCAATGTTCAGCAACTATTAAAAGTGCTACTTATGCACACTAAGTGAAACCAGGATGTGTTTCTGTTTTATTTTGTTTTGATTGCACCTTGCTTTTGTTTTACTTCTCTAAATCTCGTTTTTTCTTCTGCATGTCCAGGTAGAAAACTCTCTTGGAGGAGTAGGCAACCTAATGGAGGGTCGCTGGAATGGTTATTGGAGAAATAAAGCAGAAACAGGAATGAAGGCAGGGAGCAGATCCAATAACTTACATCCAGGCCCTGGTCACAAGGCCAAGCATTGCCAAGCTCACCAGTGCTTCTCAAGGGCTGGCCCATGCGTGGGCTGTGACTGCATTCAGTCAAAAAAGACAAAAAACCAGAAACAACTTAGCTTTGCTTGTGAAGTAGAAGGAAGAGGAAGAGGAGGAGGGTCAGGGAGAGAAGAATGGTGGTAGTGATTGTAGTAGCTGTAGAGATAGTCACTGTAATAGTTGGAGGGGGAGGGTGTTAGAGTAGATTTATTACAAGGGCACCTAAAGCATGTCGTGGAACTTAAAGGCAGGAAAATATCCAGGCTTCAGACAGAGCTGGAAACAGGACTGGGAAGCCACCAGGAACAGAGTCTTCCTCACTGCACATGTTGGGTTCTGCCCCCTGAACCCCATCCTACAGACTAGCTTTCCAAATGCTCTGTCCTCATGGCAGGAAATGACATTACAGTCCCCAGTCACTATAGCTCCTGCTATTCTTGGAACAGCCCAGAATGAAGTCAGACTTTTTAATACCAATTCCAAATTTCCCTGAGAGAGAATCTGATTGGTCCTACTTGAATTGTAGTCTAATGAGGACCAATCAACTGGCAGGAGATATGAAGTATATACACAGTTACCAGGAACCCACCCCTACAGGTGAAGGGGGACAGTTAAGTGATCATGTGAGTTGAGAAGAAACCCCTCAAAATAGCTTCTAGAATCTATAACTGTCCTTCCAAGGTTAGTCTCTAGATATTACCAACGTATGTTTCTGGAGTCTTTGTTTTTGTTGTTTTGATTTGAGTTTGAATCAGTAGTTTACTTGGAAAAGTTACTGAAAGTCCACACATGACTTGTTCCTTCATTTGAAGCAGCACATTATACTCATTCTTCTTGGTTTAAGAGTGTTGGGGCTGGCATGTAGAAAATGAATATGGAAGGTTTGTTTTAACCCCTTCAAACCTAGACATAAACCAAAATGTTTGAAGAGCACTATCCTTACACCATACTCAGGGGAAAAAGTCAAAGATAAATATACTTACTTTAAAAGGAAAAGAGGTGATTTGGATTACATCTAAGAAAATAATTTTAGGTGTTTAAGGCTACATCAAAGATTTTTTGCTGTAAGTCTCAGCAAACATTAAAATGCTGTTCTGGGGCTTCCCTTGTGGTGCAGTGGTTGAGAGTCTACCTGCCAATGCAGGGGACTTGGGTTCGAGCCCTGGTCTGGGAGGGTCCCACATGCCTCCGGGCAACGGAGCCCGTGTGCCACAACTACTGAGCCTGCACTCTAGAGCCCGTGAGCCACAACTACTGAGCCTGCAGGCTGCAACTACTGAAGCCCGCACACCTAGATCTCGTGCTCCACAACAAGAGAAGCCACAGCAATGAGAAGCCCGCACACCACAACGAAGAGTAGCCCCCACTCGCCGCAACTAGAGAAAGCCTGCGCGCAGCAGCAAAGAGCCAACACAGCCAAAAATAAATTAATTAAATAAATAAATTTTTAAAAATAATGTTGTTCCCATGAAATTACACCGCTGTCCATTTTTCCTTTCTCAATTTTATTTGCGGCTTCTCCTTAAAAGCATCACAGTGCCGGTGTGAGAGGCCGGCTCACAGCTCAGTGCTGTGAGTCCCCTCTCCCCACCCCCAGGACCTTATTCTAAAAGTAGGAGAGAGCAAGTGGCAGGAAATCATTATGATCCAGCAGCTGCATGGAACTGGACTCAAAGGCCATACTAGAATCCATTCTGGGAACTGACCTTCTTTTGAAATAGCTTTCGTTTCCTAATGCTTGAGAGCTTTTAAATATCCTTTGTTTTGCCCTATTTCCCCCCAGGCTCAGAGCGGATGTGAATGCCGATGTGGTGTGTCACACCCTGGAGTTTTGTAAACAGGACCGTGGCCAACCCTTGTGTCACCTCTATCCCCTTCCCAAGGTGAGTGCTTTTTCATTCTGAATGTCAGATTACGGTGATATGCAAGCCCTTTGGAAATCTGGTAAAGGGAGGTTCAGCTTCACTGGCTCAGTGGTCTGGGGACAGGGACCGGAAAAATGACATTTTCCATTACATCACCTGGAATAATATTCCCAAACTTCAACTTAGATCCCTCCCCCATGCCACCAAAGAATGTCTTTGCTGTTTCTTTTAGACTGTAATCTAGAACTGGACTGGCAGTACATAGGAACTCTTACCAGCCAAGGTGAGAAGAGGTTAAATCCCTCTCTACCCCTTAAAAATCAAGCAAGTTACTTTTATAGAGTGACCAACTCATGCAGTTTGCCCAGGACTTTCCTGGTATGAGCACTTGGAAGTCCCACATCCTGGGAAAACTTGGGCAGTTGTTCCCCCTAGTCTAAGCCTTATTGTTCTCACCCATAAAATCGGTCTAACAAAATACCTAAAATACCTCCCTCATAGATTTGTTGGAGGAAGTAGGTGAACTAATATATATAAAATGCTTAGCACAATACCTGCTGCATAAATAAATATTAATAAAAATGGTAGCTAATATCATTATTACCAATATCATTATTATTCAGAGGTAGCTCTTCAGAATACCGTGTGTGCATTATATCATGTTGGACAATTTTTTATTTTTATTTATTTATTTTTTAATATTTATTTATGTATTTATTTTTTGGCTGCATTGAGTCTTAGTTGTGGCACATGGGATCTTTCATTGCAGCGTGTGGGCTCTTCATTGCAGTGCATGGACTTCTCTCTAGTTGTGGCGCACAGGCTCATTAGTTGCGGTGCGAGGGCTCTCTAGTTGTGGAATGTGGGCTCTGTAGTTGCGGTGCGTGGGCTTAGTTGCACTGCGGCATGTGGGACCTTAGTTCCCTGACCAGGGATTGAACCGGCATCCCCTGCATTACAAGACTGATTCTTAACCACTGGACCACCAGGGAAGTCCTGACAATTCTGAATTGTAATGCAGATGGAGACAGACAAATGTGGACACAATTTCCTGCTCATGCTATGAATGAGAGTATATTAGATCTGGTTAGGCCTCAAAATAATGATTTTCAGGAACTTCCTATAAAATAAAATAAAACAAAATAAGTAAAATAAAAAAATAAAATAAAATTCTATGCCTCCTTTCCCAGAATTATAGCCTTTCTATATATAACACAACAGGCTTCTGTTTTATTTGTAATTTCCTTTTTATTCTTATTGAAATAAAGTCATTTTAACACTTTTTGGCCTAACCAGTGAACACGATTTGGGTTACTGGTAATATTAAATATCATAAGGCTGTCTCCTTGAGCAGGAAGAAAGAGATGCAAATACCTGGGGTACATGTACATGTCATGCTACCTCGATTAATGACTAAACACCAGTTAAATTTCCCTTAATTCTATCTGAGAAGATGTGGTCTCCACTGATTTCTAGAAGAGTTAATTTTAATTAAAAAATTTTTTTCCGTGTATTCAAATAGCATGCGAATATAATAATATTCACTGTTTGATAATGTACAGAAGTAATGTGTCTCTATGTACAAAGGCAAGTGATATGGGTTTTTGTGATTTCCTTAAATAACATCATTTTATATATTTTCACACTCACAGCTATACATAGTCACAAAATGTTCAACTTTAAACTATCCCATTTAAAATGACATTCTTTATTTTTATACTCTGTAGAATTTATACTCGAAATAGCATTTCCTTGTCCTCCCGTCACCACCCCCTTTTCAATTCCCAACTTGGGAACATTTCGACCATCCTTTCTGGCTGGGAGGAAGTCAGAGGATTTCATCTCAGAAATATTCAGCTTCTACCCCAGCTGGGCGTGCTCCCTGGTGCCTCCACCCTCCTCCTCAAATCCCATCACCAGCCTCCATCTCTACGGCGGACCCAGAAAAGAGGGGCAGTTGGTGCAAATGTGGACAGCTTCATCCTCTTCTGCCTCCACAATTTCCTTTAATAGCAAATAACTGATATTTACTGAGCATTCACTGTCCTTACTCTTCATCCTGTCTAGTCCCCCAAATAGCCCCAGCGTGGAAGCACCATTATGACCCCTTTTCTAAGACTGAGGAGACTGAGAGTTAAAAAGGTTACAGAACTTGCTGAAAGTCACTCCCCTGAGAAAGACCAGGACTGGGATTCACATCCCTGTCCTTTGCTCAGAGAGGTTGGTTGGTCTCTCAACCTTTGTGTCAGTGTTTCTTGAAAATCCCCTCGGGGTATCTCTTCACAGTAGTCAACTGAAATCCCACCACCAGAAATAACCAATATTAAAATATTGGATAGTTTCCTTTTAATTTTTAAATAAATTATATTAATTTCTTTGAGAGTTATGATAATGTAATATGTACAAATGTTTATCCTACTCTTCCCCCTTAACATTACATTATGAGTATGCATTTTTTTAAATAGTACATATCAGACCTACTTTTCATTCCCATGGCACACAAATTACACCTACAAAGCAGGTGTGAATTAGTAGTAAAGATACAGATATCATTTCCAGCCTGCCAGAGCCTTCCTCATGACCCTTCCAGTCAATAACCCCCCCAATACAGCCACTACTCTGAAATCTGCCACCACAGATTAGTTCATTTATATAAAGTTCTACTCTTGAATTTCATGTAAATGGAAGAATACAGTATATTCTTCTTTGTGTCTGGTTTCTTTTGTCTGTGAGAGTCATCTGTGTTATTACAAGTAACAGTATCATTGCATGAAGTTTTCACACAATCATCTTTTGATGTTACTCCTGCTATAGCTTCCCAACTAGTTCAACCAAATCTCCTCTTGACCTCTTTCCAATAAATTTTCCATACGGATGCTAGAAATGTCTTTCTATAAAATAGATATGATCTTGTCCATCCCAAAATCTTTGCCTGAAGGATGAGGAAGCCATCCCTGATTCCTTTTACACACTCTTCTTGTCAAAGCTCCTGTAGGTTCTTTCTTTGAACTTGACTAGTCTTGAATGATATGCCTGCATGACCATCTGTGAGTCTCTCCCACTAGGCTATAACCTCCAGGAGGTCAGATTCTATCTTGTTCATCTATGTATACCCAATTTCTAGGGTGGTGCCTTATACATAACAAAGAAATATTTGTTGAATGAATAAATGAAGTGCCACTAGTTTCTCATTTGCATTGCTGATGGAAATTCTAATTGTCCGTACTTCATGGCCACACTAATTTTCCTGTTGCATACCTCTAATCATATTATTTCCCCCAGCCTATGACCTCCACATTGCCTGCACAATTAAGTACACATTTTCACTTAGCATTTTAGGATTCTCAAAAAGCCTTCCTGGACCTCTACTATTATCCTTGTGTAGCTCATGCTGTAGCCCAAAAGGAGTGATTGGCTCCCCCTTGAACCCATCTCAACCTTCCCAACCCTGTACCTTTGCACCTCTTAAACATTCCTTCTACCCAGAATGCCCCGTCAACACCAAGGCCATCCTTCTAGCTCATCTCATTGTCACCTTCTCTGTAAAATAACTCTTAATCCTCTCCACAAAATGTTAACTCTCTTCTCAACCATCAGCCTGAAATACCTCTTCGGGTACTACAGTGTGCCAGTACTTTTCTAAATGTTTCATGTATATTAATCATTCAGTCTTATGAAATAAGCATTGTCATCACCCACACGTTATAGATGAGGAGAGGGAGTCACAGAGATATTAAGTTTACATAGATTTCCTTATTAGAATGTAAATATATCAGGCAGCAGCTCTGCATCTTGCCCATCTTTGTCGCCTCCATCTTGCCAGGCACATACGTGGTATGTGAGTAATGTACCAGGCACTGCACTTTACATACGTGATCTCATTTAGCAGTGCTCTTGGGGGGTGTATATTTATTTTGCATATGAGGAAACTGAGACTAAAAGATAAGGAGTTTGCCTAGGTTACACAGCTAGTAAGGGGCAAGAAGAGGATTCAGCCCTGGGTCTGTTTGTCCTTAAAGCCCAAGTTCTTACCACTGGGCTCTGTGCCTCACTGATACCCCTGGGGTATTGGTATTCTGAGTCAAACCACTGCTCCTGGGCCAGCTAGTTCCTCACAAGCAGGACTCTGCACCCTCAATGTCCTGCTTTTCATGTGTTTCAGATTCTGGTAAAATGTAGTATGATGCAAGCCATTGTCCCTGCGAAATGCATGCTATGGAGTAGAGGGACAAAGGGGTCTCTCTGCTCCAGGGGCCTGCAGGGGCGAAGCCCCGCAGTGCAGAGCAACAGGTGCCTGACTTTAGTGGGGCCAGAAGCAAAAGGTGGGACAGCATGTAGGGACTGCAACGAACCCGTGTTCATTATCTACAGCAAAGCTGAAATTCCAGCCCACTTCTCGCCAGTCCTTTAGTCATATCTCCATATCCTTCTCTACCATGCGTTCAAAAATGACAAACTCCTTCCATCATTAATTGAAGCAAGAAACACCCTACAGTGTTCAGCGGGCACAAGGAGGATGGAGTGGGAATAGGTGGAGTGGAGGGAAGAGGAGGACAAGACAAGGAGAAAGGAGAGAGGAGGGGAGGAGAGAGAAGAGGAGAGGACAAAGAAAACTGCAGACTGTGTTGTAAAGACCACCCAGATGGGTTTGTGCTACCTACTTTGGGGGGATTATTTATAGCGTTCCTCCTCTCATTTGCACACAAAGCAAGGCCCTGCCTACTGCCAGGGTGTGTCTGTGTGTGCATGTGCATGAGCACGATCCTGACACCACAGCTCTCCAGCTGAAAACTGGATGTGGTTTCTTCATGTGTGCCCTGTTGCTTTAAACCTCTCATTTTTAGATCAGAGGGTTACCATGTATGAGCCCCGACTGGGCCCGGTGCAGCCTGGAGCCTCTGCAGTTTTATGCTGCTCCCTCCTGCGTCCCTTAACTCTGAGATCCCCAAGCAGACTCTGTGGCTTTGAACCGACCTCCTTCCTCACCACCCCTGAGCTGGAGGGACAGACCGTATTTACCAACATCTCTAAGGCATAGTCAAGACGTACTTCACACCGCTTCGATCCACATTACAAGAGAATTATGTTCAGAATGTGTGCGCTAGTGGAGATAGATTCTTCTATTTCCCTGGGGCCTCCAACCCATTTAAATGACTGCAAAAGAGACCTGCTGCCTTAGGAAAGCAATCCAGACTTTGCAACAGCTTTTCCCACAGTAAATCCGATTTCTGCAGGAACCAGAAGCTCTCCAGTGCTGAGTGTGTGGGTGTGTGTGCATGTACACGGAATTCGTGTTTCCCTGGAATCAAACTACCAGGAAGCCGACATAAATGGGTTTGGAAAGGAGAAAGTTAGCACTTTTTATGAGAAAGTGACACAGGGCAAATTCTCGTTCAGCTGAGGAATAAACCATCTGACCTCAGGAATTTATATTTTTTAAACATTAAGTGTCAGATAAAATATCTAGTGTCTCTTTTAATGGGAGGTAATAGGGTTTAGGAAAAAATTATAGATGGACAGGAAATTTAACATTTTCTAAGATTCATCAATCACTAAATTTCCTTCTGTACAATGGACAGTGCCCTTCCGTTCATAATGATGTGCTTAGCTCTGTGAGCTTGCAATGTGCTTTACCGTTTAATCGCCCCCAAACTCAATTTTTTTAAATAAGATTTTTATTTTGAAATAATTTCAGGTTTACAAAAAAGTTGTGAAGATTCCATAGAGAGTACACCCTCACCCAAGTTCAGTTTCCCCTAATGTTAACATTTTAACATTACTTGGTCAAAACTAAAGAAGCCAACATTACCCTTGTACGTGACTAGTAACCAAACTTCAGACTTGATTTGGATTTCACCAGTTTTTCCGCTAATGTCCTTCCTCTGTTCCAGGATCTAATCCAGGACACATGTTGCATTTAGGGTCTCCCTAGCCTCCTCTAGTCTATGATGGGTTTTCAATCTTTCCTTGCTTTTCATGACCTTGACAGTTTTCAGGAGTACTGGTTAAGTATGTTCATTAAATGTCCCTCAAATTGGGATTTGTTTGATGTTTTTATATTGATTAGACAGTCTTTTTTTTTTTTTTGGAAGGAACACCACAGAGGTTAAGTGCCCTTCTCATCACATTTTATCAGGGGTACCTGATACCCACATGACATCCAGGGGGACGTTAACCTTGATCGCTTTGTTAAGGTGGTGTTTGCCAGGCTTCCTCATGGGAAAGTCACTGTTTTTCCCTTTTCCTTTTCTCTGTTCTTTAGAACTGGGTCACTAAGTCCAAACCACACTCAATAGGATGGGGGCTCTAAGCTCACCTCCTGGAGAAGGGAGTATATTATTTGGAATTCTTCTGCAAAGATATATCTCCCCTTCCCTATTTATGTATTCAGTTATTCATTTATGTCAATATAGACTTGTGTATATGTATTTCATACTTTGAGTTATAATTCAGTACTATGTTACTTATTTTCTTGCTCAGAATTTTTCAGCTTTGGCCACTGGGAGCTCTTTCAGGTTGCCCTGGGTCCTTTTGACACAGCTCCATTCCATTCCTTTTTTTTTTTTCTTTGCTTGTTGTCTTTCTTTCTTTCTTCTTTTCTTCATTCCTTCTTTTTTTCCTTTCTTTCTTTAGAATTTCCTTACTTTCTGGTAATGCCAGATGATCCAGGGTCATCTTGTATTTTTCCTGCCCCAACCCTACAATCCACCACTTTCGAAGGAGACCTGGTTCCTTTTATTGGAGAATGGTGTTTAGAAACTGAGATCTGGTTGCTGGGTGTGCGTGTTGTTACTAGGATGACATTGCTTCTAGATCCTCCTAGAGGAGAGTTTAGTAAAGTATATTTGTATGCATGTAAGCCATGAATCTACCCATCTGTGTGTGTGTGTGGGGGGGTGTGGACATGAGTTCATACTGATGTCTCCAACTTTAGTATAGTATCACAGGGCCAAACTCTATTTTATAGGTGTAGTTATCAAACATATTTTACATCTGAGGCTTAAGGTCTTGACCCAGGTCTCATACCTAGTGAGTAGAACCTGAACTCAACCTGCAGCTCTTCACAGCAGCACACCTGTGTTTGGCATAAATTATGAAGCACATTCAGAGTAGCCAGTCCTCAGTGTCAGAAAGTAAACACAGCTCTGGTTTTAGCTTTAATGAAATATTATGAAGAGCTTAATTTCCAAGAACCTTGCACAAGTATCCCAACTTTCTCATTACCAGTTAAATCATATAGTCAGTCACTCACATAGTCAGTCACGCCTCAACAAACATTTCTCGAGCACTTACTGTGTGCCAGCCCCGCTGCGAGGCACCCTGATTAAGCTATCTCTTTTAACCATCACATACCTGCAGGACAGATATGATTCCCCCATTTTATTTATAAATAAGTCTACTGAGACCTAGAGGATTAAAAGACTTGCCTAAAGTCGTGTAGCTTCTACAGAATGATTCTGTTTTCTTTTTTCCGGCAGCAAATATTTATAGAGAATGAACTGTGTAGGACAGTATTCCAGCAAATGAGGCAGGCAATCGCAATGCATAGAGTGATTCTAGACAGGGAGACCAACTTGTAAACAAACTATGATGAAGAGACAAGTGTTCCAACAGCGGGTGCAAAGAGGAACAGAAAGCTCAGCAGAGAAGGGCTGGGCCCTCCCTCCCTGGGAAGGAGTGGAGGTGACTGTCTTCAAGGTGGAGTAAGTGTTGACGCGGCACTCCAGGCCTTGCCTGTCTCAGCGCCTTGTTCTTGGGCCCTTTGCCCAGAACCCTTCCAGTTCTCTGCACAGTCAGCACCTTCTCCTCCTTCAGCTTTCTGTTGAAATGTCCCCTCCTCACAGGGGCCTTCCCCGAACCGCCCATCTGAAGAAGGTCTCCTTTGTGCTCTCACATAACACTTTGTTTCTTTCATAGCACTGGAGGGCAGGGACCATGTCTTTCTTGCTCACCATCATGTTTCCAGGACTGTGCAATGCCTGGCACGGTGTAGGTGCTTCATAAGATTTGTTAAATGAAAGATAAGATGGGAAGGGCAGTTCTGAACATGTATTTGCTTTACTTCCTCTCTTGTGAGGATTTATCTGGTCTCAATGGAATATACCAGAGTGTAAAAGGTTTAGCTTATTTTAGAATGTGGAGCAGTTTTCAGAGATATGTGTGGAGTCCCACCTCAGTGCATCTGGTTCAGTATTTCTGGGGTGAGCCTATGCACTTCTACAAAGCTTCTGATGAGCATTAACGGTGAGAAGTGTTGGCTCAAGCCTGAAAGCTGCCATCAACAAGCCTGAAAGTGTTGTCTCTCCTCCTGCTACTGGCCTTTTCTTTGTCTTCTGGTAGCTTCCCAGACACCCAAAGTCACGTGTCTCCACTTATCCCGTAGCATTATCCTTGGTTCCTTATTTCTGCCCCTTTTCTCATGGATTCATTAACAAACTCTGTTTATGGGTTTCTAGTCTCCAGTCCCCTGGGAATAAAGCCTCATAGAAGGTCTGAGGGAACTGGAGGTTTTAGAAATAATCTATTTAGAGTTCACTCCTTTTTTATGGATTTTCTCGTAACAGTATGCTAATTGGGCAAGGTCTCACTGAAATTATCTACACCCAAGGAAGAAAATTAGTATACCTATTAACCTGCTCAGGTCTCTCCCATTCCAAAAATTAAATATAAAAATAAACCTCCCAGAACCCCCATTCCTCTCCAGCTACAATCAAATTTCTCTGCTGCCTCTAATTGAGGGGCAGTTCAATAGGGT
The DNA here is from genome assembly GCF_002837175.3 of Physeter macrocephalus. NCBI lineage: Eukaryota > Metazoa > Chordata > Mammalia > Artiodactyla > Physeteridae > Physeter > Physeter macrocephalus. The sequence goes on from NC_041218.1 coordinate 42,132,328, forward strand.
GGTTATGAGCACAGGTCTTAGAGCCGGACCACCTGGGCTCAAAGCCTGGCTGCATTTCTTACTCTGTCTCTCCTGAAGCAAGTTGCTCAATCACTCTGGGTCTCAGTTTCTTCATCTATAAAATGGTGATAATACTCAGACTTCATACGGTTGTTATGAATATTTAACAATTTGATATATATCTCTATGTGTATTTATATGCATACATACATATAAGTGTGTATGTGTATTGTCTGAGGGGGGAGGGGATTGAGTTTTAGGACAGTGCTTTGCTTATAATAAGTACTAATTAAGTGGTAGCAGCAGTAGCAGCAGCATCCAGCAACTTTTTCAAAGAGGAGAGCTTTTCTTCACCTCCCATTTGCTTCTCAAGCTACTGCAGGCTGGCCTCTAGCCCCATCACTCTAATGAAACACCTCTCCTTAAGGCCACCAATGACCTCCTAAACATCAAATACAAAAACCGTCTTATCCATCATCTGCTGCATTTGACACTGCTTGCCACTCCCTTCCCGAAACTCCTCTGCCCTTTTCTGGTTCTCTTTGCACTACTCTGTCCCTTTGAGGGTTACCCTTCCCTTCCTAAGCACCAGGACCCACCCAGCCAAGACTCTGCTCACTCTGGGCTTTCTCCCTGAGTGATTATAGGCAGGAAAGCCTGGTGGCTAAGCACAGAGATTCAGATGCCAGCCTGAGGACGTCAGTGACCCTGGCTCCACCGTGTACTTGCTGAGTGATTTGAGATATATCACCTAACTTCCTTGTGTTTCTTCATATGTTAAATGGGGGAATATAGCAGAGCCTACCTCCAAGGGCTAATGTGAGGATTACATAAATTAATACGTGTGAAAATTCTTAGAATAGTGACTGATCATCATAAACATACAGAATGTTTGCTCTTGTAAGCCTCACAAATAAAGCTCAGGACTTTCCCCAGAGCTTCTGCCAGTGCATACAGCTTCCAGATAAATATCCTCATTTGTAGGTCCCAAAGACACCTTGAACATAACATGTCAGAAACTGGACTATTATCTTTTCCCCACATCAGCTATTCCTCCCAAATTCCATATCTCAGTTTTGAAACCACCTTTCACCCACCTAAATGGTTCTTTCTAGTCTATCCCCCTTCTCCATCCTCAATTCCACCTGCCTAATTCAGGGGCTTATCATTTCTAGGATGGAGTACTGCAACAACTTTGTAACTGATATCTCTACCTCCAGCCTTGAAATCCTCAAATCCAGGCACCAGAGTGATGTTTCCAAATGCAAATCAGACCATGTTCCCTTTCCTGCTTAAAGCCCTCAAAGCCATCCATCAAGGTCAGGACGAAGTCTGAGTTCCATTAGCTAGCCTGTCCCTACCTACCCAGCCTTGTTCTTGGAGAAACTGCCTTATCTACTTCTCTCCAGCAGCTCAACACTTCTTATCATTTCCATCACATCCTACTGGGTCTCACCTCCCAGCCTTGCTCTATTTCCCCCTGTACCTATAATATACCCTTTCCCTGAGTCATCCTCTAAGACCCAGCCCAGTTGTCACCTTCTGCTAAAAACCATCTGACACTTATGCTCCCACTCCAGTGAGGATTAGACTCCCTTCCTCATTGTCCCCAAGATACCATGTCCTAACAGCTATCATTGCACTTTTGGTGTTGCATTTTAGTCATTAGTTTAAGTGTCTGGCTCTAAGAGACTGACTGCTGGACTACGAGTTGTAAAGCTGGGACTATACGTGAGCCAGCTGTCTCTCCCCACTGCCTGGTATGGGTATAGGAGGCTGGCGCACTACTTGTGCCCAATAAATGTGTATTGAATGAATGGGCTTACATTTGAACCCAGTTCTTCCTAGAAAATAGGACAGTAATGCCTTCATAATACCCCTTCTCTCTACATTCCTTCCCAGCACTTGCTGGAGTCTGTACTCCCAGTGCATCTTCTTCTTTATCTTTTTTACAGACCAAACCTAAGCCTTAAGATGTCTTGATCCCATTTTTTTTTAACAATAAAGTATTTTTTAATTAAAAAAAAAGATGTCTTGATCCATCTATCTAGACTTGGGCCTTTCCTGCCCCTAATCTTCCAGATGACTCATCATGGGCATCCATTCTGTCCTTTCCAGTTCTCCACTCTGACCAAGGCCATAGTTATCTCCCAGAAATGCATCTTTGCATTATTCCCCTATTGAGACAGCCTAGAGTTCATTACAATAGGAGCCTCAAACTTGAATAGTTTTGGAGGCATATTCTCAGAGGCTACCACAGTTCTTGGAATCAAGTATATGTTCAATAAATGGTGATTTTTTTAAATAAAATGAATTAATGAATGAGCAGTCAGGTCGAATTGGCAAGAGGATTGGAGTTTAGCATCTCCACTGTTTAAAACCAAACTGTTCTCTAGTAACCATCAATTATTCCTTTGTTCTTGTTCAAGAAAAGTAATCTCTGATCCCGAGCTCCATTTTGTTCAACATGGTATGTGTGTGTGTGTGTGTGTGTGTGTGTGTGTGTGTGTGCGTGTGTGTGTTTGGGTAAATTTCTTTAACCTATCTGTGTTATGACTTGGCTTTTTTGTGGCAGGTACATAGAAAATAAAAATGATTACGTGTTCTCAGTTTAACAGAATCTCTGTGTCAAACAAGGAAAGGAAATTGCTTCCTCTGTCATCATGGTTACATTGGAGCCTCCAAGGCTACTACCACGGACAACTCTAGCAAAATAGTAGCTCAAAACCTGACCTAAATAGAAAAAATTAAGCTTCTCTTCTCCTTCAGTTGTCTGGTCAACCCACACAGCTTGTATTTGCTCTTCTCCTGTTCTCCACCCTAACTCTGTATAGTATGTGAGCGTTTTCTCACAAATCCAGGCCTACGAGAAAACAAATTATTAAATAAGAAAGAAGGCATTTGTGTGATCATCAGAGTTTTAGGTTAAGGAAATTTCCTTCTTGAGTGATGGCTATTCTTCGACTGTGACTTGGCAAATCATTAGAAAATCAAATGTTGTTTTTGAAGGGAACAAACATCCGAGAAAGAATAACCTACAGCTTTGGAACATTTTTTGTGTACCTTGATATTCTGGAAGACTTCATGAAGTTTTCCAAATTACCTCACTTAATAAACTCATAGCTGTGTCTGGAAGACAACCATATCTCTGATAACTGAGGCCAGAAATGGTACTAAGGTGAAAAGAGCCTTGGCTAAAACTGATAGGCTTTCAAGGCATGGACAGTCATTCTCTTAGTCTCATAATATACATTTACTAAGCCCCTGTTGTACGATAGGTACACATTAGGGGCTGAGAAATAAAAGGCAATTGACAACCACAATCTGAGTGGCTATAGCATACCAAAAGCTGGACTAAGTACTTATCATACATCATCTAAAATCCTCCCACACAATTGCAAAGTTATTCCATTTTCCCAATTTTATACATGAGAAATCAAAATTCAAGTAAATTGTTGGTTGTGGAGTTGTTTACTTGACAATATTTCTAAGGTTCCTCTTTAAACGTCTCAGGAAATTATGAGCAGTGAGATAAATTACAGGGGAATATAGCCATCTAGATGCAAAAAAGTCAGCTTAAAAGCTTAAACTGGAACAGAATATAGTATCTAAAAATAAACCCAAAAGCATTTGAGATTCTTGTTTTTGATAAAAAAGATAGCCTTTCAAATCAGTGGCAAAACACTGGTTTATTCAGTAAATGGGTGGGATTAAAGACTAGCCATCTGGGGAATAAAATTTAAGCTAGGTGTTTATCTATTCCTTATAGCAAAATAAATCCCAAATAAATTAAAGGTTGAACCATAAAGAATGGAACCATAAAAGAAGAAAAACCTGAGCAATTTTATTCATAATTTGCCCAAAGTCACAAAGGGAAATATGAACGCATCTAACTTATAAAAACCTGGCATACACAAAGTCAAAAGACAAATGGCAAACTGGGAAATGTTTTTGTAATATGCCACACTATGAATTATTTTCTCCATGATTCAAAGAGCTCTTACAAAATCAAAAAGAAAAAAAAGAACAAAGGCTGCAAAAAAAATTGGTCTATAGAAGAAGAAGATCAAGGGGCCAAAAATGACAGGGGGATATCATGATCCTTTTCTCGTAATTAAAAAAGTGAAAACTAAATGAGATTTCATCTGCCTCTTATGTATTTTGCCTCTGCAAAACTCTCTGAAGTTCATTAGACAAGAAATTAACACAGAAACAGAAAGGCTGTAACTATCAGAGCCCACTAAATTAAATTGCTCCCTGAAGACTTGAAGGTTTAAAACTCTAACAGAACTTAGAACAGCATTTAACACCATACTTGGATGTATAGTCTGCTATTCAGTCATTTCTCCCAGCATTTCAAAGGATTTGACAGACATTCCAAGCCGTATTTTGGTTTAAGTCTATATTTGGAATCTTGGAGGATGTATCTACTCAGACTTATTTAAAGTCTTATTTGGGGGTCATTAAGCTCTTAGCGATCCCAAGAATCTTCAGTGGATAGCACTAACAATGCAAATGTTAAGTCACCCCTGACTTCTGATAAGTAGAAGAAATCAGATAATTCCAAGGAAGGTACTTACTTATACGGTATTCAAATTTGGAAATGTTTCTTGCCTGCTTTTGAGAAGTTAAAAAATAATGACAACTATATATCTCTTGAGAATATGCTTTCTTCCCTTAGCTCAAGAAAAGCTAATGACCCTATTGAATTTGAAAAGTTTTAAAAGATACTTTGAGTTTTAAAGTTTTAATCATTGGTCTCTCAGCTTCCACTCTTGGCCCTTATCTTACCTAATTAATCACCCACATCTGAGCTCAGATCAGAAGTCATTTCTTCTAAGAAGTTTTCCTTGATGCCCCAAGTTAAGTTAGGTCCTCTAGGATTCCTCTTCTTTCATGGCATTCCATGCTTCCAGAACTTATCACAATTGTAATTAAACAGTTGTACCATAAGATAAATAACTGTAAAACTATTATTTAATGTCTGCCTGTTCTGTTAACGTGTAAGCTCCATGAAAGCAGATAATCTGGCTGATTTATTTCTCAAGTTCCCTGTGACTTCCCCAGAGCCCAGCACATTTCACTGCATATATTAATTGCTCAATAAACATTTGTTCAATGAGCAGTATTGTATACAGAGTAATGGCCTCCCCAAAGAGGTCCACATCCTAGTCCTCAGAATCTGTGAATGTTACCTTACATGGCAAAAAAGACTTTGCAAGCATGATTAAGTTAAGGACCTATAGATGGAGAGATTATCCTGACTCATCTGGATGAGCCCAGTGTAATCACAAGGGTCCTTATAAGAGAAAGGCAGGAGGATCAGCATGGGAGAGGAAAATGTGATAACAGACGTATTGGTCAGAGTGATGAGGCCATCAGCCAAGGAATGTGTGCAGCTGCTAGAAACCGAAGAGGCAAGAAACAGATTCTCCCCCTGGAAAGTACAGAGGGAACCAGCCCTGCTGACACATGATTTTAGCCTCCTAAGACTCATTTAGGACTTCTGGCCTCCAGAGCTATAAAAGAATAAATTTGTGGGGACTTCCCTGGTGGTCCATTGGTTAAGACTCCGTGCTTCCACTGCAGATGGCACGGGTTCAATCTCTGCTCAGGGAACTAAAGATCCCCCAGGCCGAGTGGCATGGCCAAAAAAAAAAAGAATAAATTTGTGTTGTTTTTAAGCTACTAAATTTGTGGTAATTTGTTATGGCAACAGTAGGAAACTAAGATGAAGAAATTGATTAATTGTGTAACATAAGGCAAGACTGATCTAGGAACCTGAATGCAAATAGAATAACAGTAAAAAATTAGAATAGTATGTTACACAGTACTTGACCCAAGACAACCCAAGGACTGAACCACACCCACTATCTGATGAACCCAATTATTTGCCAGAAATCATGTGTTTAAAAGAGTAGGACAATATCAGATAATAAGAAAAGCCCATGGAGTCCATCCATGGCGAACTTGGGCACATGCCCAGGTACTAGGGAAGAAACTGTCAAAATGAAACAAAATTCATCGTGAATTGGACAATTCACTTAAACAGTACTGGGTTGTGGACTTCTCAACTATAAAGTAAGGTTAAGAACTGTTCGTTCCTACCTTGCTGAGTAGGTATATGGTATATACAGTGCCTGATAGAGAACTTGATACATAGAAGAACCTCTGTAAGTATGTAGTGATGATGGCAGTGGTGGTGGTTATAGTAAAATCAGTGAACTATATCAGGAAAAGTTGTGGGGTGGGAATAGTGTTATTTAAAATAAGACTTTTTTTTTTAATAGGTATTTCCCATAGAAAAGGATAAAAGCAGTATGACTAATGTACTGATGATACTAATAGCTCCACAGTGCAGAATTGGTCCAGGAGAAGAAAAGGAGGAAATTTAGCTAATGGTAAAATATGTATGAAGAAAAGACATTTAGTGATATAAGGGAATGCATTCAAAAGTGGTGGTGTTTTCTGTTACTTTTACAGTTCTTTCTTTCTCTCTCCTTTTTTTTTTTCCCTTTTTTTGGTCTCCAGAGGAAGAAAATGACATGAACTGATTTCATTTTTTTCCATGTATCTTAAAGTCATAAAGCTGGGAAATGTGGGAACATGAAAATCAAATTGGGCTTTGATAGAGCTAAATCCTATGTATTGGAAAATAGCCACTGTAGGTTATGGTGGAATGTCTAGTGGCAGCTAGACATGCCACTATTTGATAAAAACTTATATGAGCAAAACCATCATGGGTATATGCTGCTGTGTGCTCTGATGATCAAGCAAAGAGTTGACCTCTCCCCCTTTTTTTTTTTTTTTTTTTTTTGTGGTACGCGGGCCTCTCACTGTTGTGGTCTCTCCCGTTGCGGAGCACAGGCTCCGGACGCGCAGGCTCAGCGGCTATGGCTCACGGGCCCAGCCGCTCCGCGGCATGTGGGATCTTCCCGGACCAGGGCACGAACCCGTATCCCCTGCATTGGCAGGCGGTTTCTCAACCACTGCGCCACCAGGGAAGCCCTGACTTCTCCCCTTTTGTAGACTGCTAAGGAGCCATGCCATGTTGTACTTGGAATTTTCCAAGTCCTTGAATAAAGAAATGCAATATACATAACCATGGTTCTTTGGGCTGTAAGACCCTAGGCTGAGGGCTTATATCTCTGTAAGCCTGTGTGATGGCTTCCTCTGCAATTCACTCATGAGAGTGTTAAATAGACTCTGAAGGGGATTTGAAACTGGAATAAGGAAACATTATAATCAAAGGGAGAAAGTAATGAGAAGCTGAAAAGATTTGACCATAACAAATTGCAAGATCAAATGAGTACTTCCAGAACCAAGCCCCTCATTGTTGATGGAGAATCTGCTTATGCCTCAGATGATTGCTCTCAGTGAGTCAGAAACATCATTACAGCTTCCAACTAGGAGAGTTTTATATCCAGCTCACAATCTATTCCCCAACTTTCTCTCCAGCCACTGATTACAGTTGCACCCTCCATTCTGAAGTTGTAATTTTTCAGAAGATGGAAGCATGGTCTTCATACTTTAGAAACAATGGCTTAAATGCTAGGTTGCGGACAGTGAAAAGGTTACCAAGGAGAGAGAGCGATCATCTTCATTTTCACATTGCTTACAATTTTCCCCCTTTGCCTGTCATTAAGACAAGCAAACAAAATTAGCTTTAACAAACGTCTTTGAGTCCTTCCATCCAATTTTACAGATAGAAAGCAGACGCTCAGAGGTTACATAATTTAACCATGGTCATCTGCAAGCAGAGCTGGTGGTTCAGGTCTCTGGACTCCAGCACCTTTCCCACCATTTCCCACATATTTTCCAAGAAGGAAGTATGCCTGAAATTTTAATACAAGCCAGATAATATGACTCATGAGGTCACTAAGGCTCAGGGGAATGGCAAGTGTAGCCTCTATGGAGTGTGGATGACTTAATGCAGAGAATCACACGGTTTGGGGAGAGCTCTGGCTCTGTATGCCAAGCACCTATGCAAATGTGTAGAAATTCATGTAACCTAGGGACAAGCGCAGTTGTGAGCATATGATTGATAATGAAAGGAGAAAGAAATGTTCATTCAGCCAGTCATTTCTCTGTGTAATCATTCATTCTATTCATTCATTCTATTCATTCATTTCACAAGTACTTATTAAGTATCTATGTCGTGCCATGAATTATATATTAGGGCTGTAATAGTGAATGACACATAATCCTTCTCATCAAGGGTTTTATAACTTGGGAGAGAAGCTTGACAGCAAACTGTGATAAGACTACAATGTAGAAAGTATTAAGTAATAATTACTATTATCCCTATTTTATAGATGAGGTAACTGGGTCTTAGAGTGGAAACATAACTTGCCCAAAGTCACAGAGCCAATAAGTGGCACAGTCCAGATTCAATTCAGACCTGTTTGACACAAAAATCCTTGCTTTTACTCCCACTCTGGGAGATGCTAATAGGTGTGCTAGAAAAGAAAATTGTTGCTGTTTTAAGTTTTAAAAGTTTGGGAAATCTGTAAACTAAATGTCCTGCTGGGAGAGCCACAGCACATATTAGCATATTCAGGGGTTTGAGCCACTTTGTGGTAAGGAATACTATTTAGAAAGGCATTTCCCAAACATTCAAATGTTTCAGCCAATGCACACTGCACTGTATTGACAACGATGGGAAAACATGCAGAGAATGTCGTGCGCAGGGGATGCTCCAGAATTCAACACAATGTCCCTCGACTTTTCAGGAGTATTGGTGAATTGGACAGGACACATTCACAAAGTGGGCCTTCTCAGGTTCTGTGATGTTAAAGAATTGAATTCTGGTACACTCAGGAGTGAAGGAAATAAAGAAAAATTGTATTTTTAGGCATGAGTTTCTACAGGGAATAATTTTTAATGATGGGGTTCTCTGCTATCAATTATAGCAGCAGTAGATTTGAAAATTACAGAAAGTGCCTTTTGTTCACGTGGTACTTTGACAGCAGTGACAGGCTCCACAAAGGAGAGAGCCCCTGGGACGTGAAATGATTTTAGACGTGAGTTTCTTATTGTCAAAGAGCAGGCATTTATGAGGGGGTTTGAGGGTGGGGAGAAGATCTCTGATCTACTCCAGATCTTTTCTAGAAGTTTATTAGGACAGGCTGTTCCTCACCCCCAGATTTCATGGCGTAAGTTGATTTACAAATGGAGCAAGGTTTGAACGAAACCATCCCCATGGACTTGACTGCCCCCTGAAGGCAGTAAGCACATAAATAACTCCAGCAGAAGGCAGACCAGAAGAGTTAAGAGAAGGAAAAAAGGGCTTTGAGGCCATTTCTGTTAGGTACAAAGACAAATGTAGGAAGTTCCACTGCTTATAATTTTTTATCAGATAGTGGCGTGTCGGGCCTTTGGGTGGAATTTGCTGGTCTATTATTATATCTGCTTTCCACTGTATCCTACAGTGGCTATTTTTCAATACATAGGATTTAGCTTTACCAAAGCATTTTTTAAAAGCACTTACGATTTTTTTTTTTTTTTTATGTTGGTATTAGTGCTCTTAAACTGTGGGAGACAGTGGTGCTCTGGTCAAGCCAAGACCAGATAAATCTGCCCTCAGCATTCCAGGGAGGACCCCAAAAGCAGCAACTGTGCCCAGCACTAAAGGGATCAGAGGGCATTTGGTGAAGCCCTTGTCACTTCTTCTTCTTTGTTTTTTTTTTCCACTTGTCTTTATCCCTCACTAAACATTGATCTCCCCTAAGAACTGAGCTGGATTAAAATCAAATCAGTTATCTCGAGGGGATCCAAGTGGCCTGTCCTAAAAAGACACTGCCAATGCCCTCTCTCTGCTTCATCTCACTTCTATTTACTGTATTTACTGTACTAGTTCCTGGTGTCTCCTTGCCAGCCCAGAAACTATGGGAGGACAGGCGTGCCTGTTCACCCCCAGATCTCCAGGGTCCTCACCACATCCCTGTGCTGGGAACAAATCATTTTCTTTTTCAGTAAGAAACAGGGCAACATGTATTGAGTTCTTTTTTTAAAAAAGCATGTATTGCTGAATTTGTGTTCATTATTGAATATTTAGAAAACACAGAAAAGAACCAAAAGGAAAAGTTATCAACAACAGTTATTATGGCATATTTCTTAGCAGAATTTTTTTTTGTATGTGTAAAATCTGATAGCCTGTTTTTTCCTTGCTTAGCACAATATCATAAATATCTTTTACTTTTATTTCTGTATCTATTGAGCACCTACTATGTAGCAGGAACTGTGCTAGGCCCTGTAGATGCTTGAGATGGACCTTAAAGTGCAAAGGGGTATTTCCAAAGCAGAGAAGCAGGGGACCCATAATTAAGGCAGAGGAGCTCCACCTTCAATATTGTGGACAATGAACTTTAAGCTAACAAGGGCAGCCAAAAAGGACACCATAATAGAAATTTGCAGCTAGATCTAGTGTCTTATAATGACCCTACCAGAAATACTTACTTGATACAATAGGAAATTTTCCAGGATTTATCAAAATTCCAGAAAAGGACAAGATTGCAGTCAGTAAGGTCAGTTTTTGAATGGGGCCATTTCCTAAGCAGTCTTTCTGTTAAAGACATCGATGTTTCAAAAATGAGGATTGTAATGAACTGTCTTGGCCCTGCTGCCAGCCAATCAGAAGGGACACTGGGTGCCATGTTGGATCAAGGTCTGAAGATGCCCACCAAACTGTACCGTGACATTGGCCCCTACGTTGACTGATCACAGGCAGGTCTGGGGAGTCCTAAGGAGAGGCTGGATGGCCAAGGCAGTGATGGGGGACACTCAGGGACACAGCTGCTCACCAACCGGAACAGTAGTGCTTCAATGGTTTAAGAAGCATACACTGTACAAGCGCATCCTGGCCACAAGACCTACCTGGAGAGCAACTTTTTTTCTCAAGTTGCTAACGTGTGCTCTTAGACGTCAGTGGGCCTGCTGCCTCTGACACAAGAGCCGTGGTTTGCCATCCTTTGAACTTGAGCAGGTGGAATATGATTTGGGGCAGACACTAGGGAGAGGGGTTCAGAGCCAGCCCATGGGGGGCAAGCTGCAGCTGGCTCTGCCCCCCTCCTTCCTAAAGAAGCTCCTGGAAAATTCACTCTAACCCAGGCTCCCACTGAGCAATTACACCTCCACTCATGTACACACAACGTGGCTGAGGTCTTCAGAACACACGGGGCTCCATGGTGGAGGAAGGCATCTCCCAGGGTGAAGAACACGCAGAATGGTCACGTAGGGACTCAACTCCTGAACAAAGGCCAGCATCTCCCAAGAGGCCTCTCCTGCTGACCAGCCAGCTCCAAGTCCTATCCCAGTACCTGTATTTTCTGCTTAGGTGCAGGGACAACGTTCCCAGTTACCTGGACTGAGAACCTTGGCACTCTCCCTGAACCTCAGCTTCCCTACTGATTTGGGTGAGGGGATAGCTGGGGCTGAAAGACAGTTTTCCAATCAAACTATCAATGACTGAGCAGGGGCTATCAGGGTAGGCCCTGGACTAGAGGCCTGACATGATGTCCTGTAATCCTCACAGCACCCTGTGAGGTCAGTAGCTATAATTTCCATGTTGCAGATAATGAAAATAGGGCTTTCTTATATGTCAAGGAATTCTGGGGATACTGAGGGGCTCAGAATATAACTTGCTTAAGGATTCACAGCTAGTCAGCAGCAGAGTTGGAGTTTGAACACAGGCATGTAAACCATCACCCAAGTTCTATTAGGGCCACACAGAAGACAGCCTGAGGAGGAATATGGCAGGGTCAGGACATTTGAGGAGGGGGGACCAAAGCTCTGGGAAGCAGTGCTGGGAGTGAATACTTCCCCTCCCCCACCCCCTACCCCAGGTTACTTTTCTCCCAACCCTCCCACAAATACACAGATATGGAGCTCCACAACAAAAGTTATTGGTAATAATTAGCTAACCTTTTATACTTGCAACATGAACTCAGAAGATGCCCTTGGGTGCTCTAGAAACGGCGATGTCAAAGCAGGAGAAGTGGAGGTGAACAAGAGGTGGAGTCAGCTCGAATGGAAGCTGTCATCCGTTCTTCTGTCCTGCAGCACAAGGCACTCAGGTTGTCTGTCGACCGCCTCCTGCCTTGAGGCTTTCAGATCCAAAAACAAGTTACTGAGTTTAGCATAGCGGGCAGGAAGACAGAGGTTCAGATGGCATCTCTTTCGGACCCTGGCTCTGAGATCTTCAGACAGTTTCTTAGCTTTTCTGCATCTTAATTTCCTCATCTGTAAAAAAGGTCATGTATCTCAGAGTTGCTGTGAAGATTAAATATGATAATATTTGTGAAGTGCTTAGCGTGGCAATTGGCACAGTGCAAATCCCTTAATAAAGAGAGTTATTGGGCTTTCCCGGTGGCGCAGTGGTTGCGCGTCCGCCTGCCGATGCAGGGGAAACGGGTTCGCGCCCCGGTCCGGGAGGATCCCACATGCCGCGGAGCGGCTGGGCCCGTGAGCCATGGCCGCTGAGCCTGCGCGTCCGGAGCCTGTGCTCTGCAACGGGAGAGGCCACAACAGTGAGAGGCCCGCGTACCCCGCGCCCAAAAAAAAAGAGAGTTATTAACATGAAATTGCTTTCTTGTGAATTATTTTATCAGAAATTTATGGAATGATTCCTTTATTGCTAGGTTACGAACTTAAAAAAACCTCACTTTGGAAAACACGGAGAAAGGAAAGATGAGACACAAGTTGTAATATTGTCTAACTTAATTTTTATAGGAGACATGGAAATTGACACTAGAGAAAGCAAGACAGATTGTCAAGAAATCCCCAGCTCTGGTAAGCAACCAACGGGGAGAATGCCAGCGTTTTCCTTGGCACGTTCACCTCCAAAGGCCAGGGGCTACCCCGGACGCAAACCCACAACACAACACGCCACAGTTGAATTGGGTTTGAATAGGAATATGAGTCCCTTCCTCTTTTTTCTCCTCTCTTCTCTCTAGAGCAGCATTTCTCAACTCCAGTTGTGGGCACTGTCCTGGGCATTGTAGGATGTTAGCAGCATCCCTGTCCTCTACCCACTAGATGCCAGCACCACCACCCCCAATAGTCGTGACAGCCAAAAATGTCTCCTGGCATTGCCAAATATCCTCTGGTACTCACTGTTGAAAGCTGCTGCCCTCCAGTAGACCATACTGGAGGAGGCTGTATCCTCCTGCTCCTCCACTTTCTATATATGTGATCTAGGCTGAGCCTCAGTTTCCCTATCAGTGAGGTAGGGACAATAACAGTGTTCCTTTCTCAAAGCATGGATGTCAGGACTAAGAGAGCTGATGTGTGTGGGGTGTCTGGTATCATGCCTGGAACTTATCAAGCACTCTATATATGCCAGCTAAAATCATCACCATTATTATTCTTTTCCTCTAATTTTTCCTCTTTGCAATCATAGTTTTATTCAACAGAATGGCTAGTTCAAATCAGTTATCATTAAGTCAAGTATTTGACTTGGGCCCTGGTGGCCAATCAGCCCCAGTTGAAGAGGAAGTAGAAAGGTAAACCTTTAAAGAACAGTGTCTCCCTAATGCTAGCAGTCCTGGCAGGAAGGAAGCATTCATCAGAGATGAGAGGGCATGGCCTTCGTCCTTGGCTGGCACTGATTCAATACATTCAAAGTAGTATTGATTTGGCAACATGGAAATAAAGGGGAGGAAAATTCCTCATGGCTTGGTTTGTCAGACTTAGCAAATAAAAACAGAGGATGCCCAATTAAATTTGAATTTCAAATAAATAATGAATAATTATTTAGTATAAGTATGTCCAGTACAATATTTTATTTGGCATCCCTACTTGTGGGGGGCACATGGGTTTTGATGTACAAGGCTGATACATGTTGGATGACAGCATGCAGGCATTTCTGCACAATTGATTAATCAATCACAATGCCTGCATCCCCAATTATTATTTAATTCAGTGAATAACTAAAGGCCAACCATAGCTGGTTCAGCTAATCTGCTTAAGTTGTTGAATAAGAAACTGAAACATCACATGAAACCCTTGACCACCACCTTCAGAACTCTAAACAGACTGGAGAATAATACCGTTTTTCTCTTATTCTTCTCAACATGCATCTAAAAACTTATTCTCAGGGCATCGTTTACTTCACTAGTACAAACTGCCTTGGCATTAACTCAAAGACTAATTAGGATTTTACAATTTTTCATTTCTGTCACCAGAATTGCGAGCATAATTCATGGGGCAGGATTCTAATCATGACTTGCAAGAAGCCAAAAAAAAAAAAAAAAATCAACTGAACAATTCATCAATTAAAAAAAAAAACTCCTCAAAAACCTCCTCCAATTTATTTACTCTCTAGATTAAAGCTATCAGGGAAAAAATAATCAGTAAATGCAAATAAGCATCTCTGAAAAACTGCTCAGAAGATATTGGCTGCAATTAACTCCATTGTGATGGCTGATGTAACTGCCGACCTAGCCAGAATGCGGAGAGAAACACAGAGTAGGTTGCATGTCATTTCAGCACAGCCTGTCAGATGGAGAATCCAGACTGGGGAAGAGTTTAGTGTTACTGAAGGGAATGGAATGTTCCAGAGAAGATCTGCATCTCAGGGAGGTCCCGAGAGGCTCCCTGGGGGGGTCTTTGTGGATTTGGCAGAACACTAAGCATCTGAGGGTTTAGAACACCTGAGTCATGGCATCAGTTTATTTAATTATCACAAAAACTCCTACAAAGTAGATAGCATATTTCTGTTATCAACCCCATTTTACAGATGAGAGGACTAAGGATGAGAGGTTAAGTAATTCCCTCACTCCACATAGCTAATAAGTGAGAAACCCATCATTTACATCCAGATTTAGCTTCTTACAAGTTTCTACCCCTTCCACTATTCCAATAGCTCTCAACCAGACCTCCTCAGTACTGAATTTCAGGAAGCACCATTCACATCACAGGCTATGTGAATGTTAGAACCTTGTAGTGCACAACCTGTACTACTGTACGTGATGGCCCTGATTTCCAACTTACCTACTCAACAGAACCATCTGGAAAGCCTTTAAAAATTGCTGCTGTTCAAACTTGCCCCAAGTAAAATAATCCAAGTTAAATTCAAGTAAAATAATACACAACAATGGTTTAAAAGCACTTCATCACACAGAAATTCAATCTTACGTTGGCTGTGTACAGAAGAGATGTTATGCTCCTGCTTTGACCTTCTGTTTACCCCATTCACCTCATTCCATTTATTCAACCCCTGTTTGTTGTTCTGTATTCATTTAACATCCTGGGGTGGGAAAGCTCCAGATGCAAGCAGAAGCTGGTTAAATAGATGGCAAAATAAAGATGCTGCCTGACTCCTGTGCCCAGGGACAGCCCAGATTTGAGACTTTCATTTTAGATGGGATTACATGCCGTCAGATGTGATGTTTTAAATCCATTGCTGAGTTAATAACAGCCCACATTCTGCCTCTGTCTAGTAAGGTTTGAATGGAAAGGAAGGGGCTGTCAAACGTGCAAGTGAGGACCTCTGCACTGTTGCTCTGTGTCCATCTAAGTTCCCTTTGCAAGTTTGTAAGAAGAGGTTAGTCCTTCCCGTACTGTGTGATGAAAAGGCTGCATGATCAAACAGAAGGAATTCTGGGGGTCCCTGGACAAGTTGCATCATCTATTGCCCACATCCTAGATCTAATTTCTGCACCATGAATGTCAAAGACAGCTGCAGCCTTCAGGCTGAATTTTGACAGTGAACAGCTGTGCAATTATAACATTTTATTCCATTGCACCCCTTGTATAGTAATTATCAGGCTGTTGTATAAATTTTTTGATGTATTGGTTATCATCAGTGTTAAAATCTACATTGCCATTATGTTAATTAGACCAAGGCCTTCAGACTAAAGTAAATATTAAAAGAAGTAGCTCACACATTCAAATGCAGTCTGACTCTGGGTCTTAGAATGTGTCTTTTTCCAAATTGCCACCAATGTTGTGGTATAATTGCACGCTGGTGTTTATTTTACAGTGTATCTACACTGCTCATCTCAATCAGTTACCAGGTCTCTAAACACCCCTCCTTTGCACCCCCATCCTCCTCCTCCCACCCCACATCTGTGGTTCCCAACCAGGGGCAATGTTGTCCCCCCTCCTCCTCTCCTGGAAACGTTGGCAACATCTGGAGACATTTGGGGGCTGCTGGCCTATAGTGGCTAGATGCCAGATATTCTGCTAAACATCCTGCAATGCACAGGACAGCCCACAACAAAGAATTATTCAGGACCAAATGGCAGTAGTGCTGTTAGAAACCCCGGGAGCACGTCTCAGATCCTTATCTGCCAACAGGTCTCTCTGTCCCATATTGCTTCCTCGAGGCCTTCATGTCACCTGCAGAGATATCTTTCCAAAATACAAATGTGATCTCTCTGCTTAAGACCTTCCAGGATTCCCCACCGTCCTCAAGATAGCACATAGTGCAGTGTCCTAGGCTTGTCCTCATGTCTCCTTCCTTCCATGGTTCACCGTGTTCTCCCAGTTCCTTATACTCCAGCCAGGTTGAAACGTGTGGCAGTCAGTCCCCCAAGACGCCAGCCCTGCTCATGTGCCCACAGCACTGCGAGGGTGCTCCCCCTATACCAGCGGCCGTGCTTTCCCAGCTTTGGTGTGTAGTCCAGCCACCTGGGACCTTGTTAAAATGCAGATTCTGATTCAGCAGGTCATCTGAATCTGGGGCCAGAGACTTTAGTCCTGAAAGTTCTTATACTCCAGCCAGGTTGAAACGTGTGGCAGTCAGTCCCCCAAGACGCCAGCCCTGCTCATGTGCCCACAGCACTGCGAGGGTGCTCCCCCTATACCAGCGGCCGTGCTTTCCCAGCTTTGGTGTGTAGTCCAGCCACCTGGGACCTTGTTAAAATGCAGATTCTGATTCAGCAGGTCATCTGAATCTGGGGCCAGAGACTTTAGTCCTGAAAGTTCCCAGACGGCCTCAATGCTCCTGGTTTGTGATCACACTTTCATCAGCTAGAACCTAGAGCAGTGGTTCTCAAACCTTAGTAAGCATCAGAATGACTGGGAGGCTGTGAAAACACAGATTCCTGGGACCTACCCCAGACTTTCTGATTTACTAGATTGGGGGGAGCCCATGAATTACAACTGTAACAAGTCTGCAAGCTGTACCTGGAGTTGAAAAGCATAGAGCATCTGTCTCTTCCTTCCCACCTGCCTCCTATCTGATTTCTGGATCCTCGCCTGCCTCCTCCTCCAGTTCCCAGAAAGCCATATTAATGCCTGGACCACCACAGGCATCACAGAGCATGCTAAGAGCTGGGCTATTCACCCCGACGCTCCACTAGACAGTAAGCTGCATGACAACAACGACAGTCTTTTCTGTCTCCAAATCTTGCATGCTAATCAGCGTTTTTCCTCATCCTAGAAAGTTCAGCAAGCATCCTGAAGATCCTTAAAAACCTCATTTATAACCAGAAAAGGTTACCTGTTCACCTTTGCTAGTGTCAAAATATTACCAACGCTGTTAATACCACTCACAGCCATCTGAAGGACTTTTTGGGCTAGAGGGAATCACTACAGGTTTCCCCGCTATCCAAAAGTAGAGCATTCCTATGAAGTCTTTCCTAAGGCAAAGAAGCAATTACCTTAGGACACATCTTGCTAACAGATGCACAAAATAGATTGAGATCAAGCACAGAGGCTCACAGACCCAGTTCAAAGCTATGGTGGCCTGATGCTGAGTTGCTCAGTGTTGTTTCCGGGGAAGGAGCTGGGCGGTGCCCCTCTCACTGTTCAGGGTTCTCGCTGCCTCTCCACAGGCTCCTGCAGAACAAACGATGAACGTTATTTTTGCTTTTTGCATTTTTTTTTTGTGAGAGCAAAAAACTTCTTTGGGTTTCTTTCAGTTCGTGAGTAGGTAGTAACCTAGGTCTTTCGTAGAAGCAAAGTGGTGTGAAGCGAACTTTTGAAAAGCGAACTATCTCTCCCTTTGTTGATAAATGCTGGTTCCTTACTTTTTCTACCCTGTTGATTTTTTCTTTTGTCTGAGAAAAGCATCAAGGGAACTGCAATCTTTCTAAAATCATTACTTAGTAAGAAGCCAGGGCTTTTAATTTATCCCACAGCTAGAAATGGAAACTGCTGTCTGAAAACTTATGGAAACTGCTGTCTGAAATCCCTTTGTTCAGGAAGCTTTGAGGGGCTTCATCTACACACCCCTCCTTCCCCTAGCCCTCCTCCCCCAGGGAAGGGACCTTCCTTCTTCCTTCTTCCTAAGCCAGTGTCTCTCCCGTTAGTCTTTATTTTATCTCATAACAGGAAGGAATTATTTTATTTGAAAACAGTCTTTATTTTCAAATCCTTTTTTAAAGCCACTGAGGACAGTAAGGAGAGGAACGTTGTCTGAGTAGAATGGACCAAGGTGGGCCAGACCCTTTTGGGAAGAGGTGGAAAAGAGATGAAGGTGGTACTAGCTGGCTGGGGGAGAAGGGGAAGCCTTCAGGCTGAGGAGCCGGCATGAACAAAGGCACACAGGTGGAATGAATATGGAGCGTGGAAACAGGAACAAGAGGTAAATTTAGTTAAGTAAAATAGCCCAGATTCTGGAGAAAGAAGAGTCCAGAAATCCAAACTGTGGAGCCAAGAGGAGAGGAAGGGCCTTTAGAAGTTGGAAAATCATCCCTTGAACTAAACAACTTTTTGTTTTTGTTTTTCTCTCCAGACGTATTCCAGAAGTGGTTCTGATATTTGTTCACTCCCATTTTTGGACAAGATCTGTCAGAGGATTAAATTGTACGTATACAAGTTCCCCTTCCTAAGCACTGGCAGGGGATAGCATCTTTGGTTGTCCCTGTTTTCTAATGACTAAAATGTTCTTCAAGTTAAAAGGCATCTTTCTGAAAGTGAAAGTGTTTCTTGCTCATGACTTGTACAGAAACTAGAAGACAAATTAGCTCAGAACAAATCATTTTGGAAATATACTGAATACCAGCATCTTTGAACCTCCAACCTGACTTACTGCCCCGGACTGGAATGCAGCCTGCCTGCCAGTGAGACTTGTGAGTGGCTCAGTGCATGCTTGCACCGCACCTGGGGACAGGACAGCTCCTCCTTGCTGTGTAAGATACAGACAAGGTTGGCCACCTGTTATGGCAGGGACTCTTTGAGCATCTTTAGGGCAAGGCACTCACAAGGCTGGAAAAGGACCATTTTTTCACAGAGCCCAACCTATTACCTAGAAAATCTAGCTCTGCTATGTATGAACAGGATTCCTAATACAGAGACACTGTCCAAAGTTCCCAAGCCCTCCTGTCTCCGTTTAAAATCCCATGCTCCCTCCAGCTGCACTCTGAGTCTGAGGTTATGCTGGGTGTTATAGTAATCACTGTCCAAAACATTAAAAGATGGAACAGTCCTGAGAGGCACGTTGGACTAAGAGGCAAAATAGCATAGGTCCACCTTCCACTCGGCTGCTTCCCATGTGACTGTGGCAGAGGCTGCTGCCAGGCAGTGTATGGCACTGTTCTGGGGTCCAGATGTTGAACTTTCAAGGCACTTCTGCACTGAGTTCTCACAATTCCATGAAGTAGGGATTATCGTTATTTGCATTTCGCAGAGAAGGAAACTGAGTCTTACAGAAGTAACTCCTCCCAGCCATGAGGACCCAAGATACACCCCCAGGTATATTGGACCCCACTTGTTCTTTAGAAACATCCACTTTCTTGACTCTTGTGCAACGCTGCCTCTTGAGCCAACTTTGAAGACTTGAGCCACTTAATGTCTCTGAGCTTCAGTTTCCCCATGTCTAAACTCAAGCTATAGACCCATTTGGAAAGTTTTAAAAATGCAGACTCCTTGGCCTGAGACCTGGTGGGACAGCGTGGCATGTTCCTAGGTTCCTGGTTGACTGTGTCCTCCCTAGCGTGCTCACATTCTATTTCAGGAGCCAGACCACAGATGCTACCTGTACAGATGATGCTTTAATGACTCAAAATAATGTTCCTTCACTGTGAGACATTCACAGAGACCACTCCGTCTGCCCTGGCCCCTGTTGCTTTTATTCTCACTCTCCCATAGGCAGTTCCTATCACTTGAGTGCATCCCGGTCCATCCTGGCTCTCATGGTGAGGAGTTAGAGGGAAGAACTCCCCAGAGGTGAGAGTCAGGCTGAACATCTGGACTGAGAGGCTGTATTGGTTTCCCAAGGCTGCTGTAATAAAATACCACAAGCTAGGTGGCTTGAAACAACATAAATATATTCCCTCCCAGTTCTGGAGGCTGGAAGTCTGAAAGCAAGGTGTTGGCCAGATCCCTTTGAGATTCCCTCGGGGACTCTGGGTCGAATCCTTCCTTGCCTCTTAGCTTCTGGTGGTGCCCGTCCATCCTTGGCAACCCTGGGCTTGCAGCTGTGTCATTCCAATCTCTGCTTCCCTCTTCTTATAGAGCCATCTTCCCTGTGTGTCTGTTTTTCCTTTTACAACCAGTCATATTGGATTAGGGTCCACACTTATGGCTTCATCTTAACTCAATAACATCTGCAAAGACCCTTTTTCCAAGTAAGTTCACATTCACAGGGAGCAGGGGTTAGAACTTCAACATATCTTTTTGGTAAACACAGTTCAACCCACAATAGAGGCACTTTGCCTATGTTCCTCCATCCTTCATCTCATGAGCTTCATGGACTCTAAACACATTGAACATCCCCCGTCTGCTTTGAAAGTATCTCAGGAGAGGAGGCGGCTGTGCATCTGACCCACATTCAGAGCCTCTTAGGGATGCAAGAGTTTAAAAACTTTTCCTGGTTCATCGGCCCACATAAGCTCCTGCAAGCCAACTGTGCAAAGTGTGGACTTGAATCCTGGAACAGTTATCAATCCCGCTTTTCATGAATAGAAGTGGAGGCAGAGACCATCAGGACATGAGGAGTAGAGGGGAAATATCGGACATGAAGGAAAGTGTGGGAGGCTAAGATGCAGCCAGGTCCCAAGCCCCTGACCATTTCATCATGCTTAGCTGTTGTTGAATCGAGACCCCTGTCCCCTCCTTGCTGAAAGCATCATTGCATTTTCTGTGTCAAACCAAACGTGGGCCCTCAGGACCTAAAAGGACAACTCTTCAATTGAACCACCTTTGAAAACCTGAATTCAAGAGCCTCTGTGGCCAGGGATTTTCCTGTCCCAATTTCAAAGGGAAATTTTTTCATGAAAAAGCAAAAGCAGTATGTTTTTCTTCTTTCTAAAAATCATTGTGCTTCTAGTATAATTCATACCGGGTCACGAATTATTCAGTGCTGCATGGGTTATAAAGCACATTTAAATTCAGCCTGGTTTATTCTTTTTTTTTTTTCCAGCCTCGTTTATTCTTTAAAACAACCTGTGGCTCAGTAATAATAATGACAAGTAAAAGTTATCTGATACTGTCTCTGCACCAGGAACTCTTATAAATGCAACCCTGTTAGACAGACAACATTTTTTGGTCCCCCTTTTTTTTTTTTTTTTTTTTTTTGCGGTACGCGGGCCTCTCACTGTTGTGGCCTCTCCCATCGCAGAGCACAGGCTCCAGACGCGCAGGCTCAGCGGCCATGGCTCACGGGCCCAGCCGCTCCGCAGCATGTGGGATCCTCCCGGACCGGGGCACGAACCCGCGTCCCCTGCATCGGCAGGCGGACTCCCAACCACTGTGCCACCAGGGAAGCCCGGGTCCCCTTTTTAAAGATGTAAAGCCATTTGTCCAAGGTCACAGAGCTAGTCATGGATAAATATGATGTTTGAACCCAGCAGCCTGGTTACAAAGGTCAGGCTCAGAGCCACAACATTGCCTGTCCCTTGACTCAGAGCCTCACTTTCAGATGAGCAAGTCGGTTCTAGTTTATTTAATGCTTGACCCGCTAGCACAGTCAGCAGGTGGTAGAGACAAAGACCTATGTGTCTTCTGTTACATAGTCCTTCCCTAAAATCCCCTGCAGTAAGAATGCCTTTCTGGCTCTGTGCCTCTCTTGTCCCCATCCTGTTTGGTCTAATGCCTTCAAAATACAATGGAGGTGTCTCCACCCGTGGGAAGTTTTCCAGCTCCCAGCCTAGCTTCGGTCACTTGGCTGTCCTCATCCGTACTCCGTGCTCGCTGGTGCCTACTCCTGCACCGTGTTCTCTGGCTGCTTCCCCATCAGTCTCCTACACCCACCGACAGCTCTTGGAGAGCGGGGGTACCATTTCTTGGTGAACTTTTTATCCCTGGTTCCTACCACACTGCTTAGTTTTAGTAGGGACTCTGTAGAAACAAGGGAATAAATAAAGAAAAAGCACTACTTTATTAGAAAAACAAATGTTTAGGATACCAGGCTACTACCATTGGGGCAACCAAGTTTTTGGTTGTTGTTTTGTTTTGACCAGAATTCACAGTGCCTATATACTGCCTATTTTCTGTTGTAGCAGTGGCAGGACAGGAGGGTCCCCTCTTAATAATTTATTCTTTTTATTGAATTTCCAAATGCATGAACCCACATATGTATTATTTCACATAAATTCACACAGACTACCTTATCTTACGTTAACTGTGCTTTTAATTCATCATTCTTTGCCTTTTTTCATTTGTTCCTTCTTGCCCCTGCCCTGCTCTTGCCACCCGCATCGTCCTTGTCCCCACCACAAGGTGAGCCGTGTAAACACGTCAGGATGTGTCCTCTGCTCTCATTTTATCTTACAGGGATGCACATAACGCATCCACATGCATATGAAACAGAGTCACGTTGGCCCTGGAGTACTGCCTGGGACTCAAATATGAGGCAGATACACATGGAAACTTTATTCCCCCTAGCTTTCTTTTGTTGTAATGTCCCAGTTTCATGACATAATTTTAGGCACTTTGAACTTGAATAGCTCACCATTATGTAACGAATGCCATTCAGCTGCAATCACAATTGCTCCCTGGGTCAAGCCTGCTAGCCCAACCCCAGATAGTCATAGGGCAGGGGCAGCAAGCAGGTGATTAGCTGCACCAGCCAACGTGGTAACTGGGGTTCTAGGTATTTTCACCGTAAGTTTCTCTGCCTTAGACAGCTTTGCTGCCACAAACATTTTTGCCACGTAACTAATTAGCCATGATTTTGCTGTAAAGGATAAAACAATGAAAAATAAGAGAGACATTAAGAAGGACATCATGAAACATGAAAAATGAATTACAAAATTAAAGAGACTTTATTGCTAAATTCAAAATATCTGAATATATTTAAAGTGTGTGTATATTTCATGGCAATACTGCGCAAATGACTGATCTTATTTCGTGACTTGTACATAAGCACTTGTCTTCCAGGTCTTTCATTCTTAGTATTTTACACGCTGTTTTTTCTTGTTGATTCTTCTCCTCATTTGGCATCACACTTTTTCTTTTTTGCTAAGATTTCTTCCTTCGTTAGGAAAGGTATGAGTTTCCAAATACTAGGATGCATGTTTATACCTAAGCTTTGTATTGTGTTGTGAAAGCCTCTACACTGTTGTGTGTTCTTGGCATCTTGTAACATGTCTGTTGATAAACATTCCAAAGTTGTATGGGAAATGCGAGTTCAAATCTGCAACTTTCAGGCCCTCAACCTCTTTCTCCTCCACTGTAGTGTGCTTCAAAATCAGAAACAAGTTCTTAGGGCAAATCATCATCATCTGTCATGATTTTTCTATGATATATATCAAAACAAACTATCAACCAGTCATTTTACCTTTTATGGCAAAATTGTCTTATGGCCAATTAGTTATGCAGTGAAAATGTTTACAGCAAAAATGCTTGCTGCAAAGGTGCTTACGGTAAAAATACCTAAAAATAATGGACACGCATAACTGGATGGAACACTGTGTGGCTGGGAACCTGAAAATCTGAAGAGAGTCCATGGATTGGATTCGAGATGTCTCCAGAAACTAAAATGTCATAAGAGCAGACACCTGATTTCTGTTTGCCCAATCC
The DNA here is from genome assembly GCF_002837175.3 of Physeter macrocephalus. Lineage (NCBI taxonomy): Eukaryota > Metazoa > Chordata > Mammalia > Artiodactyla > Physeteridae > Physeter > Physeter macrocephalus. The sequence goes on from NC_041218.1 coordinate 42,156,238, forward strand.
TAGAAACCATCCTTGGAATAACTGTTAGCATTGTACATAATAATAAAAAGAGCTAATATTCTGTAAGTACATGCTTGGCACAGGTCTTCCTTGCTTCACACGTAACAACGATATTAGTCTTTGCAACAGCCCTAGGAAGCAGGTACTGACACTGGCCCCGTTTACAAATGAGGTAACAGATGTACAAACAGATTAAATAATTTGCCCAAAGTTACATACCAAGTAGATGGCAGACCTGGGATTCAAATCCAATGAATCTAATTTCAGAACCTAGAGCTATGTTAAGGTGCTTCCCATACTTTTCCTTCCTACTAGAACACCCACACCTGTCACCCAATTACTTGCTTTGAAAATGCTTTCTCATCCTTTAGCTTTCACCTTAATATCACCTCCTTCCCTGTATAGAGTTAGAAATGTTTTCCCTCTGGGTGCACAACCCTCTTATAGAATTTTCTCCATAGCACTGTGGTTATCTGTTGATGCCTTGTTTTCCCCCACCCATCATTAAGCTCTTCTAGCATAGGAAATGCATCTTATATTCAGCCCTAATATCTAATAGGATGCCTGGCACATGCAAGGACTTCAAAAATGGCTGTGGGGCTTCCCTGGTGGCGCAGTGGTTGAGAGTCCGCCTGCTGATGCAGGGGGTGCGGGTTCGTGCCCCGGTCCGGGAGGATCCCACGTGCCGCGGAGTGGCTAGGCCTGTGGGCCGTGGCCGCTGGGCCTGCGCGTCCGGAGCCTGTGCTCCGCAGCGGGAGAGGCCACAACAGTGAGAGGCCCGCATACCGCAAAAAAAAAAAAAAAAAAAATGGCTGTGTAATGAATGAATGAATGAATGATATTTCAGCATACAACCAGATACCTGTAAGGATACACAAGGTATCAAGTTTAGATACAATTTTGCAGAAGTAATAGTAGTGAAAGTCAACAATGCTTTATCCAAAACAGAGCCAGATGTGATTTGGAATTCAGATTTTAAGAAAGTAACATATGGTGCATATACCATAACTCACCTAACACTCCCAGCACCTCCTAATCAAACAAATTTATATATCAGCAATGAAATATATGGATAGTCACACTAAATAAGGTATAGCTTATGAATTGCCTTAGACCAATTTGGGTCAAGTTTTGCCACCAAATGTGTTAGCTGCAAAGTTGAAAATAAGAAACAACTTTTGGTGTTCAGACCTGTTTGGATTTGGGGGCTATGAATAAGGGATTGTGGAGTTTATGTAAATTGCAATTTATGTGACTTATGATGACCAATCTACCCTCTCGTGTCTAGAATGTATGGTTTTGGTTCGTCACTCTAAGCCTTTAAAATAAGCAGGTAAAGGTTAATTTAATGAACTAACTTTCTAATTGTAGAGACAACTCATTGTTCCTTCCTTCAGGGACAAACTCTCATCCCTGAGATGGCAAAGGTGGAAAGGGGTAGCTTTGTCATCCTCAGCGAGGCCTTTTACCCAGAACCTTTTCTCAGACTGAAAATATGGCTCTTTGGGTCTGTTCGTCCTCTTTCTCTCTCTCCATCTCCCTCTCCCTCTCCCTCTGTGTCTTCCCTCCTTTTCTCATCTAGAAACATAAAATAGCTATCCAAGAGGTCAAATAACATGGGAGAAAACTACCTAGTCTTACAGGAGATGTCATCTCCCAAGAGGTCTATTAATGTGGACTTGTGGTGGGTCCACCATCTCAGAGCTCATAAGACAGGCTCCATACCACCAATTAGGCTCCATACTGGCTCTGGCTCAATTCATTTGACTTGAGACTCTCAGAACTGATGAGAATCTCTTTTTTTTTGCGGTACGCGGGCCTCTCACTGTTGTGGTCCCTCCCGTTGCGGAGCACAGGCTCCAGACGCGCAGGTTCAGCGGTCATGGCTCATGGGCCCAGCCACTCCGCGGCATGTGGGATCTTCCCGGCCCGGGGCACGGACCCATGTCCCCTGCATCGGCAGGCGGACTGTCAACCACTGCGCCACCAGGGAAGCGGCACGAACCCATGTCCCCTGCATCGGCAGGCGGACTGTCAACCACTGCGCCACCAGGGAAGCCCTAGGTCCTTAATTTTATTTTTAGAATGGGGTTCTGTCACATAAACTCAACACAGCCATATCTAAAAATGTCTCTATTTGTTTTCACAAACACCGTTTGTTTTTTCTTAGCTCACCAGGTGTTTTGTTTTTTTTCTTCTAGGGCTATACAAAATTCTTTACCATTCAAAGATGTAGATTCAGACAAATACAGTGTTTTCCCAGTAAGTATCGTTAAGACTAACCAGATGTTCTCTAAATATCGCGTCGCTTCCTATAAATTTCTTTCCTTTAATAAGGCAAGATTGAATGCCATTTGAGTGTATTATTAATGTGATAATACACCATTTTATGATGTTTACAGACTTTTTGGTATCTTACTAATACATGGACCATCAAAGTGGATCTTAGTCCTAGACTGTTTTGGCTTCCTGAAGCCATTCCCAGCTGGAATTCTCCACGGGGATAACAGTTATCTTGAAATGTGTTGGGAATTATTTTCAAAATTCTTAAACGTATTTTAACTTACTTTTTTAAAGTGTGTGTGTGTGTTTATGTCTGTGTACACATGTTAGATTTAGAACAGTTAGGCTGTCAGAGTGTTCTCTGCGAAATTCAACAAGCAAGCAACAGATGTTACAAACTCTCCAAAGTAGGTGGGATCTCAAATACTCTACCTGGGAACGTGAGAAATAGAAACATTGTTTGACATTATCATGACTCTTGATTCTTTCAAATCAGACATGTCAAAAATATAATAAATCCATACAACTAACCAGTTTGGCTAGAGGTTTTTAAAATTATCCAGCAAAATGATTAATCACTGGACCCAATAAACCAATTGTTTTGGAGCCTTTGATAGAGAAAGTTCAGGGAGTTGGATGGTCCTGCTCTTTGTGGAAGTGCACATAGACACATACACATGAACACATGTACACAGACACGTGTATAAAACATGCATTCACATAACAACCCATGTGATTGCATACGTGCACACATAATGCACATTCACACACATGCACCCCCATACACTCACATATCAGCACGCACCCGACAACACATATACACACACGTACACACACTCTCACATACACACACACTTCATCTGTGATTGGCCCTGGTACCATATTACATTTCACCTCACACAGGAGGTCTTAGCATATCATCTTAATTTTCTTAGTGATCTCTAGTGTTCCTAGACTATATTTGGATTTAAAGTGGCAGATGTCAGTATCCCTCAGACAGCTCTGATTGGCCTTCACTGTGGATAATGTCAAAGCAGAACTGACCCTTCCTGTGTGTGCTCTTCAATTTCAGACACTGCGGGGCTCTCACTGGCGAGGGAGAGACTGTAACGACAGCAACAAGATGGCATACCCAGGCAGAAGGTAACGGTCTCTGCTGGTCACTCATGTTGAAAATTACCTTCTGAAAAGGAGGCAGAAGGCATAATTATCTCCCTCAGCCTAGGGGATTCATGCTTACAGAGAGAAGGGACCTCCATGTACTAATTGAAGTAAAGCTCAATGAAAAAACAGTGTTTGTTCATTCATTTGCCCAAAACATGCTCATCGAGCGTTGCCAAGCACTCTGCATCATGTTGGGTGGTAAACAAATAGAAATAGGCCTCCTCTCGAGGAGTTTACAGTCTAGTGGGAGAAACACGTGAGTAGACAGGTTATTGTGGACGTTTATCCATCCTCCTGCACAAGTTCTACAGGCAGCCCTGGGCCCAGAAAGAGTATCCTCTTCCACCAGGAAGAGGGCGATGGGGGCAGAGAGTAGAGCACACGTCACATTTTAGTCCCAGGCTGATGTTCAGTCAATCACATCTCAGACTTCAAACTGGGTATGCCAGCCTTCATCTTAGCTGTGACTACAGTGCTGAAGCATTAACCAGATGTTTGGGACTTTAGAGGCATAACTTTAATGGTGTCACCTATCTAAATGAAATGGACTGCAGATGTGTTCATTATTCTCATCAGCATCATTCCACAACAATACCTCCCATGAATATAGTCAATTGTGAAAAGACTGCATTTGGTCCACAGTTCCCAGCAAACATCCAAAGGCAAGAGAATGGTAAAGAGGCCAAGTGAGGCTTCTGTGTGCCACAACACACAGTGTTGTGTGGCACTTTACCCTGAAGAAACTGTTGTCTATCGAAGACACTTAGTGTAGCACTCATTCATTCATTCCTTCATTTGTGAAGCTGACATTCAGAGTGATAAATACATGCCGAAGACCAATGTTGATGTTTTCTTCATAGGCCAGACAACTGGGATACACATCAGGATTCAAACTGTAATGGCATTTGGGTAAGTGACTAAATTCAAATTTAACCCTGTTCTCTTGCTTTCCGCCCTCCTTAAAAGCCCATTGCCTGTTTGCTTCAGTCAGACCTAAGGAAGAAGATGGTAGACTACAGCAACTCTTTTTCTAATGTTTGGAAGAGGGGCATAGAATCCAATCACATGTGAAGAGTGTCCATGATGTAATAAGAGTTGAGGCTGTGTCTGTCACAGCCACTATAAATCTTGCTTAAGGTCATTCACATCTAATCCTTTTATTCTGTTTCGAACAGTGTGAAATTAAATGGAGAGTGGTGTTAGCAAAGTTTTATAGCAACCAAAACAGCTATTGGAGCAAACCGCATGCTGTCACCATTTCATTGCAGCCATTTTTTTCTATTTCATAAGGCTAGTCAGGCAGAGTGGAAGTTACCTCTAGTTACCCCACTACCCACATCCTGAGGCATCTAATGCTGGTGCCCCAGTTCCCTATGAATAATAAATTAGCAGCTTCCAGGTAGAGAAAAGGGAAGGAAAGAGAAAAGCCAAACACTTAATCTTAGCACGGCAATGGCGGCAGACCCAGTTTTGTGAGGTCTTGAGCTTATAGGATTTGAGGGGTCCTCATGAAGAAAAAGAATACCAAATACAAATACAAAATCAAGAATAAAAGTATAATTAATTAGAACAATAAAATAAATCTTAACAAATTCCTGGAGTCTTAGAAATTCAGGTCCCTTTCTTCTGAGATCTCTTTTCCAATTTACCAGGAGTGCTTATGTAGAAATATTGTTCTGAGTGCAGCCTGGCTCCTCTCCACCTAAAACACTCTATAGCTCCCAGCTGCTCCCAGCACTCACACAGCCAGGGATCGTACAAACAAGGAGACTTGAAGTTTAAGATTCCCCAGCTTCAAGATAAATTGCCCCTGAATGGTTGCCTAATTTGTCTGCTTGGATGAAGAGGAGAAAGTTTCTGTAAATAGTTTCCTCTCTCCAGGACACTGACGGTCCATTTCTTCTGAGATATGGAGAGCAAGACAGATTGTATCCTGGTATAGCCCTACCTACGCACCCTATCATCAGTCACACTGCCTTTTCATGAGGAGGGGAAGACATGTCCCCTAGATCTTAAGGTGTCAAGGTGTCAAGACCCCCAAGGCAGCTCTTGTTCGATAAAGTCAAGCTTAGTTGTCATGTTGGAGGACATGGGGGGTTATTAGTGTGTGAAGCTGCTGTCTTGGTTCCATGACCCCATCCCTGCCTCTGACATGGGAGCCCACCTACATAAGGAAGGCCAATAAGAGACTGTGCTAGACCAGTGGAAATCCACCAGGAGCCCAGGGAGCCAAGACTCAGAGTTTATCATCAGTAACAGGAGAAAGACACATGACCTTCATACCTATCCCTTTCCATGGAGGAAAAATGACTCCCAGAATCACAAAATCATAAACTCAGAGAGGACTTTACAATCTCTAAGTCCAACATTTCCCAAACCGTGCCCAAGAACTCCAGTGTTGAGTGGGAGGTTAAGAGGTAGGGGAGGAGAGGCGCTCTAGCAAAGTTTGGAAAGTACTGGGTCAAATAAGCCTGAACGGTTTTCTTTACTTCCGAATTTCTCAGCATCTTTAATGTTTTAATGCACGTTGGGAGTCCCCAAGACCAAGACAGTGAACACACTGTTTCCAGTACATCTCTGACCATCAGGTTCTTTCTTCCTAGAATACTGTTAATATCATTAATATCTAGTGGAATGCCAGTGCTCTCCAGACCAGAGTTTGGCAAACAAAAGAAAGAAAAAATTATATATATATATATATTTTTAAACTTTTTTAAAGTTATCCAGGCTCTGCTCAAACCTTCCAAGGACCAGCTGCTCCACTAATGCACAGACTTAGCTTTAAGTGTTAGGAAGTGCCCTCAGCTGTGTTAACTCTGTCCCACTCACAGGCTCAACCTCACTTCTGGGTTTCTCAGTCTCATCATATCAACATTTGGAATCATTCTTTATGGTTTGGGCTGCCTTGTAAATTGTATGATGGTCAGTAGCATCCCTGCCTCTCCCCAGTAAATGCCGGTAGCTCCCCCTCCCCCCAATGTAACAACCAAAGATGTCTCCAGGCATTGCCAAATGTCCCTTCGGATGGCTGTGGGGAAGGGGTGGGGGAGGGGTGCCTCAAAATCAGCCCTGTTGAGAATCTCTGCTCTAGAAGCATCAACCCTAAGGCACTGGAGGTGTCAGGACACTTAGAGCTCCAACTCAGAGACTGCTGAACCCACTCTGCCCCTTTGTCCCAGTCACTGAATGGACCCTCGGGGCTCCCTCCGGGTGATACTACCAGCACTCAGAGCCCTGCCCTGCATCCTTCTGATGGTCCGGTTTCTGGATCTCTCCTTATTCCTGCCCCCAGTTCCTTAAAGCCCAATTCACTTACTTAGGATGTTGCTATGCTGGATTAAGGGCTCAAGAGACTTTAAAGGATTTTATCTACTGATTTGTTTTTGTGCTTTTAAAGCCATTTGGGAAGGATTTCGTGTTTGTGTCTCATAAATTTAAAAGCAAGCTGCTAATTTCATCATTTCTCTTAAAGGGTGTTGATCCAAAAGATGGAATTCCATACGAGAAGAAATTCTGTGAAGGTATGAATTATAAAAGTCAGTGTACTTATTCCAATAGAATATTCTTTTCTAATCTGAGTCAGATTGAAGCAAACAGACCATCCAAGTGAGGAAGTGCATGATGCTACAACATAATGTTGACCAATTTACATTTATTTTCGTGACAAATTAGAAAATGACATGAAAAAGATTATAGAGAAATGAGGCAGAATCAAGACAAAGCAAAACTGAATTTGTTAGTTGATTCCTTTTTTGGGGAATTGGAAACTTTAATGATAATATTAGAAAAGGCTGTAAGATAGATAACAGGGTAACTGAAATCCAGCACTTCTCCAAATAAAAAAATAAGTGGAGGTGATAATTTTCAGTCTTCTCTGTGTCCTCAATACACTACAAGGTCAGACGTCTAGACTTGTACTGACAGAGTCCTTGTGTCAGCTGGGCTAAAGACTCATATCTGGGTGACTTGAGGGAGACCTCCAAGCAATAGCCATTGAGAGTTCCCAAAAATACCTGAGCAAAGCTCTGTATTCTAAATGCCCAATGCCACATACACCTGGGCTACCAGTGTTCTTAGGAGGAACCTATTACCACCCCCACAGTACTGAAAACATGGTCCTGGTGATGCCCAAAGAGTCTCAAACAAGACCCTGTGGTAGCATCACTGTTTTATGTTTAGACAATGCTTTCCCCTAACATTTAGAAGCATTTCATTCATTCATTCATTCATTCATTCAACAGATATTTCCTGAACACCTATTCCTATTATGCACCAAGGGCTATACTTGGCTCTGAGTTTTTATGGGCAGACATCATACAGTCCTTGCCCTCAATCAGCTTAAAGTCTAATTGTCTGTAAGCTATTAGAAGGACAGGATGGAGGTAGAAAATGTAAGGACCTGACACATAATAATACAGTTTAGAAATGCTTGTTGGTTGAATAAAGGAATGCATTAACAAATAGACAAATGAATAAGTAAACTCAGATCTAAGTGAAATCCTGGTGTGAGGCTCTGGGTTCACTGTGGGAAGCCTCTTGGATTCCCCAAATCCCAACCCCTCCTCAATGTCCTGGGCCTTCTCAGTCCCCACTTGTGTGGCCAAGTGCTGGCTGTCACAAAGTCCCGAGATAGGGAGCCGCTGGAGTGAGGCTGGGCCATCCTCGGCTTGATTTGGGGCCTTTGGAGGTGGAGGAAGTAGGCTCTCCTCTCTGACTCTGAGAGGCACTGATTGATTCTTTCAGGATCTTAAGGGATTTGGAAGAGTTCGTGCATCACCCATGGATGAATGATCCGTGTAGATGGGCCTTAGAATCAGATTAAGTGATTCTTAACCTCCAAACATATAGGGCTGCATAGAGATTTTATCTCTCCGTCTCCCCACTAATCAGCCATAATTGTCCATCCAGTGCTTTTGTATATATAGATTAAGGACATTAAAAGACCATAACGTCTTTGAAAAAAATCAAAATTGCTCCATGAGATTACTAATTCCTAAAGTGGATATTAACAGAAATGCATGTGTTTTCCAAGAAAACAATTTTCAGAACCAAAATTTAGGGCATATTTCTGAGTTCAGATAAAGTTTTGTTGCTTTTATTCATCTAGCATTCACTCAAGATGTTGCACAGGAGTTTGTTTTATGCTGAGCTAGGAAGCACACCTGTATCTGTACAGCTTAGCTGGCAGTTTCAATGGCCTGGAAATCTCATTCCGCTCCTAAATGCTATGTCCCTCACTCTCCAACACTCGAAAAGTGACAATGCATCACTGTTATGATGCTCTATGCACAGAATACACACCAGGGTATGTGCTCACCTAACTACCCAATCTGGAGGCTCCAAACTACTTGAGTGCATAAATAATGCAAATAAATTGTGCCACCTAGGTTCACAGCCCAGGGGAATCATTTTGCTGGGAGACTCAGCTGGGGCTCATTTTCACATCCCTCCCGATTGGATCACAGCTTCACAGATGTCTTTGGTAAGTAATTTTGGCAGTAATCATGCGGGATGTGCTGGCCTCTGTGTTTGTTTCCCCCTTGCTCTCTATAAATGTGATGCCAGATCCAAACAGGTGCAAATTTCCCTTCTCAGCACAATCTGCCATCAAAGGCACATCCACAGCCATTTCAGTTCAGTTCAGTTCAAACACTGTGATAAGAACAACAGGCTCATAACAAGAGCTATCTCATCCATTAGAGAAGGAGGATGGTGCCCCTGCCGGGTGGAAAGGAAACTTGGGCATAGTGGGGAAGCCCTTGTTGTACAGCCACCTCGGGATGTAGTTGTCTCTTCAACCTCCTATAAAATGAGAACGCTGATCCAGGGAAGTTAAACTACAAGAATTATACATTCTTCTTTGATCCCTTTTCTCACACTGAAGAAATCAGACACGAACCTGAATACTCTCTGATGGAACCTCTCCCAAGTTCTAAAACTGGGCAAACACAGACCTCCCTTGTAAGATGAGCAAACAGAGAAACATTTGAACATAGAAAAAATGTTCATGGTCTCCAAAGAAAAGAACTCTTGAAAAAAGCTTGCTACAGGAAAGTGAATTTTGTAAGATATTAAATCCAGATTCTCAACAATAATGTGAGGAGATTATACTCATGAAAAAGGAACAATCTGAGGTTAGGGAAGACTACTTTTAGGTGAAACAATAATGGCCTGATGTAAAAATGCGATGGCCATACTGACTAGCAAGTTGGACAATGTAAAAAACAGGGTGAGAAAACCAGTCAGCCAAATTCTGGAACTCACATAAGAGGCATATAGGGTAAGTCCAGGAGATTGAATAGGAAACCCGGGAGAAGAGAACACATCAGACAGAGAGGAAGTGGTGACCAAATAAACAACAAAAGATAATTTTCTTGAGTTGAAGAAATCCTTGACTTTAATCCAAAACCCCACTGAACTCCAGAGAATATAAAAGAGACTCTCCTCATCATGTCTTGCTTTTCCATTATATTCCAAATATAAAGAAAAATCTTGCAATCATTCAGCCCAACAAACAACCAGGGGACATACTAGGAGGAAAAATCCTTTTGACATCAGACTTATCTTTCAGTGATAAATTTCAGAAAATAGTGGAATGGCCTCTACAACATTTTGAGGATTGTGTGTCAAAACTGCTCCAGCTGCCAAGATATGGTTCCTACATGAAGGCCACAGAAACATATTCTCAGTCATTCAAATATTCAGAACATATAACAGATTTATGCTTTCCTGAAAAAGATTATTTTAAGAAGTATTCCAATCTCTCTGAGCATGGTATTATAAAAGCAAGGCCAAAAAAAAGTATTACTAGATTTAATTACATGAAATCTTCAAATGTATACAATGTCCAAAAATTCATAAAATTAAAAGACAAATGAAAAACTAGAGCAATATTTATAACATATAAGACAAGATTTAAATTCTCTAATAACAGAGTTCCTGCATATCAATAAGGAAAAAACAATTTAATTTTTTAATGATCAAGAACGTGACCAATAAATATAAAACAGTTTCATCTTCAGTAGTAATCAAAGAAAAACAAATTAAAATAACAATGAGGTATCATCTATCATCTGTCAAATAAGCAAAGGTTAAAAAGTGATAAAGGCCTACTTTTAGCAAGAATATGGTGAAAGGGACATGTTCCTTCACCACTAATGAGAGTTTAAGTTGCTAGAACTTCTCTGACAGGCAACTTGACAATATGTATAAAGTGACGTTATAACGTTTGTGATTTTAACAAGTAATTCTGCTTCTGAAAGTTCCTCTTTAAAACTAAGCAGTCATTTGCTCGAGAATCTATGTACATGAGTATTCATCAAAGAGTTATTTATAAGAGCAAAAATGAAAAAAGAAATTCAAAAAAAAATATAGGGGATTAGGGGTGGAGTCAAGATGGCATACTAGGAGGATGCGGAATTTGCGTCTCCTCACAACTAGGGCACCTACCAGGCACTGGTGGGGGACCACAGAAACCTAAGGGGATGGGAGGAACCCCCAGAAACCGGTGATCTCTCCTTTTGGCTTGTTGCCCCCCCCCCTTTTTTTTCCCTTTTTTCTGCTTTGGTTTTATTTTACCTTGTTGCAGTTGTTTCAATTATAGTTTTATTTTTCCTACTATATTTTTTATCTTTCTAATTTTATTTTGTTTTTTATTCTTTGATGTTGTACTGCTCCTTTATTCCTTTTTTTTTTTACCGTGCCACGAAGCTTGCGGGATCTTGGTTCCCAGGCCAGAGGCTGGGCCGGAGCTCCTGTGTTGGGAGCTCCAAGTCCAAACCGCTGGACTAACAGAGAACCTCAGACTCCAGGGAATATCAATCGGAGTGAGGCCTCCCAGAGGTCCTCATCTCAGCACCAAGACCCAGCTCTAACCAAATGCAAAAACTCCAGCACTGGACGCCTCAGGCCAAACAACCAGTAAGACAGGAACACAGCCCCACCCAAAAAAAGAAAGAAACGACAAAAAAATATGTTACAGATGAAAGAGCAAGGTAAAAACCTACAAGACCAAATAAATGAAGATGAATAGGCAAACTACCTGAAAAAGAATTCAGAGTAATGATAGTAAAGATGATCCAAAATCTCAGAAACAGAATGGAGAAGATACAAGAAACATTTAACAAGGATATAGAAGAACTAAAGAGCAAACAAACAATGATGAAAAACACAATTACTGAAATTAAAAACACTCTACAAGGAATCAATAACATAATAACTGAGGTAGAAGAAAGGATAAGTGAGCTGGAAGATAAAATGGTGGAAATAACTGCCAGGGAGCCGAATAAAGAAAAAAGAATGAAAATAATTGAGGACAGTCTCAGAGGCTTCTAGTCCAACATTAAACGCACCAACATTCGAATTATAGGGGTCCCAGAAAGAGGAGAAAAAGAAAGGGTCTGAGAAAATATTTGAAGAGATTATAGTAGAAAACTTCCCTAACGTGGGAAAGGAAATAGTCAATCAAGTCCAGGAAGCACAGAGAGTACCATACAGGATGAATCCAAAGAGAAACATGCCGAGACACATATTAATCAAACTATCAAAAATTAAATACAAAGAAAAAATATTAAAAGCAGCAAGGGAAAAGCAACAAATAACTACAAGGGAATCCCCATAAGGTTAACAGCTGATTTTTCAGCAGAAACTCTGCAAGCCAAAAGGAGTGGTAAACATATTTAAAGTGATGAAAGGGAAAAACCTACAACCAAGATTACTCTACCCTGCAAAGGTCTCATTCAGATTTGACGGATAAATTAAAACCTTTACAGGCAAGCAAAACCTAAGAGAATTCAGCACCACCAAACCAGCTTTACAACAAATGCTAAAGGAACGTCTCTAGGCAGGAAACAAAAGAGAAGGAAAAGACCTAAAATAACAAACCCAAAACAATTTAGAAAATGATAATAGGAACATACATATTGAAAATTACCTTAAATGTAAATGGATTAA
>NC_041218.1:42169372-42170977 GCF_002837175.3 Physeter macrocephalus
AACAATTGTAAATATTTATGCACCCAACATAGGAGTACCTCAATACATAAGGCAAATGCTAACAACCACAAAAGGGGAACTCGACAGTAACACAATCATAGTAGGGGACTTTAACACCCCACTTTCACCAATGGACAGGACATCCAAAATGAAAATAAGTAAGGAAACACAAGCTTTAAATGACACATTAAACAAGATGGAGTTAATTGATATTTATAGGACATTCCATCCAAAAACAAGAGAATACACTTCTCAAGTGCTCATGGAACATTCTCCAGGATAGATCGTATCCTGGGTCACAAATCAAGCCTTGGTAAATTTAGGAAAATTGAAATCATACCAAGTATCTTTTCTGACCACAATACTATGAGACTAGATATCAACAGCACATTTCAAGCCTTGGTAAATTTAGGAAAATTGAAATCATACCAAGTATCTTTTCTGACCACAATACTATGAGACTAGATATCAACAGCACATTAAAAGGATCACACACTATGATCAAGTGGGGTTTATCCCAGGAATGCAGGGATTCTTCAATATATGCAAATCAATCAATGTGGTAAACCATATTAACAAATTGAAGGGGAAAAACCATATGATCATCTCAATAGATGCAGAAAAAGCTTTTGACAAAATTCAGCACCCATTTATGATAAAAACTCTCCAGAAAGTAGGCATAGAGGGAACTACCTCAACATAATAAAGGCCATATATGACAAAACCACAGCCAACCTCTTTCTCAGTGGTGAAAAACGGAAACCATTTCCTCTAAGATCAGGAACAGGACAAGGTTGCCCACTCTCACCAATATTATTCAACATAGTTTTGGAAGTTTTAGCCGCAGGGATCAGAGAAGAAAAAGAAATAAAAGGACTCCAAATCCAAAAAGAAGGAGTAAAACTGTCACTGTTTGCAGATGACATTATACTATACATAGAGAATCCTAAAGATGCTACCATAAAACAACTAGAGCTAATCAATGAATTTGGTAGAGTAGCAGGATATAAAATTAATACACAGAAATCTCTTGCATTCCTATACATTAATGATGAAAAATCTGAAAGAGAAATTAAGGAAACACTCCCACTTACCACTGCAACAAAAAGAATAAAATACCTAGGAATAAACCTACCTAAGGAGACAAAAGACCTGTATGCAGAAAACTATAAGATACGGATGAAAGAAAATAAAGATGATACAAACAGATGGAGAGATATAGTATGTTCTTGGATTGGAAGAATCAACATCGTGAAAATGACTATACTACCCAAAGGAATCTACAGATTCAATGCAATCCCTATCAAATGAACAATGGCATTTTTCACAGAACTAGAACAAAAAATTTCACAATTTGTATGGAAACACAAAAGACCCCGAATAGCCAAACCAATCTTGAGAAAGAAAAATGGAGCTGGAGGAATCAGGCTCCTGGACTTCAGACTATACTACAAAGCTACAGTAATCAAGACAGTATGGTACTGTCACAAGAACAGAAATATAGATGAATGGAACAGGATAGAAAGCCCAGAGATAAACCCACACACATATGGTCACCTTATCTTTGATAAAGGAGGCAAGAGTATATAATGGAGAAAAGACAGC
>NC_041218.1:42171150-42216400 GCF_002837175.3 Physeter macrocephalus
GTGAATTAAAGACCTAAATGTAAGGCCAGACACTCTAAAACTCTTAGAGGAAAACATAGGCAGAACACCCTTTCACATAAATCACAGCAAGATCCTTTTTGACCCACCTCCTAGAGTACTGGAAATAAAAATAAACAAATGGGACCTAATGAAACTTAAAAGCTTTTGCACAGCAATGGAAACCATAAACAAGACGAAAAGACAACCTTCAGAGTGGGAGAAAATATTTGCAAACAAAGAACTGACAAAGGATTAATCTCCAAAATATACAAGCAGCTCATGCAGCTCAATATCCAAAAAACAAACAACCCAACCCAAAAATGGGCAGAAGACCTAAATGGACATTTCTCCAAAAAAGATATACAAATTGCCAATGAACACATGAAAAGATGCTCAACATCACTAATCATTAGAGAAATACAAATCAATACTACAATGAGGTATCACCTCACACTGGTCAGAATGGCCATCATCAAAAAATCTACAAACAATAAATGCTAGAGAGGGTGTGGAGAAAATCATGTACCACAATGTTCACTTCAGTACTATTTACAATAGCCAGGACATGGAAACAACCTAAGTATCCATCGACAGATGAAAGGATAAAGAAGATGTGGCACGTATATACAAAGGAATGTTCCTCAGCCATAAAAAGAAATGAAATTGAGTTATTTGTAGGGAGGTGGATGGACCTAGATTCTGTCATAGAGAGTGAAGTAAGTCAGAAAGAGAAAAACAAATACCATATGCTAACACATATATAGGGAATCTAAAAAAAAAAGTGGTTCTGATGAACCTAGGGGCAGGACAGGAATAAAGATGCAGACATAGAGAATGGACTTGAGGACACGGGGAGGGGAAAGTTTAGCTGGGACAACGTGAGAGAGTAGCATTGACATATATACACTACCAAATGTAAAATAGATAGCTAGTGGGAAGCAGCTACATGACACAGGGAGATCAGCTCGGTGTTTTGTGACCACCTAGAGGGGTGGGATAAGGAGGGTGGGAGGGAGACTCAAGAGGAGGGGGATATGGGGATATACGTATGCATACAGCTGATTCACTTTGTTATACAGCTGGAACTAACACAATACTGTAAAGCAGTTATACTCCAATAAAGATGTTTAAAAAAATAGAGCATTCGATATTTAAAAATATACTGCATCCACAAAATGAAATATTATGCAACTGTTAATACACATATTATAGACACATTTCTTAGCAAGAAAATATGTTTATGGTAATTTGTTAGGTAGCAAAACCAGGTTACAAGATAGTAATATATGGGCCAGTTTTTATGAATATATGTGTGTTCATGTGTACAGACAAAGAAAATAATTTGAAAGTTGTAGTTCAGTATGTTAACTTTGGACTCTAGAATTCTGGATAACTTTTTTTCTAATTTTTCTTCAATGAATTTTTGTTATGTATGTACCAAACATTTGAGGGATTGTTTTGTTTGGTTCTTAAGCAAATAGCTAAGGAAACCAGCTAAAGAATACTAAAGCATTACTTTTTTAATCTTCATAAAAGCCCTCTGAGGTAGGTGTTATTACAACATAGCCTCACTTTCCAGACAAGTACTCAGAAATGTTGAGTAGATAGCCTAAGATCACACAGCTAAGAGGTGCAAAACCACTTCCTGTCAGTATCATCTTGAACAAACCACCTAACCAGAAACTCTGTAGATGATGAAGGAAGGCCATGCGCTTCAGTGAGCTAAGGTCTGTGAAAATGCTTTGGAAACTGTATGTTGGATTCAAACCAGACAAAAGTAGGTTGACACACAGCTCACGTAGTGAGCTACCAGTGGTGGTAGCTAAGCAGGCTGGTCGATGTCCTCATGCTTGACCTTCCTATCCCACACCTGGCCTCTGGAGGCTGAGATGAGGGGTGCCTCTCGCTTTAGGGTTCCCTTGGGGAGGACAGCCTCTCACTGGAGCTGGCAGCTCTCTCTGCAGTGTGCTAAGTCTCTGGGGAAGAGAAAGACCCATTGAGAAGATGCTTTAAAGAAATCATTCCCACAAGCCCAGTAGCAACCCCATCCTGGAATCCAGACAATTGGAATTTGGATTGTAGCAATTTTTTATTTGCTATTTGCAACAACAAATGAATTGAAATAACTGCAGATCGGCAGTTGTTGGTTTGGGTTTGGGTTATTTCCCACCCCACACCCATCCCTTTTTGGCAGTAAATTAGTAGTTCTGAAAAATGACTATGAGAATGGCAATGAGGAACCCATATTGGGGATAATGGTAATTGGGATTCATTAGTTTCATCAATATGTCAATAATGCTACTGATGGTAGAGACAACACTACAGTTTTAGTGTTAGTTTGTCATCTATTTCAAGCCTTTGATGTTCTAGGATTCTTAAAATATCTCTCCAGGTTAAGATTCCTCTCCAACCTAAAAGTTAGCCTGGGCACTCCCAGCCTGGGCCACTTCTGTGGGATACCATTTGATAAGAATGAAAGATGGGACAAGAAGAATAAAAGACAGAGATTTTGCTCAGAAAGTTGATGTTGAAAATGAAGATTTATCACTGAGTTATTGTCAAAATAATGCTGTATACACCACCCAAATCTCAATGACTTAAAACAATCGTCATTTCTTCTCACTCACACAGCTGTTCTAGGCTGGGCTCTGTTGGTCTTCACTCCAAGCTGAAGCTTGGGTCCAGGTCTGCTCCACGTGTCTCTCATGTTTCCTTCGTTGGGCAGTCTATCCAGAGCATGCACTTTTCATGATAATGTCAGAAGTGCAAGAGGGCAAGGCCCTCACACAAACATATTTGCTGCATCATGTCCACCATCAACCCATAGACAAAGCAAGTCACATGGCCAAGACCAATAGGGAAGGAAGTAATCTGCCCAAAGTGAAAGAGGGAAGAGAGGGAATGTTTGCTCTGTTGCTTTTATCTAATCAGATATGTTAAATATTCAGTGGAGAAAAATAAGCAAATACAGAAACTATGAAGAAATTATTAAAATTTCCCTCATGCTACCACCCAGAGAGAGTCATTTTAATGTTTTGGAGTATCAGATTTGTTTTGAAATATTCTTTTAATATTCTTCTTATTGGGGAAAAAAGAAGATATAAAGTCAACATTAGAACCAATTATGAGAATATTAAAAAAAATTATCCCCACTATCTTGAACTTTTCTCTTCCCCAGTACTCTACCCTCACTATGCATACACACACACGCGCGCACACACTATGTAGTCACAAGAATATCAAGTAAGCAATTGGCAATGCTCCTTTTTTAAAAAATTAGTACTAATCATAATCATTTTTCCACATTGCTACTTAGTCTTTTTACTCATTATATCTGTCAGTGTTTCATGCTGTCCTTTTCAGTGTACAAGCCGTAATCCACGACTGGATATTAAGCTGATTCATGGTTTCATTTTCTGGCCAGTATAGATTATACCCCTTTTTTTTTTACTTATTATTTTTTATTGAAGTAACATCAGTTTATAACATTATATATGCTTCATATGTACAACATTATATTACAACTTCTGTATACACTACAGCATGTTCACCACCAAAAATTTAGTTTCTATCCATCATCATACAGTTGATCTCCTTTACCCAGTGCCCATCAGCAGGTGCATGGATAAAGAAGATGTGGCACATATATACAGTGAAATATTACTCAGCCAGGTGTAGAGGATGGACTTGAGGACACGGGGAGGGGGTAGAGTAAGCTGGGATGAAGTGAGCGAGTAGCATTGACATATATACACTACCAAATGTAAAATAGATATAGCTAGTGGGAAGAAGTTGCATAGCACAGGGAGATCAGCTCAGTGCTTTGTGACCACCTAGAGGGGTGGGATAGGGAGGGTAGGAGGGAGATGCAAGAGGGAGGGAATATAGGGATATATGTATACATATAGCTGATTCACTTTATTATACAGCAGAAACTAACACAACATTGTAAAGCAATTATATTCCAATAAAGATGTTAAAAAAAAAAAGAAAAGAAATGGAAGCATAGAGAACTTAAGGATCCTGCCCAAGATCAATCAGATAATAAAGATCAAAACCATGATTAGGAAATAAAAAAGAAGTTGTGGTATATATATACAATGGAATACTACCCAGCCATAAAAATAAAAAGATGAAATCTTGCCATTAGCCACAATATGGATGGACCTTGAGGGTATTAGGCTAAGTGAAATAAGTCAGATGGAAAAAAACAAATACCATATGATTTCACTCATATATGGAATATTTTTTAAATGCTCCTTTTTAAAAAAGACTTGCAGTTTTTAAAACTTATTATCTATAGAGTCTCTTCATTTGCACAGATAATCAGGTTAGGTATAAGTACCATGCCTAGTGGACACCCATGATGTATGTTGAGCTCAGATGTCTCCTGTTTTGGTTATCTGGCTTTTAATGTTTGTAAGCAAAATATCACTAAATCCTAACCCAGGACCTACCACGTGCCAAACCCTGTGATAGGAGCTAATGACACAGAGGTGAAGAGGATGGAAAGAGCCCAGGTCCTCAGAGAGTTTCAGGCCTTGTGGGGAAATGCAAATAAGCAAATAGGCAATTCCAGAGTGTGAGCTGCTGTGATGCACATGTGCTTCCCAAACAGGGAGGAAGAAGGCAGGGGAGGCATCCATCCCAGCAGACCTAGGAAGGAGTGTCTTAGGGGCTGAAAGAGCACGTGCAAAGGCTCACAAGTAAGAGGGTGCAGAGTTATGAGAAGTTTGGTGGGGCTGAACTGACTGATCCAGCACAAGGTCTGAATGTAAGAGAAGAGCCTAGGAAGGTTCATAGGAGCTGATCTCAAAGGACCTCAGAGCCACATTAAGGAACTCAGAGTTTATCCTGAAGGCAATAGGAAGCCGTCAAAGGGGTTTAAACTAAGAAATAGCAGCAGTCTGACTTAAATTTCAGAAAAATCACTCCGGATTCAATGGGCAGGATGGATTACATTGGTGGGGGGCATGGGGGAGGAAGGGAGAACAGGCAAGAAACTCAGCTAGGAGTTTGTTATTATTCTAGTAAAAGTGTCCTACGCTAGAAGAGTACATTGGGAAGAAAAGAAATGGACAAACTTAGAAGTTATCTAGAATCAACAATGGATATGTAGTTTTCTCACACCCTGCCTGCTCTGTGGACTTT
Organism: Physeter macrocephalus; assembly: GCF_002837175.3. Lineage (NCBI taxonomy): Eukaryota > Metazoa > Chordata > Mammalia > Artiodactyla > Physeteridae > Physeter > Physeter macrocephalus. Next base: position 42,176,302 of record NC_041218.1, read on the forward strand.
ACATCCAGTTTCTGAATAGACCACGCTCCTCCAGCCAGATGTCTCAGGCTGCGGTTAACCCAGGGCTGTCCCCAGCATCCTTGCATCTGGGGAGGCTGCCTGGACTTCATCTCCCCAGTGCATATCTTCCCTGCAGGGTCTAAGCCAGGCTTTGGAGACTCTACTGGAAGAGTCTGCCCTCCTACAAAACTTCTGGTGCTTCTGGTTCCTCTGCACCAAACTCCCCTAACCCTAGCAGTTGTGGTGGTCTTATAATTTATTGCCCAAACTTGAGAGAAGGATCATTACTGTTAATTATGTGGGGACAATAGGCCCAGACTGGCCCAGACATGTTGGGATATATACCCACCCTACTGATGGCACAGAAGCCATTTGTGAAACTGACACCATGAGCCCAGAGGGGAATTTCCAGCCCCTAAATTATCTCTGTATAAAATAATCTTGGACTTTGAATCAGACATACCTGTGTTCAAATCCTGGCTTAGCCACTTACCTTTACTTATTTTCTCTGAGCTTTAATTTCCTTGTGTATAAAATATAAATAATGATAGATATTTCATTAGAAATTCGGGATGATTTTATAACAGATGTTAAAAACTGGACTATTTATTTCTACCTAACTTTCAAGTGAGACCCTAGGACAAAGTGGGCCAACTAGTCCCACATTCCACAGTCAAATATTAGAAGGACTTCAGCAGGACCTGCAGAAGAAGGGAGTGAAAACCATTTCTGCAACCTGTAGCTTGAGGCTGAGAATCACTAGTGTCAGTATTGCAGTGGGGCTCCACTGTCCCCATGGGGGAAGGGCAGGATGCTTCCCCTCACTGTAGGAGGCCACTAAGAGACTTGGACAGGTGTCTTCGGAGACTGGGGTCAAAAAAGCTGGAGTCTGACACTCTTGTGAGTAATGTAAGGGTGGTGACTGAATCATCAGGACAGAAAGAGTGTGTTTCCTGGGGCAAGGATATGGACCCCAGGAAGGGAGAGCCAACCTGGGCCATTGAAAATCCTGGAGAGGATTGCCTGGATTTGACCTCAATGTGGGGACTAAACTCCAGATGACCAGGGGCTGGAGCATGAAACTTAAGTGGCTAGTGAGGGTGAAGGGAACGTACCAACTCCACAATGGGATTTATTAATTCATTAGAAAATAACAATAAGAAACACATTAACATAAATAACATATTTTTATAACAACTTTATTTTCTGAAACAAAAAAAAATAGGCTAAAATAATAGCATTCTTTTCTACTTTTGTGAATCTCCTTGATATCTGGATAGAAGACAGTTAAATTCCCCTATCTGCTTCTGCCTTCAATCTATTTCTGTATCCATGTATGTGGCCTCTTGAAAACTCCATTGTACTCTTATGAGTGAATTAAAATAAAAAAGATAAATCAAGTCTTAGTATTATGATGATAATAATGATCTCATGAACACTCTCTGAGTGTCTCAAGGATCCCCATGGGTCCCCAGACTTTGAGAACCACTGTCATAGCATTTTCCCACTGCCTCCAATGTCCAAACTTTGAGGATTTACAAAAGAAAGATGTAGTTGTGGGGTACTGCAATGTAGTTTTCAAAATTCTTCACATGTCAGAGAAGAGCTTGCACTCTGAGACAGACCGCTGCAGGGCAAAATGGGGAAGCCATCAGCATAGTGTGGGCTAATCCCTCAACCAAAGTATTTCTGGAGCACATTGGAACGTATGAGGTTCCCCAAGAGAGCATCTCTGCCCATCAGACTATCCTCAGTCCTCACTCTGCCCACAGGTTCCCCTATTTGAGAGCCTTTTAGTGATGTCACTGCAAAGACAGAAAGCCTCCAATATTTTGGCTAATTCAGCATGTGGAACCGTTTTAAACTGGGTTTCTTGTCAGTGTCAGAGTCACCATTTATGAGGGGTCAGTCAGGAAAATGAAAGCATTCCAACAGAGGGGATTTAATATAGGGGATTGGCTACCCTGGTAGATTTAATACAGGGAACTGATTACACAGGTATTAGAACAAAAGGGGGGATGCTGAAGTTATCAGAGATTAATCATTGCAAAAAGCAGCTGCTGACTGCAGGGCTAAGGAACAACAAGGAGGAAGAGATATTACCAGAAGCTAGAGGGAGGGGTGCAGCTGGTGTTTGGACTACTGCACAGCCTGTACTCTGACTGCCGAGGGCACACAAACCAGCTGCTACTGAACCACTGAGGAGTATGGAGAGGAGCTGGAAGTAGTGCAGAAGGCTGGAGGCTGGAAGCTGCTGGGGGATGCCGACCTCAACTAGACACCAGAAAATAGTTCCTCCTCTCCTTCTCTCACCCCCACTTGCCCATCTCCCACCTGCACCTCTCATTGGCAGGGAGACTCAGAGGAATCTGGGAAGTGTAGTTTGTAGAGTCCAGCCCCATAGCACAGAGCAGAGATTAGAGGGGTAGGCTTGGAGCCCAGAGGTCGTTGGTGTTTACCCAGCACAAGCCTCTCAAACCCTTTCAGATCAAGTCTGGAATCAGTTCCAGCCAGCACTGGGCACCAGAAGGCAAAGATGTCCAAGGGCATTGAAGTGCAGCAGAAATCTTATGTGTTGGTTCAAGGCTGGGTGACTGAAGGGAAACAGCTGTCAGAGGCCGGTGATGATTACTCAACCTCATGGGCCCTGTGGAATCAGAGGCCTGGTTGGTGGTCAGTATGGCCTCAACCCAGTAAAGCCTCGTTTCTTTAGGTCCTTATTAACCTGGGACCTGCCTCACCCAGGGAGCACGCACACTGGTTGCTATTCACTTAATGCCAGATCGTCCCCTCCTCAACTGCCTTTAGGAATCCTTCCCAAAATGACAGAAGAGGGCAACAGCCAGAAGTTGTCTTTTAAAATGAAGCGGTGTGACCTTTCTCCAACCTGTTCAGCAGAAAGAGCTTCTGAATTTGGATTCTGTACCACTGACTGTGAAACTTGAAAGTACCCGCTGACCCCCTAACCCCACCCTATAATCCCCCCACGATCTCGTGTTCCACGAGGAATAGTAATGGGACCACCTCTTCCAAAGTGAACATTTGGCTGGGTGGTCTTTCTCGGGGTCTGACGGTGGGAATGCATATTATCAACCAAGACCCTTCAGGAAACCCCAGCGTGTTTGGTGCCGTTCCTTTGCTGCACCAAGTAGTAAATCATATTCTGGGGCGAGCAGTAAGTGCTGTAGAAAAACAAGTATTCATTGTTCATAATAGGCCATTCTCCCCTTTATGAGACTAGTCAACATGTCTTTGCTTTTGTCTCCCTATAAGGCAGAAAACACTCCTGCAGATACATCACTCCATCCCAACTGTACCCATCAAAAAGGAATTCACAGTCTTGGGTATCTTTCCTGCACCAGCCCCCCTCCCCTCCTGCTCACGCCATCCTCTAGTTAAAGCATTGCGGCACCCGAGAGGCCTGTTTACAGCTAATTAGATTAGGAGTGTGTTCATCTGGAAAGATATCTGTAGTTCAATAAAGAGAGTGTGAAGGATCACCCTCATGGTTCCACAGAAACTAAGGGTTCTGAGCCTCACTCTGCCCTCTTCCGCCTTAAAAACATCTTAGCGTCTCTCCAAGATGTCCTTAGCAGTCAGGTTCAAAATGAGCTTCCCATATCACACAGAAGACCTCAACTTAGAAAGGTTTCAACAAAAAACAAAGAGCAAATCTGAAAACACTTTCATGCTGTCTTATTTTTTTTTTCTTTCAAAGGAAAAACAATCACTGCTTGAGTTGTTTTGTTGCAGAAGAAGGGGAGGTAGAGAGATCATCAAGGCCAGCAGTAGATGCTGCCCTCCTGCCTCTTCCCCATCTGCTTGAAAATTATTTCCAAAATATTAAATGCTGCATTTCACTGAACCAGAATTGCATGTCGAGTTGCGGGGAGGCGGACAGGAAGGAAGGAGAAGTGATTCTGAAATACAATTTCCCAAATGTTTATTTTGCTAGCAAAGGCTGTTGCCTGTACTATTATAAAATCTTAGCACGACCCCTGGCAAACTGTTGTCTGTAGGGTAAGTAGGCACAGATTGAATTTCGTGCTGTGTCAAGGACAAAATGTATCCTTAATCTGGCTGCAGAAAATGCATATTCACCTGAGAGCAAAGCGGCTCCGATCTTTCAAGCCCCTATGCATTTTTTTCCTCTCTTTGAGATGATTTTGTAAATCAGCGTAGGCTACTCTTTATTAGCCCACAGGTGACACAGGCAGTATCTGAGCTCTCACCCTGCCTCTCACTAACCCGCCCTGCCTCCGCTCTCTGGATTTAGCAGTGAGCATAAAGCTTCCATTAAGCATAATGGCTGATTTTCATGGTGCATAATAAAATATGGAAATTCTGTCTCTGCTAACGTCATATCAACTCCAGAAATATTAAGAGTTAGAGTACTTTTTAATTATTTTTTCTGATGAGGAAAAGCTGTTGTTTAGTAAAACTGGACAAAATTACATTTTCTGCTCCTCAGACATCTTGCAGGCTGGCAGATCAAAGATGCTAAACAATGAGGAGTGAAGCCCCAATCCTAGTTATTTCTCATTTATTCTGTCAGAAAAAGAGAGTTGTGTGCCCCATGGTGAATCCTTTTCTCCAACAGCAATCAGGCCACAAGAGACAGAATGTTCTTGTGTTCCCTTTCCCTGTTCATGGGCACAGGCCAGACGGGCTGTTGTCTTGAGTCCAGATCAATTCAATGCCCTTTTCTTCTTGCTCAAGGTGAGCATCTGGGTCTCTTACCTGCCTGCAAAGTCAGGGGCTCTTGCAGGCTCATTCTTCTGAAAACATCAGTGATCTTAGCCCTCACTGCCTTCTGCAAGAATTAAAAAGACATAAACACTGGTTGTTATGAAAAACTATAAGAGGAAATTATTTTAAGCTCCATACTTCTGAAAGACATTTATAATTACTCAGCCCACATGCCTGTTCCCCCAGCACATTAGATAGACATCTCCGCATAGAGATAGCGTGAGTCAGTAAACACCTGTGCAATCCAGTGTGTTGCTAAGACCAGAGAACAATCTCTTGCCCTCTAGTTAATTATATTTACCATTTTGCTACACTCTCCCTCAAGTTCCTCAGCCATAAAATAGGTTTCATGGAAGTGACTCTTCATAGGGGGACATTTAGAATCTCAAATCAGTTGGTTTGTGGGAAGAGGACAATCCTAGCATTTAAAAATAATTTTGGATAGCTGGAATTGATTGCTACATACCATTCATTCATTGGTTCCTTCAACTAGTTCCCTCCATGCCACTCCTGGGGGAATGATTAGGACAGCAATTACCCAGCCCAGCCCTTGCCAAGGTCTGGGGGGTCAAGACTGGCTTCTGTGTGATTTCCTGGGGATTTCCTACTTAAGGCAATGACTGGAGGATTGGTCAGAGGTAGGAGCTAAACCATCATTCCTAGAGGGAAATTATGAAATACAAGGTCCAAAGATTCCAGAAGCAGAAATTGAGGACAGCATCACCAAGAATTTAAAGCCTAATTGATAAAGAACCCAAAGGTAAGTAGATCAAGAAGAACCAAAGAGTATATATACACAATGGAATATTACTCAGCCATAAAAAAAGAATGAAATCATGCCATTTGCAGCAACATAGATGGACCTAGAGATCATCATACTGAGTGGAGTAAGTCAGAGAAAGACAAATATCACATGATATCACTTATATGTGGAATCTAAAAAATGATATAAATGAACTTATTTACAAAACAGAAATACACTCACAGGCATAGAAAACAAACTTATGGTTACCAAAGGGGATGGGGGGGCATAAATTAGGAGTTTGGGATTAACATATACGAACTACTATATGTAAAACAGATAAACAACAGGATGTACTGTATAGCACAGAGAGCTATATTCAATATCTTGTAATAACCTATAATGGAAAAGAATCTGAAAAAGAATATATATGTGTATATATGTATATATATGTATATATGTATAACTGAATCACTTTGCTGCACATCTGAAACTAGCACAGCACAGTAAATTAACTATAATTCAATTTTTTAAAAAAGAACCAAAGAGGTCATGCTCTCACATTGATAACATATTAGCCAGCAAGAAGGGAGGGTAGGTCAGCACTTCTTAAAGGACTAATTATTAATCAAGAAGGGTATAGGCTCAGCTGCTGTGAAAGAAAGAATCTCCAAATTAGTGACTTAAGATGGAAATGTGCTTTCGTCTCATCTAATAAGGTGTGACGAGAGTCGGAGGAGGGTACCTCACAGAGAAAGGTCAGGGCAGTCAAGAAGGTCAGCATTTAGCTAATTCTTGACTGATGAGTAGCAAGTGATCAATAAAGACAGTGAAGGAAGAGGAAGAGCTTGTGACAAGCCTGGAGGTCTGAGGGGCTGCAGGTGGTTGAGTGGTGGGAGAGACAGGGCGGGGAGAAGAGGCTGGGGCACTTGGTGGTGCCACATGGAGGATGATGTTGAATAGCAGCAGTAGCCTGTAGAGCAGCCTTTCCCAAACTTGGCCAGTCACTGCAGTTATTTAGGGCACTTCTTAAAAATAAGAATTCTGGGGCCCCACCACAAACCTACCCAAACAGGATCCATATTTTAAAGAAACTCCCCACGAGATTCTGGGATACACCGCTGAAGACTGCGGCACTAACTCAAGTTGGAAGGATAGAAAGAGCGAGGTTTTGTGACATCTTCTTGGTAAAAGGTGAAACAGAGGAGAGAAAGAAAATGAGATCATTTTTATGAGTGAGATAGTGGGTTGGAGACCCAGCTCAAGGCCTGGTCATTAGGTGGCCCAGTAGCAGCTTCCCATGTCCTCACCTCTGTAGCTTGACTGTGGACTTTGGGCTTCTTCTAGAATCTAAGCCTGGATTTTACCTCTCAAAGGCAAACTACCCCCACTTCAGACAAATAGCAGCCCTACTGCTTCAGGAATGACTAAACCTTAGCAAAATCCAATGATGGTATCTCGAGTAGACTTTTATGATGAGCACCCTTTGTTGCTGTTTCTGGCCCTTAGAGGAGTTATTTTTTCTGTTTGTGAAAGAATTTTTTTCATTGGCCCCATGAAAGATTGATTTGTGAACATGACATTTTTTTAAAATATTGACTGATTGATTGATTGATTTGGTTGCACCAGGTCTTAGTTGCGGCAGGCAGGCTCACATTTTAAACTCTTGTTTTCTCACTTTTATGAATTTGGATACAGTTCTCCAATCCCTCTGGAGATGATGATGGAAGGAATTGAATTTGTAGAAAAAGCCCAACTACACAATGCATTTTCACTGGATATGGGGCAGTTAGATAAAAGCATCCCTCCACTCATTCCTTGAATAAATAAATCATGGGGTTAGAGGTTAAATAGTAAATAATAGAAAAAGGAAAAGGAAAAGACTAAGAGGAGCTGACAAGGTAAAAATAAAAAAATAAAAAGAGCTATTTGCAGGCAAAATGATGAAAGATTGTTGCCTGCCATTCTGTCCTCTTTATATTTACTGGTCGTATTTGCTAGAATTCTTTATTTGACTTTATCTTCACTGCTCCATAAGTTTGTGGACTGGCAGAGGGTCAAAGATGAAACTCTATACCTTTTCCCTGAAAATCACTTATTTAGCTCAAGTCGAAGTTTAAATGTGCATTGAATAGACGTCATCCCTGGAGCTGAGCCGTTACTGTTACTGATCTGCTTATATGTAGTATGTTGTAGGCTGCTGAATTTAGAGGTAATTTGTTACATAGCAATAGATAACTGGCAAATTTTGTGTTTGGGGTTGGTCGGAGTGGGGGAGTTTGTTGGTCTTCCTTGTATATAATATGATGGATTTAGCCTTGTGGTCTTACATATGGCATAGCCAATGCTTAAACTCTTTTTCTCTGCCCCTCTTCCGCTGGCTCCCTCCCACTAACCTTACAGGACTTACACTGGATAACATTTCTTTCAAGATTCCTTCCCCAAATCTCCACATGTGGCATAGGTATCTTTTCTGTTACCCTGGACTTCTTATCAATACCACTAATAGCTAACTTTTATTGACCACTTACAATTCTAAACTTTAGGCACAGATAATCTTTTCTAATCCTCTCAACCACCCAATGATATAGGTGCTGTTATTTGTCCATTCTATAGATAAGAAACTGAGTGAGACACAGAGGAGTTAAAGAAAGTCTTCCAGGTTACTCAGCGGGGAAGTGTTTATTTTCTGTGCCCCTCTAGACTGTGAGCTCCACAAATAAGGCACAGTGGTCAACAGAATGCCAGTCTGGCACTTGCTGTGTTTCTCAATCTCCTTCTCTCTCTCTCTCTCTCTCTGTATGTAATGAATTATAGGGCCACAGGGACCTCAACAGCAGACTCGTCTCACTGCACATGAGTTGCTAAAGTTTACAAATCTAACTCAGAGTTACATTATGTTCTTAAAGTTGTCTCTATCAAAGCATTAGCTGAGTGAACAGTGCTGCCTGGTCTAGTTAAGCCTGAGCTTACAGAGGCAGAAACCCAATGATTTGTTCTATCCTTGTTCTCCCAGAACTTCATCTGCCAGGCCCACTGGAAGATAAACCTCCAGAGCAGTAGAGTGTACTGTTCTCTGTGGCTGCCTTTCCCCAGCATGTGTCAGGCCAGAACAGGCCCTGGGAATGTGAGCGGGGTGTGTGTGTAGGTGTCTGTGTAGGGTCCACATATCATTTCAGTACTTATCCCCAGAACACTCATTCTGCAGTCTTTATAAATTATGCATGGCTTCCATAAAAGAGAAACACAGAGGAGGAAAAGTTGGAGACAACTCTAGAGATATCTATAGGCTTCTGAACTTCTTACCCGAAGCAGTGTCTGAGAGACAGTCCCCTCAGCAGGCAATCAGGAAGCCTCATTTTCAAAAACTAGCAAACCCAGCTTAGCCAATGTTGTGATTCCAGGAGATCTGGCAGCTTAAGGGAAAAGCAAGGACCAGGTACAACAGGGCTATCAAAAGCTGAGCTTATGAGGATCCCTGCCTGCTCCAAGCCTCTCCTTTCTTAGTTCCACCAGAACCTGGCTTCAAATCCCAGCACCACTGTTTACCAGCTCTGTGACTTTGGCAAGTTATCCAAATTCCCTCTAAGTTCCCTTCTCAATAGTTTTTCTGGGCCCTGCTGCCCAATGTAAGGGATTCTTCCACCAACAGAAAATACAGAAATCCTCTGTGGACCAGAATGAGTGATGGGAGGTGCCATCTTAAAAGGACCTTTTTCAGTATCTCTAATTGGGTTGAGGCATGGTCATGTAATTTACTGCTGTTTGTATGAGACCTGGGCACTTGTTCTTTTTTTTTTTTTAATTTATTTTTATTTATTTATTTTTGGCTGCGTTGGGTCTTCGTTGCTGCACACAGCCTTTCTTTAGTTGCAGCAAGTGGGGTCTACTCTTCGTTGTGGTGCACGACCTTCTCATTGTGGTAGCTTCTCTTGTTGTGGAGCACTGGCTCTAGGAGCACGGGCTTCAGTAGTTGTGGCACGTGGGCTCAGTAGTTGTGGCTTGTGGGCTCTAGAACACAGGCTCAGTAGTTGCTGCACACGGGTTTAGTTGCTCTGTGGCGTGTGGGATCTTCCCAGACCAGGGCTCGAACCCGTGTCCCCTGCATTAACAGGCGGATTCTTAACCATTGTGCCACCAGGGAAGCCATAGACCTGTGTACTTGTTCTTTTTTAAGTGGTAATATCCAGCTTCTGATACACAGTCGTTGCTCAAAAAGTGATTACACAAAAAATGGTATACCCTTGCCAATTATGACATAAAACATTTTTATGTCATTGTAAAATCAGAAGAAAACTTGAAGCAATGCAGTAGTTGATTTAATACTCATTGAGTTTCTGATGCTCTTTACAAGTCTGGAAAATTTTTCTTGGTAAATATAAAGTCTTTCCACATATGCACATTTAAGGTACATTTAAGATGAGTTTCCTGAGAACATAAATGCTTAAGAGGAATAAGCAGGAGTCCATGAGGGAGATCTTAATTTGCATATTTCCTGCCTTAAATGCCTGAAATATCTTGAGTATAATGTTGCTTAACTAAGACTTTTAGTATTTAATGCGATATGACTTAAACATTCTGTTTTTGCTAAGGTCCATAAAACCTTTGGCTGTTACTTCTCATTTTTAGCTACCACATTTCCTAAGGAAGAACAAATATGTTGAGGCTTCCATTTGTCTGCTCAAATCTTTTCTATTATCTGCCAATAAACTTTATTCTTCTTAAAACCTGGGACAGTCCACTTGGAAAGGGAGAGACTAGGTGATCCACCCTAAACATGATGCTTTACATAGTGTAGGCCTGCTTGTCAACCTGCTTCTCTCACTGTCTTTCGACCCTCCCAACAGTCTTACTGAAGTAGATAGGATATAATGAGAGACATCAGAGCTGGAACGCTGGTAAAGCTACATTTTCCTTGATTTTGCAGTTAGTAGTAGTAAAACCTTGCCATAACACCATAAGTGAAGTTGAAAATATTTAACCAGGAAAACACAAATTTGCGTTTTTTCAAGGTTAATCAAATAACCAGGATACACCTATGCAGTTTACCTTCCTGGGCCTTCTAGGGCTCAAACTATGGAATGCAAACCCACCCTGATCCCAGCTATACTTCAGCACCTGGTAGGGATGATTCCACAGATGGTGAGGGCTTCTTGAAGAGCAAAGGGTCCAGGATTCTCCCAGGTAGTTGAGACCATTTCTTCAGGTTGATCCAGAGAGATTGAGCTGGGAGAATGCTGGGGACATGGAGACCCCACTTCTCAAGACAGGGTGGCTGGCCATTTCCTCACTGGTCCTACCCCTTTCTCAACATCTTTTCCTCCCCCACCAGGGAGATAAATTTTTTTTACCCACCCCTGATTGAGAATTGGGGCTGCATGAAGTATGGAACCTATTTCCAGAGGATAATATCCAAACCATGAAGTTTTACTGTATTTGTAGAGCCAGACATAGAAGTCAGATCTCCTAATTCCTAGAGCAGAGCCCTTTCCCCACTTTGCTGGCACACTTCAGAACTACCATCCCCGCCATTATTATTCCAGGCTGCAGAGGGTATCAGACACACCTCCCTATGTCAGCAGAGTTCTTGCCTAACAACTTCTGAAAGAGAGAGCAGACCCACCCAAAATCAGAAGCCCAGTTCCAAACCCAGTTTCCCAAATCTGGGCTTGTCATTGTGCGGATGACTGAGAAAAATGTGAGAGGGTGGTGTGGGGGAGTGTTGTATCGTTCTTTTAAGTTTTAACATGTTTTTACAGGTTGCTAACTTATTTAACACAGCTCATAAATTCTGCCTGCATCTCACAAACCACTTGCTTGCTCACTATCTTGACTTACCACATCTTATGATTTTCATCTATTCTATGTGTTTTTCTTGTCTTCTCCAGCAGAATTGAATATTCTCAAATCCTACAGCAAGCACACAGTATAAGCAGAAAGGCCTAGGGGAAAAAAATAAGATAAACAAACAGAGAAAACATTTGATTTATAGTGCCAGGAGGAACAAAAGCTAAAAGAGAGTTCCTGCTCAAAACTCCACCGTGGTAATGTGGTGGGTGCTTCTTGCTAAGGGGGAACAAAGTGCCAGTCACTGGAATTGCATGGTGCTCTGAGACTTATTGGGAGCCTCCTTTCCATGAGTTTGTTTCTGCTCCTTTGACGGGGATAAATCATAATGAATACAGAGGTATCCCAAGAAGCCATCCTTCCCAACCACCTCCCATACACTTCCAGCCCCTACTGTGCTGGAAATCACACTTGGGATAAGAATAAGGCTGGGGACCTTGGGATTGACATGTGTAAGGGGGAGGTGATTGAGGAAAGGGGAGTGAAGGAAGCTCACAGAGCCATGGAAAAGAGTGCAAGGCACCATGGGATAACCAGTGCATGTGGAATATATTTATTATATGATTTACTTTGAGAAGTCAGCATAATAGAAGGGTTTATATCTTGGACCCTTGAATCATAAGAACTATAAGCAAATTATCCAATTCAGGCCATGTCCTCATTTTCTAGGGCTGTCACAGCAAAGTACCACAAACTGGGTGACTTAAAACCAAGGAAATTTATTCTCATAGTTTTGGAAGTTGGAGGTTGGAGATCAAGATGTCAGCAGGATGGTTCCTCCTGAGGGATCTGAGAGAGAATCTGTTCCATGCCTCTTTTCTAGCTTCTCTTCTTCCTCTTCTTATAAGAACCCCTAATCATATTGGACTAGGAACCCTTCCTACTCCAACCTCATCTTCACTTAACTAATTACATCTGCAATGACCCAATTACAAATAAAGTCACATTCTGAGATGTTGATGGTTAGGCCTTTAACCCAACTTTTGGGGGAACACATCCAACTAGTAGCAGTCCAAAACTAGGAAATACAAATTTTATTTTATTTCTTTTGAGTACTCATTCTCTATATGATAGTAGGAACTATCACACACTCTGAAGTAGGAAGAATGAGTAGATTCCATTATATATTATATACATATAAATAATACAAAGTGTGAATAGTGGTTATCTCATAATAGTTATCTCTTAAGGAGAGGTCATGGGGGACTTTCATTTCCACATTTTATATTACTATAATGTTTGAATTTTTATAAGAAGCACGTACTACTTTGTAATCAGAAAAAACAATAAAGATACATTTTTGAATGTTTAAGGAGAGAGAAATGTGGCTTTTCCTTCCCTCACAGCCTCCATATTCAGATTCTCTCTAGGAGACAAGGTAAGGATGATCATGGGTGAGAAAGTGAGCAGGGGGCAGGACCATAGGCCATTTGAAAAGTCATCTTCAGTGCTACAATTGCTTTGATGTGATTTGTCTTAGGCATTATTTTTCATTTCTTTTTCATTTTAAAATAAGATTGAAGGTGGACTCAAGGCTTTCATGTTCATCCAAAGGGGGCATGGGTTTTCAAGGTTGAGAAACAGAGCACATGGAGGAAATGACATTATTTCCTGAAATAAACTGCTTCCTGCAGCCAGGCACTGAGGTTTCCTGTCAGCCAAGGCAAAAAGGGATCATTGGCTTTCCGAGATTTTATGCAAACTGGGATTCCCAGGTAAAATTCAGGACACCCACTTAAATTTGAATTTAGATACACAACAAATAATTTTTTAAGTATAAGTATGTTCCAAATATTGCCCAGGACATACTAATACTAAAAATTGTTCCCTGTTTAATTTCAATTCAACTTTTTGCATAGTCCTTTTTTTAAATTGTGGTAAAATACACATAACATGAAATTTGCCATCTTACCATTTTTAAACGTACAGTTCAGTAGTGTTAAGTATATTCATACTGTTATACAACCAACATCCAGAACTTTTCATCTTGCAAAACTGAAACTCTATACCCATTAAATAGCAACTCCCCATTTCGTCTCCCCCCAATCCCTGTCAACTACCATTCTACTTAATGTTTCTGTGAATTTGACTACTCTTGATAGCTCATACAAATAGAATAATGCAGTATTTGTCTTTTTGTGACTGGCTTCTTTTGCTAGCATAATTTCCTCAAGGTTCAGCCATGTTGTAGCATGTGTCAGAATTTCCATCTTTTTTAAGACTGAATAGTATTCTGCTGAAAGTATATACCACATTTTGTTCATAGAAACTCAAATTTAACGGAGCATCTGTATTTTTATTTGCTAAATCTGGCAACCCTATTCTGAACATATCAATCTAGATAAGGTTTTTCTAGGAATTAGACCAGAGGGGAGGAGGAACAATCAGGAGACACAGCTGGCAACATTTTTCTTCTGTGATTTTGCACAAGTCATAGAATGTGGTTCAAAGGAATTCTAATTTTGTCAACACTTTATGTCAGGAGTTCTTGAGCAGGAGTCTATGCAAGAGTTGCAGGAGTTCTGTGAACCCCTTGAAATCATAGGCCATGTTGAGTATATGTGCATCTTCATGAAGAAAGGAACCCCAATTAGATTTTTCAAAGGTGTCTGAGGACCCCCCACCCACCCAAGGAGGTCAGGAGGCACCATCCTAATGACTGAAGGCATAGCTTTGAACTCAGGGAAATCATATTTGCTGGAGGCATGGGTATTATTACTTTCCAGACAGTCAATTTTCTGATTATCTAGCCTTAGAAATGGAGAAAATCTCAGAAATTAAAGAGTGGAAAGTTTACTTGTCTACTGAAGCACCTCTCTCAAATGAGGGATGAATATGAGCTGCCATGTGTTCTACATTTTTCCCAGGAGCTGAATGGAAGCCAGTTCATGAATGATGCTGATCTTTGTGAATTTTCTGATGATGGTTAACCTTAAGAGGTATATGCTTTAAATGCAAAGGCCCTTATAGAAAGAGAGTGAGAGAGAGGCAGACAGACCACAATGCCTGAGCACTAGATAATCTTACTCCTTATAGAAAACAAGTGATCATTTTGATAATTATTACTTTATTTTTCCTTTAGAAATCCTTCTTCAATTTACCAACAGCTCTTACCAATGAGCTCGACTGGCCCCAACTCTCTGGAGCTACTGGATTTCTGGAATCCACTAGCGGGTAAGTGTGTTTGCACACCCTCAAACATTTCAATATGTCCATGTAAGGAAACAACAGGAGATGAGATTTGTCCCCAAGATGTTGAAATGAGAATTATTAGAAATTGCTTCTGGAACATGAGTGACATACAACAAACCCACCACTGACATAGAGTCTACCGTGTGGTGGGGCATTATGCAAATTCGACTTTACCCCTGCTGGCAAGGAGGGGGTATTCCTGCTCAGGGGCTCTAGAGTTGACCTCTGATGAAAAATACTCAAGCACTCACTGAATTTTTCTGCCTCAAGAGACAAAGAAGTTTACTTGCTTATTTACTCTCATATATTAACATTTTAAAAGGCAGCAGGCAGTTCTATTTTTAGTTTTTTAAGGAACCTCCATACTGTTCTCCATAGTGGCTGTATCAATTTACATTCCCACCAACAGTGCAGGAGGGTTCCCTTTTCTCCACACCCTCTCCAGCATTTATTGTTTGTAGATTTTTTGATGATGGCCATTCTGGTGTGAGATGATATCGCATTGTAGTTTTGATTTGCATTTCTCTATGATTAATGATGTTGAGCATTCTTTCATGTGTTTGTTGGCAATCTGTATATCTTCTTTGGAGAAATGTCTATTTAGGTCTTCTGCCCATTTTTGGATTGGGTTCTTTGTTTTTTGATATTGAGCTGCATGAGCTGTTTAAAAAAAAAAAAAGGCAACAGGCAAGTCTCAAGGTCCTAGAATCATCCTGGTTTTAATGCTCTGGAGTTGAAAGTAGAGAAGATGCATGGTGAGTCTGAGTGACACACAAACCCAGTGTGCTGTGTGTGATTGGGTGTTGTCTCGGGGCCTGGGGACAGCCATTTAGAGTTTGAGCACCCCATTTTTTAATTTAATAGAGGACATCGCATGAATAATTTATTCTTATCTTTACTCACTCATTTTAAAAATACTTATAAATACTTACTACCTAATAAGGCACAGATGCTGTAGCTATTTCAAAGATAAATAAGGCTCATCCTGCCTCTGCAGTCAACTATAATCAAGGAGGGCAGATGAGAGAAATGTGCAAACAATGTTAATACGAGTTAGATGTGCCAAAAGACAACTGCCAACACAGAGCTACAGGGGTCAATAATGGAAGAAGAATTCATGCAAATGGTCAACAGCCACCTCCTTTTGGGGTGTTTGGCAAGGGGCTCAAACCTGAAAGGATTTAGGAGATGGGGGCAATGAAAAAGGTAGAGAAAAAGTTAGAAAAGATAACCAAACTTCAGGAAATGGCGCTCATATTTATGTAGAAATCATAATTTCCCTTATATTCGTGAATATAAGGGAAAGTAAAAGAAATGTGTTTTCAAGTTTAGGTGTAGATTTTCAAGTTTAATCATGTAAAAAGAATTAGGTCAGTCCTTGTCATTAGTGTAACAATACTTACAGTATGATTAATAGAGATAGTAGGAAGTAACCTTCATAGGCATTCCCTACATACCAAGCACTGCACTGAGTGTTATTTAGAGGTTTTCTCATTTCATCTCTTTGTAAGGTGGGTGGTATTATTTTCTGCATTTCAAAGTTGAGGAATCTAAGGGCTAAGTAGATAGGCTAAGAAACTTGACCAAGGCCACAGGTGAATAAAAAGTAGTAGGATCCGCCGTCATGGAACCTTGTGAATAATGGAACCAGAGAATAATTTGGTGAGCCAAGGCACTCCTAGCTCACAACTTCCAACTTTTATGTGCTGTTTTTATTCTACCTGTGGGAACGCGACTCCCTTTAGCCATTGTCCCTTTGTTTGAGAGTGTAGCTCTAGGATGAGGAAATGACCAAGAACCAAAGATGCCCTCCCCACGTGAAGAGGTGGCATGCATTGTTTCAGATGTTGATCATTTGCCCATTGTCCCTTCCTAGGGCCCCCATAGTCCCAGTGGTCTGGGGCCCCTGACAAAGACCAAAGGTGGTCTTTGTCACCTGGAACACGTCCAGAGATAGCCTGGCTAAGGCAGCATTCAGGACAACAGTCTTGTTTATCTCCCCACTGTCAACATCAAAACTGAGAAAATATTATTTAAGTGCCCTCCACGCAATCCAGCTATCTATGTATAAAAGTACTTGGAAATTTCTCTAAATCCAGGCTTTTATGACAAAAAGAATTAGTTATGAATGAGAAATGGACACTGTTTACCATACTTTTAATGGAAGCTTAAATTTACATATGAACCCCACCTTTTGACCTAAGCCTCATCAAGTTGCCGTTGAAGAAATACTAGTCTGATGTTTAAAATTAATGGTTAAATAGTTTAAACCTTCACTGGAGACACTCAAAGAATGAAAGGGGAATCCATTCCCATGCACAGCTAAAATGATGAAAACTTGTTTCCTCATCTTTTTCCACTTACAGCTCATACCCACCAATAGTTGCCCCACGTGTCCTAAATCTAATTTTCCTAAAATCTCTACCCAAACTTAGCGCCTGCTCCCAAGCAGACTCTGTTCAGTTGTTTTCAGTTTTTGTTGGGCGGTGGCAGCGGAAGCCAGTGTCCCTCTTTCTTTTCTGCCTCTATTCTGTCCTTAGACCAGGGGGTTCCTCCTTTATCAAAGTGAAATCCTGCTAGCTCGCCAATCCTATTGCAGTTTCCACGCATCATCATATCAGAGCCCAGCAGGCAGACAGATCTTCCTTAGGAGAAAGGCAGCGGGGGAAAAGGGAGAGGAAAAGTTGTAAGTCATCAGACACAAATGGTTTATAATTCCTATAAGGGCTATGCAGAGAGATTCTGACCACACAGCTTGAAGGAGGGAACCGTCTAGATGCAGCTAATGTGAAAATCATCTCTATCGTGAGCTAGTCTATGCTGACATAGCACCTTCTTGTATTAGGCTCTGTACAGCTATTTACAAAACAGTCTCCTCATGCAACTTGCTCAGTGTTGACTCTAAGCATTATCCTTACCAGCTGTATTTCTAAGGAGATGCACACCTCAGCTGGTTGGCCACCTGCCCTGCAGGGTTTTTTTCTCTATGCTTTTGTGGGCCCAAGTTATCTAGTTATCTCTCTCTTAGTGCTCTTTTGCCACCTGTTTCTGTGTACTGTGCCTGTGTTCTCTGCCATTTAGCTGGAATGGAGAAGAATATATTTAACACCTTTTGATAGAAAAGGAAATTCTCTGTCTGCAATCAGAGTTGCAGTGGATCCCCCCAAAACACAGCAGCATAACAGTCCCTGTGTGTCACCATCCAGGATGTCCCTTGTAACGGTAGCTCCTATTAAACTCTCATATACTCTCATGTAAATTATACCTGCAGATAACCTGTGCTAGGCCAGTCTCCTTAAAAGAACAAAGAGTTATCAAGTGTGTAACAATTACTAAAGAGAGATTGGCGTAGGATGGGCGTCCTCTTCTGGTGGAATCAGGAGAATAAATAGAACATTGACCTACAGGCAGTATTTGTGACAGATGTGGCAGCTGCCATAGGCGTTTTGAGCAAATGTCCCTTTGAGTCCAAATGCTTATCAACATGGGATAGAAGTTATGGATTTCTCTATTCAACTGGATCTTAGAAAGTGCCTCCTATTATCTGAGATCAGCCTCATGCTTTGGGTATTAACAATGTTCTTTGGAAATGTACCTTTGAAAGCAAAAGTTTGGAAGAGAAGATGGTTGCTTTCCTTTCCTTCTTCCATTATGCCCTCCACCCCCTCAAAATTTAGTATCTCCTATATGAGATGAATATAACTCTAATTGAAATTACATGCATGTATTAAAAGACAAACATAACTGCTTAGTTTTACAAATCTTTACATCCTTCAGTTGAGTCAACATTAATGAAATCTGATCTCTTGACTCTCAGGCTTCAGAAAATTCAGAATGTTATATCCCTTAAAACCATGTGCTTTCTGAAAGAAATTGAGTAGTTCAAAGGGCAAAAACAAAAAGCCCTCTGTGAAGCTGGCAGCTTGGGGGCTGGGACCCTGACAATAGGGAGAACTCTAACAATAAGTGAGAAGAAAAAAGTATTTTTTAAAGATAAAAAATAGTTATTTGTGTTCAGATCACTTTCAAAAGCAATTAATGTAACAGGAAAATCCTATTTAGGTTAAAGAAGCCAAGGCCCAGTAACCCATGTAGAAGGATAAAAAGCAATACCAAAACTTCAGGAAGGAAGAACTTCTTGTTTAAAAGCAATACATAAATAGATAAGGGAGATTAAGAGGTACAGACTTCCAGCTGCAAAATAAATGAGTCTCAGGAATGAAGTGTACAGTGTGGGAAATATAGTCAATAACTATGTAATATCTTTGTATGGCGATAGATGGTAACTAGACTTATCATGGTGATCATTTTGAAATGCATAAAAATATCGAATCACTATATTGTGTATCAGGAACTAACAGAGTGTTATAGGTCAATTATACTTCAAAAACAAGCAAACAAACTCATAGAAAAAAGATCAGATTTGTGGTTACCAGAGGGTAGGGGGAGGGGGAATTGGATGAAGACAATCAAAAGGTTCAAAGGTACAAACTTACAGTTATAAGATAAATGAGTACTAGGGATGTAATGTATGAAATGATAAATATAATTAATACTACTACACATTATATATGACAGTTGTTAGGAGAATAAACCCTAAGAATTCTCATCACAAGGAAAATAATTTCTTTATGCTGTATCTATAAGAGATGATGGCTGTTCATTGAACTTATTATGATAATCTTTCACGGTGGATGTAAGTCCAATCAATATGCGGTACACCTTAAACTTATATGGTGATGTGTGTCAGTTATATCTCAATGAAACTGGAAGAACAAAATGCAACATCTAAAATTCCAGAGCACTGTGAGTCCATGTGGTAGAGTAGGAAGAAGTCTGTGTTTACAGGTGAAAGGGTTCTGGTTCTGTGTGGCTGTTAGGTGGAACGTTTAGCATTCCTGGACTTCATTTATATGATGAAGTGGAGTTGCACCTGCCGATCTCTGACGTTCTCTCTGATATTCAAGTTTGGTTGCTGTAGGGCAACAATGATGTTCAAGTCCACATCCTACTTTATGCTGCTGCTTGATTTAGAAGCATTAGGGAAAACTGCTGGAGAGAGATGCTCCTGCTTCTCTCCACCAAATATGCTTTCTCCAACCCTTAACTAGCCATGCCTTGAGAAAAGATATGACTAAGTTTATGGGTCAGAGCCTGAAATGTTCTGGGAACCATGTTTCTCTAAGGCCAGGGATACTGTGCCATAGAAGTCAAGCTCATACATAGTAAGCCCTGCATTAGGTGTTTGACCAGCTTATTAGTTAAAGCAGTTCTCCATTATAATCCTTTATGCATACTATTTCTTCCAAGCGACCCCCAGAGAGGGAAACAGGTGACTCCAAATCCTTAACAGAAATAACCACCTGAACCCAATGCCTCTAACCTGAGAATTTATGGTTATCCAAATCCCCTTCTGAAAGTGAGGCCAGGAGTCGGTCCAGTCAGTGGAGTTCTGCCTGCCGGGGCTAAATGATAAAGAAGTTCTTCAAAGCTGGGAGGAAGAGCAGGGCAACAGACACAACTTAAACAAAGCCTGCAGTTAGCCTTAAAAAGTCACAAAAGCCAAAAGAACCAAAAACAATGACCAAAGTTCCCACATCAAGCTAGAGAGTCGAGAGTGAGGCCAGTGGGTCAACATAAGTGGGTGCAAACTAGATGGAATTTTCTAGAGTAACTGTTGCTCCCTTCTGCTTCTGACTTAAATTTGCTATTTGGGGCCAGAAACAGAGCAAATGCTTAGAAAGAAATAGACAAAGCCATTGTTATAAGTGGCACAGTAATGCTCTTCAAGGACATTTAAACACACATCTTTGATGAGAGGTGTCCTAGAATCTGAGTGTTAAAGGTTATCTATTCTCTCCAACCCAACAGACATTATATGAGAGAACAGTTTTGAAAAGCAGTGTATAACTCCAAACCAAGTCACTTGGGGCATTAAAAACATAAAATTGGAGAGAAGGGATTTGCAGCTAACATTTGCTAACCTAATTTCCTGTTTTAAAAAAAAAAAGGACATGTAAGTATGAAGCACTAATAGGCTTAATAACCTTATTAAAACCATTATTCAAAAATTACATGTGATATGATTGCAAATGATTAGCCATCTTATAATTATACTTTGCAAAACAAATAATTAGCCAAAGAGTTGGTCATTTTGAGGTTGGGTGAGGCTGATTGGAGTGAGAGATAGTCTACATCAGTGATTCTCCAAGTGTGGTCCATGGACCCCTGGGGGTGGGTCTCTAAGACTTTTTCAGGGGGTCCACGGGATAAAACTATTTCACAACAATGCTAAAACAGTAGTTGCCTTTTTCACTGTGTAGCCCTTTGAACTGGTGGTGAAAAAGCAATGGTGGGTAAAAAACTGCTGACATCTGAGCATGAATCAAAGCAGTAGCACCAAACTCTATTAGTAGTCACTGTGGTCTTCACCTCCACACCTCCTGGATTAAAAAAGAGGGGTTATCTTCCCTTGAAAATGTCACCTATAAGGTAGGAAAAAAATTATTAATTTTATAAAAGTAAGTACATGATTTTTAATAATTTCATCTGATGAAATGGAAAGTATGCATAGGGCCCTTCTGCTGCATAACGAAATATGACGGTTATCCTAAGGAAAAGCACTTGTGTGAGAGAGTTGAGAACTGAATTAGTCAGTTTTTCATGGAACACCTTTCTTACTGAAAAAAACTGGAAAACAAGTTATAGTTATTTAGACTTGGATATATGGCAGGTATTATATCTAAAATGAATGCAATGAGCTTGTCACTTCAAGGAAAACAACTGACAGTATTGATTACCAATCATAAAATTTGAGCTTTCAGAGAAAATTTAGAGTTTTTGAAAAGTTGTATCTTCTACCATAAATTTGACAGCTTCCTAATACTCCAAGTCCTTTCTAATGAGATACGTGGTGCTTGCAACAAGTATGATTTTTCAATATTGTATCATAAGATGGATCAACATTTGGAATATCTGCATAACTCAGTAAACCAATATTTTCTAAATGACCATTTTGTGATATATGAAATCGTGCCTGGGTGAAAGATCCATTCAAAGTACAAGCTAGATCAATGCACTTGAATGCAACATCGTGCAAAAAGTCCGTTTCAGATTCCATATCGCAACTAATCAGCCTTTAAGAAACAACTGCTTGCTGAGTTTTGGTGTAGAATCAAAGAAGTCTATCGATTGTTATCTAAAAAGGATATTAAAATATTATTCACTTTCCACCTAAATGTATACTTAAGACAAGATTTTCTTCATATAATTCCATTAAAAGAACATATCACAACAGACAATGCAGAAGCAGATGTGAAAACCTAGCTGTCTCCTATTGACATTAAGTCAGACATTGAAGAGATTTGCAAAATGGTACAATGATGCTTTTCTTCTCACTAATTGGGGGAGGGGTTGGAAAATTTTTTTTTTTCAGAAAACAAATATTTCATTTATGTTAACATGTAATGGGCGTATTATTATTATTTTAAATGATTAATAATTAAATGATCTTTCAAATTTCTAAGTTTTAAGTTCCAGTATATAAATATTGACAGCTATAATTCACATAAACAAAAGCTCTCCGGTTTCTTCAATAATTTTAAAAACATAAAGTGGTCCTGAGAGAAAAAAATTGAGAATTTCTGTTACAGGGAGTGAGTGTAGAAAAGAGATGTGGCCGAGGAGAGTGGCTGGGGGATGCCAACATGTAGAGGTTAGGGAAGAGAAGGAATAGCCCTCAAAGGGGAAAGAAAACTAGAAGCATTTAGTGTCCTGGAGGCCAAGTGAAGAAAGTGTTTCCAAAGGAGAAGTGCTCATCAGCCAGATGGTGCCTGAGGAAGAGGAAGATGAGAACTGAGAAGGACCACTGGGTGTCCAGACAGTGATCACGGGGACACTTTGACCAGAAACGTTTCAGTGGGGTGGAGATGGAAGTCTGATTGGAGAGAATAGGTTCAGGAGGTGATGAAGTAAATGCAGGCGAGCATACACAACTCATAGCGAGTTTTACTATCAAAGGGAGCAGAGAAGTGAGGTGATAGCCAATGGGGAATAAAAGATGAGGGAGACATTTTTAGATGAGAAATCCTGCAGCATGCTTGTGGAGTTAGGAAGAAACAAAAGAGGGAGAAAGGCGGACAAAGGAAGGAACAGGTCTTAGACAAGGCAAGAAGGGACGGAATGCAGGCGCAGGGAGGCGCTGCCTGGGGCAGGAAGGACCACCTGGAGAAACCGACTGCTAGCCCAGGACTCTTCCTGCTGTGTACTGACAAATCTCTCCACTGCGGTGATGTCCCCTTTGACCCTACTTAGTTTTTTGGGGGTTCTTTTTGACCCTACTTAGTTTTTAATTTTATTTTTTAATTTATTCAAATCATGAATACATTTTTATTTTACAAAAAATACTGAGCCATGTAATGTAAAAAGCCAAAGCCCTCTCCCAATTTCATTCCCTTTCTCAGAAGAAAGTCCTGTTATCAATTTAGTGTGGTTTCTTACAGACCGTTTCTATGTATTTGTACATAAAGAAATAAATGCTTTGTTGGGGTTTTCCCGTAAATGACATCATACTATGCATAACATATTATAAATTAATGCTTTAACAATACTTCTTGAAACACTTTCCATTCTTGTGCAGAATGGTATTTCATAGTATGGTTGTTTTATTCTCCTACTGATGGACAGTCAACTTAATTCCAAATCCTCATTAATTCCAATAATGCTGTAATGAACATTCTATGGTTCTCTTTATGACTACATGTGAGGATGTCTTTAGAAAAAAATTACTGGAGCAGAATGTGTATACATTTTTAATTTTTTATAATCCTTCCAAAAAGGCTACACCAATTTACAGTCCCACAAATATTGTATAAGAATACTTGTTTCCCCACACCTTTGTCAATACCGGATATTGACAAATATCTTCTTAAATTTTTTCCGATCTAACAAAAAATATTTTATTGCTCTTCTAATATGTAACCTCTTGATTACTAGTGAGTTTGAGCATTTTTCATAGGTATTGAACCTCAGCTTTGTCTTATCTAGTTACCCCCCATTCATGCTTCAACAACAACCAGTCAGGGGTCAGTTCCTTTTGACGGCCTCTCCATACTAACCCCCATCTGACTATACGATTCTCTCCTGTGCTCCTATTTTGCCCCTTCAATACCAATGTCATCTCACTTGTCATAACTGTTTACTAACTGTCTCCCCACTCCACCCACCCCATACCAGACTCTGAGCATCTTGAGTGCCAGAATTCGGCTTGACTTCGCTCTGGAGCCCTAGCCCCTGGCACAGAGTGTGGCACCATAGTAGGTACTCAATAAAAGAATCACTAAGTTTATAATGACATCACTTTATATTTGCAGAGTGTGGTATGATCTACAAACATCCTTCCCTTGCATTTACTCAGATTGCCTAAATCAAATCAGATTTGCAGGAATTAACATTTCAGGGAAAACACCAGGAACATGGGAGGAGGAGTATAAACAGCATGAATTTGATCACCAGCTGCATAACGGCATGCATATAAAAATAAATCAGTGTAACTTAAGCCCTTGGACTTCTAAGTGGATTCGATAATAAATGTTCTACAAGAAATTAGCAAAATTCATCACAATATTAAAATAACTGCACAGTCAACAAATTGGAGAAAATAAGTTTAAAGTAAAATTATCAATTCAGTAGTCAGATAGAAAGAGTAAAACAAAGGAGAGATCTGCTATTTGGTCAATAATAGATAAATTAAGCATTGATGTGAATTTTTGTCCAGAATGATATAATTTTACAGCAATCTAGATTGATCAAAGTAAATGTACAACCTCCAAATTTTTCTAGTAGAATTCTTGTAACCAACTGAACTTGAGATTTTAGGCCATCTCATAAAACTCAAATATAGATCACAGAGATAGCTCATCAATATTCTTCAAAAACTGTTTCTGTGAAACGCTAGTTCCACAAGATGTTAAAAGGTATTATGCACACTTTTTAAAAAGATTCCTAGGTCAAATAAGTTTTGCAAATGCTGGTTTAAATAAACGGAAACAGGTTTATTCAGTGTAAGGTTTATCAGAGCCTTCAATAAGCCCCAGAAGCTTGGTATATAGCTCAAAGGTATAATATGAAACATTTCTTAAAGTAATCTGACCACAGAACCATGTAGAATGTGTGTCTGTTTTATGAGAAAAATATGTCTCAAGAAACTAGTGTTGCACAGAGCATCCTTTGAGAAATACTGTTGAGATTACTAAAACAATCTTCTTCTATGCCACAAATGATCTTTTCAAATTTATAAGCATCCACAGGCTTAAATCCCTCAGTTTTATCACAGTTTAAAGTTTACCCTGATACAGTGGCCTAGAATCAAATCTGAGGCTGGCAAAAGCCAGGATGGAGAGAGTTATAATGCCACAAGCTCAGAGAAGGGCAGAGGAAGGAATCTTAGTGGAAAGTTAACAGGTAAGAAGCCTTGTGTGAGTACAGCAGCTTATGAATTATTGAACACGATGCCCCTGAAGTCTATTTCCCTCTACTATTTTGCTGCTCCAAATTCGAAAATCTATCATGCTGTCTTGCTAATCTTTTCATGTCTGAACTCCTGGGACCTCCTCTGCAGTCATCCTCACCCTGCAAACCCCCCTGCATAATTAGCCCATTGCCAGGCTCTTTGAATACACAGCGAGTCATATTCTGCATGTTTATCTCTCTCTGAGGCTGAAATCTTGGTTCTCCTGTGATGCAGTGAATTAGGGGTTACATAGGGCTCTGGGATGTGGCTAGTAACAAAGAGCTAGAAGGAATTTTAAAAGTTCTTTAATCCATCTCCCTGGCCCCATGCTGGCCTGACCTCCATCCACATTGGAAAGAAAATTATCCACCCTTGTCTTAAAACTTCCTAGCAGTAGAGGTCCCTGAATAAAGCCTGTCTAGTCTCTAAATTATCCACCTTTATCCCAATCCACTCCCCTGTCCTAACCCTTCACACCAAATGTTACCATTTATCTCTCACTCACCTTCCAAGCCCCAGTCTTTTTTGTGTGACTTATTCCCATTCAGCTTCACAGGGTCTCAGAATTTATACCCAAACTAGCTGTGCTGCTAAAGAGAGTCAGAAATAGACTCAGAAACAGGACCTTATACATCACTGTTGCTTGAATAATATTTCACTTGGTTTATCCCAAAATACCTCTGATATTCTAAGCCCTTTGAGAAACTGTTTTGTTGCCTCTCTCCAAGTGGGTTCTGCTTGGAATCAACATAGGAGGTGATAATTTTTTCCATTTTAAAACAACCCTTTTAATTTGTCTGCATTATTCTTGAGGCTTGTTCTTAATTTTACTCTTTCTTTTGTTTTGTTTTTCTTTCAGCCTTCATTTGAAGGCTCTCAAAGAAAGTGGTTTTTGTGTTACCTGAGCCCATGTTGGGGAAAGCAACTAGTAGATATTCTGAGATTTATCCGTTTTGAATTTTGGTATTAGAAATCAAAATATGACTAGTGTGTCCTCAGTGAAAGGGCTATACTTCCCAGGCCCTACAATAGATGGAGCTGATAAAACTGGGAATTTAATATGGTGAACCTCCAAGCCTACTCTCAATGCTGAGGGCACCCCTACCTTAGACCCTGGGGAATGTGTGAGGAAGAGAACTTTCAAACACTCCTTCTCTGCACCCCTCAAACTACAGGCCTGAAGCTATTACCTCTTCTGCTAAGCCGTTGGACTGGGTTTTGATGCACAACAGAGGAAAAAGAGAAATAAAGATCATACAGGAAACTGGAGTCCAAGTAGGGAGAGGGGAGTGAGAAGAGGGGAATTTGAAACCAGAATGGTGATCACCGTTAACCTTACTATGCACGGTATCCTCAGTTTAGCCTATTAATTCAAGTTTCACTGACCCTGTATGTAAATAACTTTCTATTAAGCAATCTCCTCCATTTATAGGCATCTCAAATATTGTATTACAAGCTTCTCAACATATTGTACTGACCCCTCTGTCTTCTCAGAATTCCTGAGCACTGCATTAGAAATTCAGTTCCTAAGATTTATAAGAGAGGTTATGTATTGAGAATGGGGATGAAAGAAAATAGTAACTTTTTAGGTGAAATAGTTTCTAGTACTTAGTATTATAAAACCTTAATCCCAAAATTCTAGATGCTATTTCTGGTCAGAAATAGTAATGGAGCTATTTGCCTATTGATAAAGATTTCTATGTTCTTTCTGTAATGTGTGACTAACTGTATCTATAATATTAATATCCACACTGTTTACTCTCCATGAGCAGGTCAAGAGCAAAACAATATTTCAGTACATAAATTCCATTTTTAGAATGATCAAAAATACCTTTCTGGCTAAATACTGGTAATAATTACTTTCTCAAAGGAAAATAACCCCTCTTTATTGACTGTGAAATTATTTTAGTATTGAACTCAGATCTAATGTCCATTTCCCATCTGCTTTTTCAAAATATAATAAAATAGTCAAGGCAGAGGGCGTAGATGATGCAGTGTATAAAGTATTCATTTCAGGCTTCTGGGTAAGATAGCAGATTGAACAAAGCATTTACTTCTCTTCCTTGAGAAACCCCACTAAAATGACAGTAAACGAATTTGTCCACAAGGACAAAGAGAACAGGAAGAGCCAACAGTCACAAAATGTTGGAAGCCAGAAAGCAGAAGGACAAGTGGTAACTGACTTATTCGGTTCAAGAAAGTTGCATCCTAAACTAGGAGGAGGGACAGCTGAGAAGCAACCCAGTCTACACCACAGAACCCCAGAGACCTTGGGAACTGGCTCTGTATGGTAGCTCTAGAAATGAAAGTGAGGCTAAAAACAAGTCTTGGTTGAAAGATTGTTGAAGAAGTAGTTAGATCCTCGGATCTCTTCCCCTCCCTTATTCTGATATAAGACTAGGGTTTCTTCTCTGGAGATGCTAAAATCAAGAGCTTCTAGACCAGAAGACAGCAGACAAGGGGAGGTGGGAGCACTGTGCTAAAACACAAGCCTGCTGAATCTGAAATCCACCCACCCCTGGACCCAGAGGGCTGGCAACCCAGCTGGACACTAGAAGACCCTTCTCTGGGGAATCTGCACATCCTAAGAGGAAAGCCCCAAAGACTCGGACAGCAGGGGTTTCCTGAGAAAGGCCCAGCCAGTCCACCCTCTAGTAAGGGCCATAGACAACAAGCCACACCCAGCAGGCCCACTTTCCAATCAGCTTTTGAGTTTTCAGCTAGTTTCCACTTTTACACATAAGCCAACAACCCAAGATCATCAGATATCTGAGACCAACCTCGAATGTGAAAAACAACACAAAAACAAAGAGAAAAACAACTTCAAGATAACAGAGACAGTGCTCCAAGGGGAAATTTTTTTTAACTTTAATTAATATCCTACTTATAAAAATAACTAAAATGATATCTTCAAAAAAATAAAAGGAGATATTACATTCATGAAATAAAAACATTATACTAAAATTAAAGAAATATTCAGAGACCAAAAAAGATCATTGGGAGATTATACTAATGACATAAGATGAATTTCATGGGTGTATTGAAAAATCATGTTGAGGATATCATCCAGAAAATAGAGCAAAAGACAAAGAGATGGAAACTAAGATAGAAAAACCAGGAAAATTAGAGGACCAGTCTAGGTGACCCAGTATCTAAATAATAGGAGTTCTAAGAAAGGAAGAAATCATCAATGGAATAATTCAAGAACACCTCTCAGAACTGAGTGACATGAATTTCCAGGTTGAAAGGGTGTCTAACATTGAATGGAAATAGAACCACACCAAGCCTGTCATACAGAACACTTGGAACAGATGCTACTCAGGTTCTCAAAGGATTGAGGCAGAGAATGGCTTCAGACAACAACAGAGGTAGGTCAAGATCCAATGGATCGATTCCTTCAATCTTCTGAGGGAAAACGATATTAACCCAGAATTCTATAAGCATCTGTTCTGGACATCAATTGTTGTGTAAAAAGTACTCCAAAGTTTAGTGGCTTAAAACAAGGCATTTTTATACCTCACAGTTTGGGAGGTCAGGAATTCAGGCAGAGCTTGGCTGGCCAATTCTTCCTCTCCATGTAATATTGACCATGGACACGACAGTATTCACTTAGCGCTGGGCTGGAGGGTCCAAGATGGCTTCACTCACACGAAGTGGGTGCCTGACAAGGGGTGACCAGAAGGCTGGGTTTAGCTGGATCTCTTTTCCTTTCCAGGTAGGGCTATTTTTTCTTTTTTTTAATAAACTTTAATTTTTGAGCAGTTTTAGGTTTACAGAAAAAATGAGCAGAAAGTACTGAGAGTTCCCATATACTCCCTCATCTCCTCAATTCCCCCTATCATTAACATCTCACATTAGTGTGGTAGATTTGTTATAAATGAAGAGCCAATA
This sequence comes from Physeter macrocephalus, assembly GCF_002837175.3. Classification (NCBI taxonomy): domain Eukaryota; kingdom Metazoa; phylum Chordata; class Mammalia; order Artiodactyla; family Physeteridae; genus Physeter; species Physeter macrocephalus. The sequence continues at coordinate 42,205,233 of NC_041218.1, forward strand.
TTGATACGTTATTCTTAACTGAAGTCTACAGTTTACATTAGGGTTTACTCTTTGTGTTGTGCATTCTATGGTTTTTGACAAATGCATAATGACATATATCCACCATTACAGTATTGTACAGATTAGTTTCACTGCCCTAAAAAGCCCCTGTACTCCACCTATTAATACCCGCCTCCCTCCTCTTAACCCCTGGAAACCACTGATTTTTTGATTCTCCATGTTTTGCCTTCTCCAGAATGTCACATACTTGGAATCACACAGTATGTAGCCTTTTCAGATTGGCTTCTTTTACTTAACAATATGCACTTAAGCTTCCTCTATGTCTCTTCATGGAGTAATAGCTCACTTCCTTTTATTGCTGAATAATAGTCCTTTGAATGGGTGTACCACGGTTTGTTTATCTATTCACCTATTGAAGGACATCTTTGTTGCTTCCACTATAGGGCCTTTTTAACATGGTGTCTCCAGAAAGATAGTCAGAATTCTTAGGTGGTGAACCAGGGCTCCAAGAGACCAAAGTTGCCAAGAATCTTAAAAGCCAGGCCAAAACTGGCATAGTGTCACTTCCACCATATCTTTTTGGTCAAAGAAGTAACAAGACAGCCAAGATTTAAGGGTAGGGGTGTCAAAGATAATGAGGCTATTCTTAAATCTACCATACCAGTCAACAAGAGGCAAACTGATAATTCTGGAAACCCATTTCCTCTTTCCTATTGGTACTTAACAAGAAGCTGATTCATCCTGTTTGGAACTCCTCCTTTTTAACAAAACAGTTACCTATCCCTGAAATTTATTATTATTATTATTATTATTATTATATAGCAACTTATAAACACCAGAACCTGCTTTCCCTAAAAATATATAGGGTGTCCCATATGTGTCCAGTCTAGCTATGTCCTGTCTAAGACACTTTTCTATGAGATAATGAGAGTTCAGGGACCAGGTGAACACTGCTACTTCTCTACTTGAAGTTCGTCCCCAAGAAGTCCTATTAACCCTTATTTGTGTTTGTATTTATGGTGCAAGCTGTGTTTCTGGGCCCGCCCTACGCCTCACCAGCAATACCTCACCACCCTACACCTCACTAAGTCAAAAATAAAAACATTTTCAGATGCTAAAAAAAGTAATGTTACTTCACACACATCCTTCAAATGTTATGTAAAAGTACTCTCCATCAAAAATAAGAAAAATGTGGTCTTCCAGGAAATAGGATATCTAACAAGTCAGGAAGAGGTGAAAAGAATCCCCAGGATATAAAGAAGGAGGCTCCCAGGATATCTACTCTGCAGCAGAGTGAGAGGTCAACAAGTCCTGATTAAGCAGGGCAAGAGGATCCAGGAGAGATTTCCACAAGGAGATGAAATTAATAAACTATCTGATATATCAGAGCATATTGAAAAGAGAGCAAACAACTGTAAAAAGATTTAAGGGTGAATTGATGACAAACACTTAAGAAAATTAAACAAAGAAACAAAGGCAGCTATTAACTCCAGGGAAATGAAAGCGTTGTGAAGAGAAGAAAAAGCAATCATAGATCTGTTGTGAATAGCTAAATCCTCCTCTTCATAGTGGGAAGTGAATAGATAATGCCAAAGACTAAAAATCAAGAAGTAGCCTTGAAAGTATGTTATTTAGAGATAAGAAAGAAAATATGAAAAGACTCAGTCAAATAAGGTTGAAATTAATTGCCTCTGGGAATGGAGAAATGGGGAGGAATGGGGAGTGTGAGCTTGCTGTTTATCACTACAAGCCTTATAGATGAAAATAGTTCAACTATTTTGTTCTGTAAGGCTCACCACTTCAAGTCTTTGCTCACATCCACCTTTTCAACAAGCCTTGTTCTGACCAATCTAATCCTAGCTCCCCTGCCTCCCTTTTTTCCACAGCATTTACTGTCTTCTTCTAGCATGCTCCATAATTTGCCTATTCATGATGCTTAGTGGGTTTTTTTCCCTGCCAGAATGTCAATGACACAGGGGCAGGGATCTTCATCTTTTTCATTTACCAGTAGGATCCAGGTGCCTCGAATAGTGTCTGGAACATAGTAAGGCTCCATAAACATTATTCAAGTAAAATGAATTTGATTTTTAAAACTATGTGCATGGGTAGCTTTGATTTTAAAAAGTAGAATAAATCACTCACCTCAAAACTCTACCACAAAGCAAAAATTCCATAATTAAAATATTGTTCAGAGATCTTGGTCTTCTATTAAGAAATGTTACTAGTAATTTCTTTTTTTGGGGGGGTTAATTGAAGTATAGTTAATTACAGTGTTGTATTAGTTTCTTTATTACATTCTTTTCCCTTATAAGTTATTACAAAATAACTTATAAGAGAAAAGAATGTGCTATACAGTACGTCCTTGTTGGTTATCTATTTTATATATAGTAGTGTATACATGTTAATCCCAAACTCCTAATTTATCCCTGGCTCCCCCTTTCCCCTTTGGTAACCACAAGTTTTTTTTCTATTATTATTAGTTTCCTCAGACTTCAGAAAGAACAATACTTACAGTGCATTCTAAGTGCCCAAACCTGAAGCACTGAGACAGTAGGCAAGCACTATAATACAATGAGTGAGACTTACATAACACTTAAAAATAAGTGATGATTTATGTAAGGTTGTAAGATATGAAGTTTATTATAATGAAGAGAAGATAAAATACATTTGAGGAATAATCAAATATATCTGAGTTTAATTATTATTCATTAGTTTATACCTGGTCTTGTTTCAAAATGGATTTTAGGAAGCCTATAAAAGTATAGAGAACATAACATTAAATTCCATTTAAATTAAATTAAAGTTTGGCAAAAGAAGATAGAAAATCAAAGATGGGACAAAGAGAAGCCAATAAAGTGACTTAAAATATGTGCAATTACAGCCTGATGCTGGTTGAAAATTTGTCTCTAAAATCTGTGTCCATTAGTATTAGATTCAGCTATAAGTAATGGAGAAACTCAACGTCTGGGTGGTTTAAATAAGATGACAGATGAGATTATTTCTCTCACATGTGCAGTCCAGGTCTGATATGAGAGGTCAACTCCACTGGTCCTCAGGGATCCAGGGCCCTTCCAGGTCACGCCTCTATTTTCTCAGTGTAGCACTTATCCCCATAGTCCAACATGACAGCATTCCTATTGTGGGCAGCAGAATGGAGAAAAAGGACTAAGCAAGGGTCACCTGCCAATTGTTTCCTGAGAAACATTCCCAGAAACTGTCACTGGATACTTCTCCTTCCATCTTATTGTCCAGAATTTAGTGAAGTGGCCACTCCTAGCTGCAAGGGAAACTGAGTAAAGCAGTCATCATTTGGGACAGACACATGTCCTACTAAAACTTCTATTAAAATGGATGAAGGGGGAGAAATGGATCTGAAAGACAGCAGGAGTGTCTGCCACAGCTTCACAGCAACCAAAAAAAGAAAGAGAACATGGTCAGATTCAAAATAACCAAGTTGGTAAAAATGACCAGTTGCTCAAGAGACTTACAGCAGCTCTTGGTTAAAAGGTTAGAAAGGGATGACTGGAAGTCTTCATAAAAAGAAGAAAAAGTTTGATCTTATCACATCAGTGCAACCCATTTTGTAGAACTATTTCTTATAACAACTCCTAATAATGTATTGACAGTTTAGAGAAAATGTGCCTGCAGAGATTTGATTTTCTGAGTTCATTTTCACATTTAAAAAATCATAATAAAACCATGTTTATTTTAACTCCATCATGTGAATGTCCTGTCATTAAATATACACATATATATTTCTTTCAGAGTTAAAGAAAACTCTATTTACCTTCGTTTACGGAAAAGAAACCACTGCAATCACAGGGACTACCAGAACATTTCAAGAAATGGTATGTAGTGTTCCATTTAAACTTTCACCAATGTGCCTTTAATGATTGGTTTTATTTCATAAGTACCACAAAAGCAGAGGATTAGATAATAATGAACATAGAATAAAATGAACAGTCCCCCTTTTCAATACCATTTCCTTTTCTGAGAGAGGGGCCCTTTTAGAGCCTTTTACCCATAGCAAAGGAGAACAAGACAAGATGCTGTTAAAGTAGTGACCACGGGGGCACCTCAGTCATCCAAGAGCAAAGCTCTAGAAAGGCCAAGGTGCAGGGCATCAAGGCTCAGGAGGCAAGACCTAAGTGAGCATTTGCAGAACAAGGGCTGAGCGAAATCAAGGTCATTGCAAAGACTCTGCCCTCCCTCATGGTGCAAAGTCTCCCACATTTCTACTGGGGTTGGAGTTTTATGAAAAATAGCTAAAAGTTTGTGGCTGAAATCCCCCAAAGCCATTGTAAAAAGGAACGTGTTTTCAGGGTATTGTCTCCATCAGCTTCCCATGTTTCCCAGACTTCTGTGTCTCCTGGGCTTGTTTCTTACCTGTGTGGTTCTCACCTCCCACCTTGGACCCAGATTCAGTCCACAAGATTTTGATGAAACTCCTGATTGATAAACCATGGCCTGGCCAATACCTAATGAGCTGCCAAGTAATTTTTTGTGACACATAATGCAGAGATGGCAAACACTTAGTCTGTGTGTTGCCACTCCGTCTTCCGAAGTCTGGGGAAGATATTAACTAACCCACCTTGGCACTCTTGTCTGCTATTCTGCTTCAGCGATTCTCACAAAACAGCACGCCTGACAATCATCATCAACAGATTAGACTTGGCACGTAAAGTTAAACCTATTTGCCATCCCTATGCCATCTCTAATCAACAGAGTATTAAGGAATTTTCCAAGCAGTACAAGTTTTATCTAAATATATGCCCTACAAATAATGTATTGTTCATCATATATATTCTACACAGAACAAATGTTCTATTCTAAGGACAACATAGTTTTTCTCTTACTAATAAAATAATAGCTGATTGTTGATCTCTTACCAAATGCTAAGAACAATTTATGTATAAGATATATATTATATGTATATATAATATATATGTATTATATATTTATGTATAATATAAATATATAATATTCACCTAATCCTTTCAACAAACTATAAAGCAAGTATTTATTATATTACATATTGTATTACTTCAATTCGAAGATATCATTGATCGTATTAGCTCTGGAGAGTGTTAATGGTGGAAAAAGGAAAGAAAAATGGCAATGTACACATTGATTGCAGCGTTCAACCCAGTATCAAATGTATTAAAATACGTTTCTCAGAACTGGGAATTTGTAATGATATCTACACTGTTACAGCTGATAAAACAGAGGCATAGAGAGAACCAAGAGCCCTGTCCATATCACAGAATAGAAAGTTGCAGAGCTGGAATTTGTACCCAGCTTATCTCACTCCACTCAGACACCAACAACGATAATACAGTCACTGGTCTATGATCCGAGATTGACCCACAGAAAGAAATCAGCCTTGTCTCTCTGTGTATGAATATGACCAACAGTTTATTGGAAAGTTGTCATGCAACCTGGCTAAGAATCATCATAGACACAAAGTGAATACTGACCCCTTGTTGCTCTCTCTCTTCTCCTTTAATGAGATATTCAAACAGTCCCAGTGCTGTCAAAAGCTCTCTGTCGGTGTGGACTGTAAAACCAAAGAATACAAAAACACCATGTGGAATATTATGCAGCTCTAGAAAATTAGGACTAAAAGTCCATATATTTTTATTTAGAAAGACAAAACACCACCAAAAGAAAAATTAGCATATAAAATTGGATAGTATAATTTAATTTCTACTATATTTTTAAAAGAAAAGAAAAAACTAGCTGTACATAAGAAAATTGGTAGAAAATACACCAAAATCATTATGTTTGATAAATTATGGGTGATAGCTTTCATTATTTTAAATATTTCTGTTTCCCATAGATTTTGGTTTTATATAGAAATAACAACCAAAAAAAATCTAGATGGAGGGCTTCCCTGGTGGCACAGTGGTTGAGAGTCTGCCTGCCGATGCAGGGGACATGGGTCCGTGCCCCCGTCCGGGAAGAACCCACATGCCGCGGAGCGGCTGGGCCCGTGAGCCATGGCCGCTGAGCCTGCGCGTCCGGAGCCTGTGCTCCTCAACGGGAGAGGCCACAACAGTGAGAGGCCCGCGTACCGCAAAAAAAAAAAAAAAAAATCTAGATGGAAACTGAATGAAGGAACAGTAAAGAACTTGCACAAGGTCCCCAGCCAAGAGTCCATGTTAGGGTGCAGAATGGAGCCTGGGGCTCCCAACGGGAGAGGCCACAAAAGTGAGAGGGCCCCGTACCCCAAAAAAAAAAAAAAAAAAATCTAGATGGAAACTGAATGAAGGAACAGTAAAGAACTTGCCCAAGGTCCCCAGCCAAGAGTCCATGTTAGGGTGCAGAATAAGGAATAGGATTTGGACAGAAATGCAGGCTGGAAGCTGCGCTCTCCCCGTGTGCCTGTGACACCAGCATGTCTCTCTCACAAGACCCAGATGTGTCATCTCAACGTCACTTTGTTCCCACAATGAATGCAGCCATCTTCTGTAAAATCTAAAAGACCAAAGTAAAATTCTCTGAAAAGTACTCAGTACAATTTATAGTAGACATCTCTCCTTTTGTGGTACACTGTCTTGACAGCATTTCTTTAAAATTCAGATCGTGGAGATAAAAAGGGAGAAAGGAGATGGGAGGATAGCCTAATCATGAAAAAACGTGTGTGTCAAAATTTGATTGAAACCCATGGCTTCTGTCAGACTTTTATCTAATGAATAGATGCCGGGGTGGAGTTGGGGGTGAGGAGTATTTCTGTTCTTTTCTTTAAATTCAAAATCCTGAGAAATACAGAGAGTGTACACTTTGTCTAGTATAACTTCTTTGAAGATGCTTCTTGACTATTTTTCTAAGGATGTAATTTTAAAAAACATTTTTTTAAGTTTCTCATAGTTACTCATTATTTAATGTCCTGGCTTTATTCTCCAGCACATCTTCCTGTTTTCTGCTGCTTTCCTCACTATGGATTTTTCCTTTGATATTATGCAGCATGTAACCTGACTGCCAGTGCCAAATTATTTCAATTACTCCCCAAGGTTTTTATTAGATATAGAAAAAGTCAGCTTTCTATAGCCTGCATTTTTATGTCTACACTTATTTTTCAGAACCAGTGAGAGAGAAAGAGGAAAAAGGGAAGAAAGAGTTGAATGGAATATGAAAGCGTTTCTTAAAAATTGTGTAATAAGAATTAAAGAAACAGCTCCTATTTTCCTCTTGAGGTTTATGTACAAGATCTCAAAAATTTCTATAGATAGCTCTACCATGAACCATTGCCAGTGATTATAAGGTATTTTAAAATGTAAACTGTTGAAGTCATTTTAATTTGGGTACTAATTCTCTGGCATGGAGGGTTAAGCGTAGGAAGTTTCTTGCTAAGCCTTCTTTACAATCAACAAAGGAGATGGGTTGCAGCCGCCCTTACAGCTCCCAACGTGCCAACACGGCTCGGGTGGGGAGCAGAAGGGAGTGTGGTGAAGGGGGAAAGTGTCAAAACACCAGGGGGTGGCTGCCCTGGCGGCGCAGTGGTTGGGAGTCCGCCTGCCGATGCAGGGGACACGGGTTCGTGCCCCGGTCCGGGAAGATCCCGCATGCGGCGGAGCGGCTGGGCCCGTGAGCCATGGCTGAGCCTGAGCGTCCGGAACCTGTGCTCCGCAACGGGAGAGGCCACAACAGTGAGAGGCCCGTGTACCGCAAAAACAAAAAAACAAAAAAACACCAGGGGGTTGGCTGGGTCCTCACAGAATATCACCTTACTTCTCAGAGATACAAGGTGAAGCCCAGAGAACAGAGAGCAGAGGTCTTCCCCTCCGTATTACTTCATGAAGTCTTTTTTCTTTGTGTATAAAATAGCAGACTGGTTTTGAATTTAGGCCCTGGAATTGGTGTGTGACTTGAACAAATTGTTAAATTTCTCTGGTCCGTTTCTACATCTATAAAATGGGGATCACGGTTGGATGAGCACAGTTGCCCAAGGCGACGCCAGGATCTCATTCTTTGTTGCCGTTGCAATAAGCCAGCTCCAATGGGATTCTTCACCCCACCCTCCTGGGGGAAAGGCTGCACCCAAACTCAGTGGGATGATGGGGTTCAGGGGACAAACCCAGCCTTGTAAGTTTGTCCTTTCCCCAATAAAGCCAATTCCTTAAACTATGTCACATGACATGAAGGAATTCATCACAAAACCCAGATGGGGCTCCCTCTGCAAAGTGGGGGTGATAGCAGTCCATACTTGAACTTCACTGGGCCGTGGTAAGGTTGACTGGGGAAATACAGTGCTTCCTGACCGTCCATCTTTGTTGCTAACCTCATCCACCACCTGTCCTGTTACTTACTCAGCATTTTAAAAAAATCAGTCACTTTTTCAATATAAAGTTTTGTTTAAAGAAGCAAGTAGATTTGAAAAATCAAAAATAAATTTAAAAAACACATGTCCATGTTGGGAAGGCCTGTGGCTCCCAGAGTTCAAGGGCAGAAAGAGGGACATCTAGCATTGAGTTTCCTGGCCCCTGGGAACAGTAGCAAGCAGGAAGGTAATGGGGATAGGGGAGGGGCTGCCAGCCCCACCGGAAGAATCTGGCAGAAAGAAAGGGGCTTCCTCTGGGAGGAAGAAGCTGGGCTAGGGATAGGAGTGGGCAGTGATGGAGACTGGTAGCTGGCAGATCTAAGATTGACAGAGGGGATCTGGGGCGAAGGCTCGAGGAGAAATGAGGGGACTGCAGAGGGAGCCCTGAGGAATGGGAGGCTGGTGCAGCCTGGGGAGCAGGCTCGGGGCTCCCCTAGAGAGACTGGAGGAGACAGTGGGCAAGGACAGGGTTAAGGCTACGGTGTCAGAACCGAGGGTGGGGCAGTGGAAGACCCCTGCTGATGGGTGAGGCAAGAGGTGGAAGCTGTGGGTGGAAGGGGCTGGAGAACAAGCCTCGGCTGCTTGAGCTGGAAGCTCTAGAACATGTTGGAAGGGGCAGAAGCAGATGAGGGGTGTCATCTTCTCCCCAGCAATGATCGCCCCTCAGAGGCTAGAGCTTCAGGCGCGGACACCAGTCAGTATTCAGCTGGGGAGGCCAACACAGCAAACGTGGACCCCAAAAGCACCTCCTATACCCGTGCTGCACGTTCCAATCTTTGGGACCTCATCAAAGGTCTCGGGCCTTGGGCCTCGTGCTCAGAGAGGACTCAATAAGTATTAGCTTTTATTCAGCCGTCACATAAGCCCTTTGTCCCTGCCTCTGTTGTTGCATTTCCTCGCCTGTAGCTGAGTCATTTGCTTTAAGTCTGGCTTCCCAGTCTGAGGGTGAGGACAAGCTGCATACTCCCAGCCCTGAGCTGAGCTTCTGCTTCATGTAGTAGGGACTTGTCAAACTGACACACTTTTTTTTAAACTAAATAACTCTCAGGAGTTACATTTAACCTTTGAAGAGAAGAAAAGCACACACAGTAATCTTTTGCCAACCTGAATACCTCCACGGTGGGCAAAAACCATGAGTGACAAGATTACGCTTCATCTAAAATAAAGGGTAGAAGAAAAGCAAATGTTAACATGATATTCAATACCAATATGTATTTTAAAGTAAAGAAAAATTCGTAGGGCATCTAATTCCAAAATAAACAAGACTCACCTGCTTACAAAACAAGCAAATCCCAGCCCTGAGTCTCCATGGCCACACAGCCTGCAGAGGAGGGCACTCTGATGGTCTTAGGCTGCACCAAGGATCTCTGTACAGTTTGCAAGCAGGACTTTACTGGCTTGAAACAGAATGTCTTTTTCACTTGCAGCCTTCCTCATTTTATTCTTGCAAGTTTAGCAAAACCTTGGTGTCAACACCTGTTTGGGGTTGTTTTCTTTTCAGAAAATCAAAAGTGCTGAAGAGCATGTCTTCTTGGAGGGGCCCATCCATACAGTGAGAGGTCGCCCCACTCTGTGCACCCATATGCTCACCCACTTAGTGGGAGAGTGGGGAGCAAGCGACTAACTGCAAGTATGAAAAAGGGAGAATTTTAACACTTGCGAAAGTACATGTGTTTGCAGCCTCACCTACCCAGCCTCACCCCAATCCCTTTGCCACAAACCAAATTCAATCTTGAACTTCTTAACTTCTCTACCCACCCTCCATCCCCCACACCCCCAAAAAAACTTCATCTGCTGGTTCCCTTGTTTAGCCTTTGGTTAAACCATCTGAAGAATGGGAGAGAATCTGACAGACCAGGAGAAACTAGAAAAAAAAAGGGGCAAAATTCAGGGCAGCCTGTGGAATTCATACTCAGACCATCTACAGGATAAAGTCTTAGGAAGTCTAAGTGGGTGGGGTGAAGAGAAGAGAAAGTTGGACAGCGAAGGGGTGAGGGAAGAGTTTCTAAGGCAAATTGAGGAGGAGGCCTTGGAGCAGAATCAGAGTGAGGGGAGGGGATGGAAGAGGAGAGGGGATTTCTACATGATGTGGGACATCACATCATGTCCATGACAACTGTGAGTCCAGCTCAGGGCTCCTTCTCATGACTCTTGGACTGTTTCTCGTACATATCGCTGCTCTGGGATGAATCACATGAGATTCACATGTGAATCACATGAGCAAAGACAATAACCTTATTCATATCCCACACGATAATACAGCTCTCTCTTGTTGCTCTCCAGTGAAAACTCAGGAGAGGCGAGCCCCAGATTCATGAGAATGATCCTTCATGCCTTCATTAATTCTACAGTTATTTTTGAGCACCAGTCGCTGCAATAGACACAGAAGATAAAAAGACTAAATCTTAATGCATGCCTAGACCATGTTCAAGTCCTGACCCCTTGATGGCTGGTTCTATAACCTCAGTGAGTCCCTTCCCCATTCTGAGCCTCAGTTTCCCTAAAATAAAGGGCTTAAACAGGATAATCAACGTCCATCCAAGCTCTATGATTCTGAAATCCTAAATCAGAGTGTCTTAGACGAGCAATCCTCAGACTCACTCCATGTTTAAGTTTTTTGTTGTTTTTTAATGTGGTTTATTGCTGATGTTTAATAATCAAGAGATTTTACATAAAAATCCAATTTCCTGGGCTTCCCTGGTGGCGCAGTGGTTGAGAGTCCGCCTGCCGATGCAGGGGACACGGGTTCGTGCCCCAGTCCGGGAAGATCCCACATGCCGCGGAGCAGCTGGGCCCGTGAGCCATGGCCGCTGAGCCTGCGTGTCCGGAGCCTGTGCTCCGCAACGGG
>NC_041218.1:42216553-42234694 GCF_002837175.3 Physeter macrocephalus
TGTGCTCCGCAACGGGAGAGGCCACAACAGTGAGAGGCCCGCGTACAGCAAAAAAAAAAAAAAGAAAAAAAAAATCCAATTTCTTATTTATCTTAGAAAATTAGCAGTTCTGGTAAACAGCCATGCTCCTGCCTGGCAACAATGGGTTGGCACTGAGTAGTGGCCTCCCCTTCAGGTGGATCATGTGCTGTGTGTCTGGCCGAGGTTTCCACTCTGTTCCATTCACACGTGGATTTAGCTACCTGGCTCCTGTGGCCATTTGAGAGTTCAACCCCGTCCCAAGTCTAATGGTCAGTGACTATTCAAGGGAAAGTGAACTAGGACTTTGATGAGCAACAGGTCAGAGGGTGTGAAAGTGAGGAATAGCTCCTCAGAGTTGACCAGGCCCTGGGCGTCCAGCAGAAGGACAGAAGCTGCCTCTGGGAGGTGTTCTAACAAGAGTAGACACGGGGGAGAAATCCATCCTGCTCTTAGGCCTGACTGAGAGGATTTTGATTCCTCAACAAGCACAAGAACTGTCGAAGGAGCTTGTCCTGGGCACAGAGACACCACTCTTCAGGCCTTACTCCAAGCCAGAAGGAACAGGTTGATGTCCTTCCAGTCTCCAGGCAGCTAATCGTGTTTCTCTCAGAAATACTGCCAAGGACCGTTGGTCAGGGCACAGCCCTCTAAGGCATCTGTTAGCAGGATGGGCAGATTCAGCTGGAGAGTTGTTTGAAGTGGCTATTGTTGTTATTACCTTTCTAGACTTTAGCTAATACTAAGTACTGCTTAATTAGTTCAGATTGCTTTAACAAAGTACCGCAGTGGGTAATTTATAAACAGAAATTTATTTCTCACTGGTCTGGAGGCTCAGGGTGCCTGCATGGGCAGGTTCTGATGAGAACCTTCTTCCAGGTTGCAAACTGCTGACTTATTGCATCCCCTGGGAGCATGGCAGAAGGAGAGTGAGCCAGCTCTCTGGCTTCTTCTTAGAACGGCATTGTTTCTTATAAGGGCACATCTTCACAATCTAATCACCTCTCAAAAGCCCCACCTCCAAATACGATCACAATGGGGATTAGATTTCAATGTACGAATTTTGGAGAGAAAAACATATTCGGTCCATAGAAAGCACATTCTCTAAGCCAGACATTATGCTAAGTACTTTACATACTCTATCCCCATTTAAACCCCACAGCAAAGTTAAGTAACTTGCCCAAGGTCCATTAGCTTGGTAGAGTTTAAACTCGTGTCCGTCTCCTACCAGATACACCAGAGCATGTCTGTCCCTGCTCCCCGCCATGCCATACTGTCCCCCCCTTTTGGATTCTAGCTGCTAAAACCACTATCTTGCTGTCGAGGACAGCCAGTACCTGCCCTGGAGGCAGGTGAATGTCAGAATTAGATACCTTGATCCAGCATTCTGTATCAGCCTTCTTTATCAAAAGTGGTCCTCTCAGAAAGGGAGAGAGGCAAGGAAAAAGTAAAAGAAGGATGAAGAGAAAAACTACAAATGAGTATTAATCCAGGCTTAGCTGAATTCAATTACACACACAAGGGCTTATTATTTTTATACACCCTCCCACCCCATAAGATCTCTGTATTGGAAGAAAAAATGTTTTGTACCTTAAACTAACTGAGCAACTGCTACTGTATTCTTGCCTTTATTCAGTCATAACCTGAATTAAATCATGAAGAAACATAAGACAAACCCAAATTGAAGACATTCTATAAAATAATTGGCCAGTACCCTTCAAAAGTGTCAAGGTCATGAGAGACAAAGGACTAAGGAATCAGCCCAGATTAAACGAGGCTAAACAGACATGAAACTAAACACATGTGATCCTGAATTGGATCCTGGCCCTGGTCATTAATGGGGCAATAGTGAAATATGAATGAGGTCTTTAGTGTAGACAACATATTGTACCAATGTGAATTTCCTGATTTTGATCAATTGCACTATGATTATGAAAGATGTTCACATTTAAGGAATCTGGATGAAAGGGTATGTGCAAATCCTTTGTTCTAGTTCAGCAACTTTTTGTAAATTATTTTGAGTTTTGGAAATTATTTCAACTTTTTGGAAATCATTTCAAAATGAAAATGTTAAGACAATTTTTTCTAAAGGCACAGAGTTTTAGAAGAAGCAAAGAAGTCACCTTTGCCAAACAGAAATAGGCCCTCAGTAATTATTTAATGAACCCAACCACTGGGTAGAATATTTGGTCTCAACCCAAGATGTTGACAGGAGATAACAGAAATTACTTATAACAAAACAACTAGGACATTTCTGTTTGGGAGCCATGATCCAGTGTGGTTACAACAACAAAGAAAGACTTTAATACCGATTTTTGAGATGCTTGATCTAAAAGGCAAATTACAGGGCTACAGGCATCAGAACTTGTTATCTCTCTCAAAGACCAAAAGTATCTCCAAGATACAATGTTTAATTATAATAGAAACTTTTGAAAGAGAAACATTTCAGTGTGACACATTTTATACAGAGGGACACATTTCCCTCCTTTTATTAGAGGACATCATTCCAGTTTTTAATACTTTCTGGAATTCCAAAGAATCATTAAAGAATGGAGACATTCTGATTCCAATGGGACTATTTCTTAGGATTTATTTTTGCAGCCCTTCCTGGCTTCTGCTTGTTCCATGCAACGCATCCAAGTAGGAGCAAGGCATCTGACAATGATTATAATGTGAGGAGTGTATGCTTTCTATTCTTCTGTTAGATCAAGATTTTCATCCTGTACCTCCTGAATCAGCACACCTGCAGAGGACAAATTCAGAAGCAAATATCTTACACTTTTGTATGTAATTGTCAATGGCAAGGGCTCCTGAAGTCCTAAGGAGTCTCCTTTCAATCGATCCCTTTTGTTTAGGACTTGAGATAAAGGACATCATAGGGAAAGCTCACTGCTACTTGTGTTGATAGTTTAAAGGAACTTGCCCGGGGTTTGCCGGGGTTTTGTCAGTTTCAAAGCATCTTGGGAGGTGCCTTTTACCTCTGGTCTTCTCTTTTACTTCCCTTCCTCTAATTTTCCATTGGATTTTGCCCCACCACTCCCTCTCTTTCCTCTCCAATATTGCAATAGCTCCTAGAAACAAAAAGGTGAACAAGACAAAGCCCCTGCCTTCAAGGAGATCATAAGTAAACAGAAAAGAGAGACAAGGAAGGAAACAGTTATGGTTCTTGTAAATTAAATAGAGGTAGGTTGAGGTCTCTGGAGATGAGAGACACAGCTCTGCCTGGAGAAGGAGTGGAAAACTTCAGAGAAGATACATTTGAGCAGAGAGCCTTGCAGGAAAAAATAGCAATCCAAAAACCATGGGGAGATGGTGACTCAGTGCATAGATGCTCCAAGGGCAAAATATCTTTAGGGAAGAAGGAGAGAGAAGTTCAACATGGCTGAAGGCTACTCGTGAAATTATGTAAAGTTTTGAGACCAGGAGGTAGATTAGAGCCGCTCTGGGAAAGCTGATATATTCTTTTAAAAATATATGTTTGGGGGAATCGTTTATCTAGTTTGTCACAGAAATTCGGAACCACACTTGTGAATTTGAAAGCATTTTCGGTAGTGGAAACACCATCAGAAATTGTCACAACAAACATTTATTAAGTACCTACTATTTTGAGCTGAAGGTCAATGTATTAGTCTGAATATTTCTGCTTATTGCAAGCAAAGATTTTTAGAGAAAAAAAGGAATTTAAATTTCTCATGGCTGATTTTTTAACTGGATTATACAAATCGCACTCTTCAAAATGCTTCCTAAATTTATAAGCAAAATCTACATTATTTAAAATCTAATTAGAGTTAAATGGCATTATTAGATTGATTTTAGGTCAGTGTATGACACCACATTTTTCATGAACTATTTATACTCTCTATAATGCATTTGGTTCCTGGTTCCGGGTATAATGGAGTAAGCAGACTCTACCCTGTCTGTCCCACTGAATGCAGCTATAAAACCTGGACAGAAGATATGGAAAAGGTATTGGAGGATGCTGGAAAGAAAATAGTAGCCGAATGAAGAAGCAAACCAGAATGAGGGGTACAGCCAAACCAGCAGCTGGCATTTTGTTGTCCTCCGATATCTCCCAACCTAGACTCAATGCTGCCCCAAACCCAGAAGTGGACAGTGGCATGGAGAGATGGCATCAGAAGAAACCCTCTAGTTCTCACTCTAGAAGTGGGAAAGGGGTCTCTTTGCAGTGACAGGGCAGCAGTGAGGAGGTGTCTAGAATTCTGGGTGGGGGGACAGTCTCCCCAGTTAGAAGAGCTGTGCTCCCAGGAGGGTGGAGCAGATCCCCTATTGCTTATTTTCTCACTCTGTCCTCTCATCTCTAGTTAATTTGTGAGACGTGCACAGGAGAGTGGGGGAAAGAAAGTTGGGGCTTAAGGACCAAAGAGGGGAGCCCAAGGAACTAGAAAGGACCGAGGAGCTCCTAGAGAGGGAGGAGCTTGGGAAAGCAACCCCAGAAAGTTGTGTGTGAACTCCTCTTGAGCTTCCTCTGGAGCTGCACATGCACAGATCTGATCCTTAACTGCATACCAAAGACTTTGAGACCTCAACTTGGACATAGACCACTGCCCAGGTCCCAGAATGGACACTCAGTGGCACAGACATGAGACAAATCAGAATAACACTACAGAGGCTTTGAGACTGGAACTGACATTGAAATCATAACCTCCCAGAAGGCTAGTTAGAACTTGCCACCTGAACCTAACTGGGTGGATTGCCTAATAAGACAAAAGTATAAGGCTCAGAGTCTTATAATATCCAAGATGCCCAGGATAAAATCCAAAATTACTCAGCATATAAGGAACCAGAAAAATCTCAACTCACATGGGAAAAGAAAACTAACAGATGTCAGATGTTGGAACGATCTGACAAAAAATTTTATAGCAGTGGTTGCAAAATGCACCTCGAAGTCCTTTTTACAGGTTCTCATGTAAGAACTAGATCTTATAATTCACATATTCTCATTTAAGAACTGAAATAATCTGCTTCAGTCATTACTAATGTCTAGTAATTGGTACCTGAAATGGGTTACTAGCTGAGATGCTGATTGCTAGCTGTTTAGACCTTGAGCAAGCCTCTTCCCCTCTCTGGGCCTCATCTGTAAAGTGGGCTACCTGATCACATACTCTCAAAGGTCCACCTAGCACTGATGCTCCAAGACTTTGCACTCGACGTCTACGGAGTGCCAAGAGGCAGAGTTATAAGGCTAGTGATGCTGAAGCCTGAGGGCCCCTCACTTGCCTGGTAACCATATGGATTTGTAAAATTTACCGACTTGAGATATTGATTAAGACTTGTGTCTCTTTGCACTCTGGCTTCTCTTTGTGTCAGGTCTCATTTTTGTGTTTTGTGTTCTTTTCCTTAGAGAGGGTCCTCCAAATTATATAATCTTCAGAACCCAAAACCTGGATCTGCCCCTGTCCTATTCAGAGAGTTATAACAAAGATGGCACTAAACTAGAGATTTGTTTCTGAGTTGTGTCTAGAAAGCATCAGATATTTTATTGGGAATTAGTTGCCAAGTTCTTCTCTTAGGACTTCAAGAGAAGAAGCACCTACTTTTCTTTCAGTGCTCAGCTTAATACCACTTCTTCAGGGCTTCTCAGAATCCCTAACACTTGATGTTCATTATTTATGAATAACTCTAAGCCTCACAAAAACAGGGACCATATCTTTCCTATTGACTGATGTGTCCCCAGCATCTATTACAATGCCTGGCACATAGTAAGTACTCCATAAATGTTGCTGAATGAATTAAGCTAAGAAGACCTATTATACTTATACTTAAATATACCCCATTAATTTATTTATTGATTTTTGCTGTGTTGGGTCTTTGTTTCTGTGCGAGGGCTTTCTCTAGTTGTGGCAAGCGGGGGCCACTCTTCATCGTGGTGCGTGGGCCTCTCACTATCGCGGCCTCTCTTGCTGCGGAGCACAGGCTCCAGATGCGCAGGCTCAGTAGTTGTGGCTCATGGACCTAGTTGCTCCACGGCATGTGGGATCCTCCCAGACCAGGGCTCGAACCAACCACTGCGCCACCAGGGAAGCCCCCATGAAGAAGTTGAGACTGAGCACTTACTCTGGGCCAGACACAAAAACAAAAAATTACAGGCTTATTTAGAAGACCGTTAAGAGTGTCTTACCAGTTGATTCGAATGTCCAGAATATGAAGCACTTGCTGCTGTGGTCAACACTGATCCAGCAGTGGGAATGTAAGCTGAAATTTACTCATGAAAGACAATCAGTGCTGAGATTATGGGAAACCCTTCTTTACTTGCAATGCACTATGCCTTATTTAAAAGGGACTGAATGAGCCAGAATTCAGACTTTTGTGGCCAATAAGGACCCTATTCTTTTCTTAATTGGGGACAGGTAGATTCTCCATTGTACCACCTTGACAAATAAATTAACTGTCCCTATTTCAGAGTCAAAACTTTTCCATTTCTCTGAACTATTATTGTAGAGACCAGGTATGGACCTCTTAAGGGTAGCACCAGTTCTTCAAATGCTCACCTTGTTTCGCTTCATCCCACAGGCTAGAAGCTATCTTTCTCTCCTACTTACATCGTCCTGTTCCAACTACTTTATTAAGTATTTTCTGTAATAGTAGCAGCAGCCGCAACAAAATCAGCAGCCGAGAGGACGTCTATACACAGGAGGAGAGAGAAAAGAGCTTGGGAGGGAGACAGCAAATGATGATGAGGCTGGCAAAGGGATAGCAGAACAACAGGAAAGGGGGACTAAGAAGAGAAAGTGACATGGGAATTACATAAACTCATTACATAATCTCATAAAACTGAGATTTCCAAAAGGAAATGGAAATCGTGGAAGGTGCCACAACTCTGGAACAAAGAAAATTCTGTGCTCCTGTTATAAGCACCCACCAGAAAAAATAAACATTTGGGTAAGGAAGAGTGGGCACTTCCTCTCTCCTTGGGTGGATGTTTGTGATTGCCACTTTTTTTTTTTTTTGCGGTACGCGGGCCTCTCACTGTTGTGGCCTCTCCCATTGCGGAGCACAGGCTCCGGTCGCGCAGGCTCAGCGGCCGTGGCTCACGGGCCCAGCCGCTCCGCGGCATGTGGGATCTTCCCAGACCGGGGCACGAACCCGTGTCCCCGGCATCGGCAGGCGGACTCTCAACCACTGCACCACCAGGGAAGCCCTGTGATTGCTACTCTTAAATCCACTGCAAGCCGTTGCCATTGGCCTGCCGTCTTTGCCCTGAGCAGCAAGGATGCAGGGGTGTGGGTCCAGAGAGGGGCTGCCCATGTGGCATGCCATGACAGGTTTTCATTTCCATTTTCCTCAAGCTCTGTGGGTGCTCTACACCTCACATTCCCAGTTGTACTCTGGATAATGGGGAAAATTATTGGCCTGACCTGGTCCTTTAATTTTTTTTTCCCACTCATGGCTTGAGCTTTCATTAGTTTTCAGTTCTCATTAAGAGAAAAATCAAAGAGTGAGAATTAAACGCCTCCTGATTTATTAGTTTACTGAAAATGGGAAGATGAGAGTCCTGGGACTGGCACTGGATGAAGGGCCCAGAAGGTGAGATGAGTGAGCCACCGTAGGCTCCCAATGGCTGCCCTCCTTCTCTTCCCTCTTGGGAGCAAGAGGGAGCCATCTCACACCCAGAAATACTTTGAGTCTCTATGTTTATGACTCGGTGTTGTGAAATCTGGCACCTTCTCTGAGCCGAGATAATAGGCTCAAATCACATTGAGTTTTCTGGGTTTGGTTGCATTAAACCTTTCACCAGTGCTCGGTTATGTGTCTAACCCCACAGAGGCTAGTCCTCAGGTATAGAGGCTGTGTCCAACTCATCTGCTAATTCCCTACTATGTGCAAGGCACATGGCAAGTGCTCAACAAATGAATGGAGAGGGTGAATGAATGCATGCATGCTGAGATGAAATGACTGCCCTTAACTTGTGTGTCTGTGTGCATATTTAATACTACCCCGCCTCACTACAAAAAGGAAACAAAGACAGTATGATGATTCCTAAAAATAAATTAACCATAGCATTACCATATGGTCCAACAATTTCAGTTACCTAAAAAGTAGGGACTCAAACAGATACTTGCACACCAATGTTCATAGCAGCATATTCACGATAGCAAAATGTAGAAACGACCCAAATGCCCATCAGCAGATGAATGGATAAACAAAATGTGGTATGTACATACAATGGAATATTATTCAGTCTTTAAAAGGAAGGAAATTCTGACACATGCTGCAAATGGATGCACTTTAAAAACATGCTAAATGAAACAAGCCAGATACAAAAAGGTGAATATGGTATGATTCCACCTATATGAGGTACCCAGAAGAGTTACATTTATACCAACAGAAAGTAGTATGGTGCTATCAGAGGCTGTGGGAGGGGTATCCTCTAATGGATACAGGGCTTCAATTTGGGATGACAGAAAAATTCTGGAGATGGATAGTGGTGATGTTTGCACAGCAATATGAACGTACTGATACTTAACGCCACTGAATCGCACACTCAAAATGGGTTAAAATGGTTACGTTTATGTGTTGTATATTTTACCACAATAAGAGGGGAAATAAAGCGATATTCATTTATCGTACTAACATTCCTGAATCAGCCAAGAGAACATCAGTGCTGCCCATACAGCTCGCATCTAGCTGTATGTGGAAAAGGAGGCAGTCCCTGCATGGTCACACGGTTTTGAGGGGACATGGACCAGCATGCACCTCTTGGGTGTGCACTGCCCTTTTTCCCATGTGGATCTGCAGGAACACCCACTGGCCTTCCCCCCAAGCTTCCAAAGCTGGAAGTTACAGGAAAATCTTCCTTGCCCCTTGAATTGTACCACCCATCGGAGGATTACTCACTAATCGCTGCAGACTATCTTCCAAGGGGCAAAGAAACAGTAAACCTATTTGGGTTCACCCTTTCTAGACAGCCAGTCTAGAGAAGCACTGTCACACAAGGAGCCAGAGCTCAGCCTCACAGAAAGGACCGAGTTTGAATTGCAGCTCTCCGAATGATTAGTTGTGTGGCTACGGGCAAGTCACTTTAAGTGAGCTTCAGTTGCCTCATCTATAAAATGGGAATACTACTATGCCTACCTCGTACAGTGGTGCTAAGGTCTAAAGGAACTAATAATATAAGTGCTTAACAGAGTGTCTACAATAAAATGAGTATTCAATAAATATAATTTTCCTATAGGAGATGCATGACAGGTGGTAACAAGGGTGGGGGAAGGATGGTTATGCATGTCACTACAGGAGCTGAACTATTTCAACTCTACAATCTAAACCTTGCACGGACCAGCCAGTCAGGAGGAGCCTCAGGAGTGAGCAGGAAAACCGGCAGGCAATTAAATGGGGATTTCTAGGGGGACGGGCAGTTCTCAAATAATCCTTTTTACTGTACCTCTCATCCCTCAACTCATTCCTTAATCTCTGGGTAGTTTCTGTCTTTGCTGATAGATTTATACCTTTTTCTCACATCTACTAGAAAGTGTACCCATTCATGCTTAGGAAATGTCTTGAAACCTGTGACTCTAAAAATTTTAGGATTATGTTAATTATAATGCCAAGCAAACAGAAGACGCGTTAAGGAGAGTTGCAGGATGAAGTCATTCCTGTCAGCACGATGGTTTGGCTGACCTTTGAGTGTACAGTGATGCTTCTTCCATGATTTCAGTCAATCAATCAAACTCTCATACTGATTGTGCTGAATTGAACTTACTAACTTTAATTATTTTCTTAATTTTAAGGTGCATCTTCCCAAAGCCTGGAGAGATTTATAGAAAGGTAAGTGGAAGAGGGAGGGATATAAGAAGTTGTTTTTAGGTTAGGTTTCTATTTTGAAAAATGAATAAAAACTCTCTCTTGTTACCCAGTAACCACTTATACTGAGCATCCATAACTTGTTAAGTCACTTTCCATACGCTGGGAAGTTGTCACTTCTTGGGCCAGTGACCATAGGAGGTGATTAATTTACATGGGTCCATAAAATTGCATACAAAGTGGGTAAAGCTTAGGTCTGGCCAAAGTATTGCTTCTTAATCCTGCTTTATGAACAAGAAAACAATTTTGTGCTTGTATTGGACTTAAAATTCAGAAGCAAGGCCTTGGGTGTCCAGAATAGAAACCTTGATAAACCCTTGATTTTTCAAAGTTGACCACAGGTCCACAGCTGTAATAACGTCCTACACGTCTGGACACAAGTAACTCAGATAACTCACCTGTGTTTATTCATGACAAATTCTGTGAAAGATGCTATAAAGATGGTAGTGTGTCCCCCTACGGGAGACTTCAATCTACTCTTTTAGTTCTATGCATTTATGTGGTCTTTTCCTAATGGAAAAGTGGGTTAAAATTTATAGAGAAGAGGGGAAAAGGGAATGGTGATACTGGAATGAAAGAAAAATAGCAAAAAGTTCCCAAGAGGATGGTCATACAAAGATTCACAGCTAGGCTTCCAAGTGTTTGACATTCAGATTCCATCGATGGGTTCTCAGTTTGTCTAGGAACCAGCTGTTGGACCAACCAGCCATTGTCATATACGCCATGATTGGAAATGATGTCTGCAACAGGTGAGTTACTGAGAAAGGTTTGGAAAATTCTTTGACTCTGAGTTTCCCTGTCCTCTCAACTCGATCCACTCCATTACAGTAGCCTGCTGTGGAACTGAATTTCCCTATCTTAGCAAGTCCTAGGCACATGTGAAATCAACAAAACCAAGCTGCAAAGCAGAAAGACTTTAAGAATATCTGACCCATTAATTCTTTGCTCTGATTCATAACAAAGGAGTGTGTCATGATCAACTCTGAGTTATACCACAAGAAATATGTTAGTGCTAATCAAAAATCCAAGATTGAGAATCATGGCTTTTTAAATAAAATAAGGCAAAATCACAGCTATCTCATAAGAACAGCTTCCTCACTCATATTCTGATTTACTTACCCACGTGGTCGAGACAGCATAGACTTGGAACTTTGCAAAGAAACTGCGCATAATTCACAGCCAATCCTATTTATGCCCATGGACCATCGTAAGAAAGTAGTTTTGCTAAACTGCTAATATCAGTAGTGATTTCAAAATGTTGAATGCCTTCAGTCCCCCACAACATTTTGGAAGGCTTCTCGAAGTCTGTGCATACCCCTAAGAATATGCCGCACATGTGAATGCCATCTGTCCTGCGATCATGGCCAAAAAGGAAAAAAAAAAAAGGTGAGATCAGATCTAAAACAACTCCCCAGTCGCCACCCACCCATCATTTTAGTAAAACAGAAAAGCAAAGCCAAGAGAGGTGACATGACTTGCCCAATTAATCGACTCCAACCCAAGAGGTGCTAGAAGCAGGCCATCCTGTTCACTGCCCACCTTTTGCTTTCTCGTACTTCACTCACCAAGTTTCTAAGCCTGTGCTAAAAACATGGTTCCATATTATGAACGTGTGTTTGCCCTCATGGATACCTCCATGAGAGCTCCAGAACTCTTATGGTGAAGGAGGTGTAGGCCTAAACGGTGAAGTGAGTTCAGGGCAGGAGATACCACACTGCGATCCAGAGATACTGATATGCCCTGCCTTGGCAGCCCCTAGACTGGTTTCCCACTGTCTGTAGAACCCCAAGTCTGCCAAGACTACATGCTGAGGACCCGAGGTAGCTCTGTAATGACCCACCTGGAACTCTCCAGTAAATAGCAAACACCCCCAAAACCTTCCAAAAGCCAAGAGCCACACCAGTGTCTATCAGGTCATCCCCAGAGCAGCCCTAAGAAGCAATTGTGATTGTCCCATTTTACAAATGAGGAAACTGAGGTTCAGCAAGGTTAGGTAAGGAACTAGCTTCTGCTGCTATTGAGCAGCAAAGCTGAGAGCCCATCTGGGTTCTCTGACTAAATTCTGTACTCTTTCTACAGTCCACACTTGCCTTATTTGCTTTCTTTTATGAATTCACTTTTAAAGGTACATATTGACCACCTATGAAATGCCAAGCTGTGTGCCTGGCTCTGGGATGGCAAAGTGGCCACCATCCCTGACTCAAGGAGCTTATGGAAGGAGAAGCAATGAGCTTCAACCCCCAGTCCCATCACAAAACAGAGCAAACCTATGGTCAGATCAGCCAGTGCCCCTCCAACCTCTGGATCCTGTCCCGCTGGAGGGGACAGAGAACAAGCTGGTTATACTGCGTAAAAAACACCTGCAGAAAGAGTCTTTTAGTCCAAGAGCCCAAGAGCCCAAGATCCCTGAAACTGCACTTTTTCAGCAGAAGCTGTACATGCAGAGGCCCCTCCAGCCCAGTCCTGCTCTTCCTTTTCCAAGGAGCCAAAGGGCAGGCAGACATCAGCCAGAGACCCATGCCAGCCTCTCTCCCCGCCGGGGATCCGGGCAGAGAAGCAGTAAGCATTTGGGTGAAAGAATGGAGTTGGAAGTGTGGGATGTCCCCGCGGTGCCCACTTTGCAACGTCCTGTGGAGGGGTTAGAAAAATAAAGACAGATGGCAAGTATACCTCCCCATCTGCCAGAATGTCGAGGTGGAGGAGATTACCCCAAATGAGCAAAGTGATTTCATAAAAGCTCAAGCCAGCAACGAATTGCATAAGTCCATCCTGAAAAAACTTTTAGGATATTTGCTTGACTTTTCTCTTCTCTTTTTTTTTTTACAACGATGCTAGCTTTTACTAAGATAATGCAGCTATGTGCTTCTTTCTCAATTCTCTAAACAAACGTAGATAATAAATACTTGTTAAGTGAATGAAGGTCGTGATTGCAAGATAGCTTTTAGCATCGGGAATTCAAGAAGAAAGGAAAAATAGACAAACCTAGTTTTCTTGTTGTACCTCTACTCAATTTGGCCTAAGCTAACCCAACTTCTTTGGGCTTTTCCTATCATTGCCTTCAAAAGCTATAGAATGTGAGTGATACAGAAGGAGAAAAATTCCTGGAAATAGGGCAAGTATGAGTGAGCTACAGCCGCGGAGGCTTGGGTAACAAGGGCAGCAGTGAGAAATGGGAATGGCCTCAAGAATCTCAAGTCGTAAAGGGCGATGACAAACCTTCCCCAATATCCGATTACAACATCCCTGAAAAGAACATTGTAATTACTGGAAATGTGATAAAAAAAAAAAAAAATAGAAGCATCTAACACTAGCCACAGAAATTGACATGGTTCCATTTTTTATAGTGGACCTAGACATTATAAATTGAACATTTTTCACCTAACGGAGAGAGCCAGGGCCGCCCTACAGAGGTTGTCTGTGTCGCCGGCTCCCAAGTGTTTTTCTGCAATGCCGATGTTTCAGATGTCACCTAGGACAGCTGGTCAGCACTGCATTAAGAGGAAGCAGTCAAGATGCTGATAGATCACAGACTCCAAGGAGCCTGAACTGCCAGGAAACAATCCATTCTATCCAGTCAAGGGTGGAAAACCAGCAGAGAAGGGAGTGGATAGAACTCTGCTGCTCAGAGGAGTCTTCTCTCCCAGGCTCCTCAGTGAAGGTGTGGGTAGCCAAGGGAATAACGAGTTTCTCTACCAGCCAGCATGTTCCAGGCCATATCCTCTTTTAGGGGACCCAGGATCTCTATGCATCGGGTAATGTGGGCCCATTGAGACCCCACCCCATTCCCAGTCTATGTCAAGATGCCTCCTCAAGGAGGTTGGGTGGGAGGTCAATAATGTGATTACAACTGGGGGGCCTGAAGCAAAGGGCTACCTCTATTACCCGGATGCTTCAAAAATACGAAAGCTAGCTGTGAGTGAAATCTGAGCACTCAACCACAGCAGGTCTCTGGGCTTTCACTCTGGTTCTGGGCAACGTTTTCTGCAGAGGCTGTTTGCCTTCTTCCTTGAGAGGGGGGCACCCCTGCCATCAGCCATCAGTGAAATCTGACTGGAACACCCGCCAGGGTAATGAAACGATCGCATCTGGCCCTGCACCCAAGTCATGAGGCTTACCTTGCGTGATCAGGCACAATTCATTAGGACAGGGACAGACTCTGAGCCACCCAAAAGACGAGGCTCTTTATCTGTTCCAAGCCCACCACGTGTTCCTGACGTGTGAGAGCGTGGTGCTGGCCACCATCTTCTCTCCCATTATTTTCCTGGAATGAGCGTTAACGTCTCTCAACCTGGCTTTCATGGTTCTCCCCTGTAAGCCCTGCACCCTCAACCCCTCACCTCTCCAGGACTGACCTGCGTGAGCTCACCGGTGTGCGAGGAAGGGTGCAGGGCACTGCCGCGGCAGGCAAACGCGGGATGGCAAAGTGAACCCGACGTGGGCTCCAGAGCACCTGCGTGAAGAGGTTTAGACACTTTCAGCTCAGCCCATTCAGCCTTTGACAGCAGGGAAGGCCTAGGAGGTGTTTCCCAAACCACTGGGACTCTTTGGTCCCAAAATACTAGTGCTAAGTCCCCTCAAAAATCACTGGAGGAGAAAGAGTACACAGATCAAATGGCATTGAGAATTTTTCAGGGACAGAGTCAGAGGGACCATCTATGGTGTTCAGAGGAGGTGACCCACCACCTGTCACTGAGACCTTTTTGCCCTTGCCTGAACTAAGAATTGGTTAATTTTGCTATACACACTACAGGGTTTACCTGGCAATGCGTGTATGTAAATTATCTAGCTGTACGTGACGGAGCAAAGATGACTGGAGAATGTTCCAGCAGAAACACCAAGGCTTCCATTCTTCTTCTTTTTTTTTTTATTTTTTTATTTTATTTATTTATTTTTTTGTGGCATTCGGGCCTCCGTCTGCTGTGGCCTCTCCCGTTGCGGAGCACAGGCTCCGGACGCGCAGGCTCAGCGGCCATGGCTCACGGGCCCAGCCGCTCCGCGGCATGTGGGATCCTCCCAGACCGGGGCGCGAACCCGGTTCCCCTGCATCGGCAGGCGGACGCGCAACCACTGCGCCACCAGGGAAGCCCCGTTTCTTCTTTTTTTTTTTAAACTTTTTATTTTATATTGGAGTATAGCCGATTAACAATGTTGTGATAGTTTCAGGTGCACAGAAAAGCAGCTCAACCATACATATACATGTATCCATTCTCCCCAAACTCCCCTCCCATCCAGGCTGCTGCATAACATTGAGCAGATTTCCCTGTGCTATAGGTAGTTCCAGCAGGACCTATACAGTAGGTCCTTGTTGGTTATCCTTTTTAAATATAGCAGTGCGTACATGTCAATCCCAAATTCCCTAACTATCCCTTCCCTCCACCTGGGAACCATAAGTTCATTCTTTAAGCCTGTGTGTCCATTTCTGTTTTGTAAATATGCTCATTTGTATCATTTCTTTTTAGATTCCACATATAAGCAATATCATACGATATTTCTCTTTCTCTGTCTGACTTACTTTACTCAGTATGACAATCTCTAGGTCCATCCATGTTGCTACAAATGGCATTATTTCATTCTTTTTGATGGCTGAGTAATATTCCATTGTATATATGTACCACATCTTCTTTATCCATTCCTCTGTCGATGGACATTTATGTTGCTTCCATGTCTTGGCTATTGTAAACAGTGCTGCAATGAACATTGCGGTGCATGTATCCTATCAGACCATGTTTTTCTCTGGATATATACCAAGGCTTACATTCTGATTTCACTTAGCAATTAGCCATTTTGGTTATGCTTGCTTAATTTGTGAGGTGCCCTTTCATAAATGCAAGTTAGCTGAGATTCTTTGTTTATCATCAGGGTTGTGTCTCTAACTAAAAAAATAATCATTAAATAGGGAGTATGGGAGAGTTTGCTCCATCTTAACTCATCTTGCCTTTAGGTGGTTGGAGAGTCTTAGCTCAGCATCAGTGCTTTGTGCCAAAGAGTCGTTGTATCAGCAAAAGAAAAAAAAAAAAAAAAAAAAACCCTGGGATGCCAAGGCAAAAGTTAAAAGCCGTGCATTCTAGCTTTACCAATGACAGAAGACAGGATATAGACACCCAACTTGCTTTGTTTCACCCCTGCTGTCACACTCCAAACACACAGCGAAGATAAAACCTGGTTACTCTGAACCTTGTTCTCCTGGTCTGAACAAACGCACAAGGCAGCCTGAATCCCCTCCACAAACTGGGGTCCTTCTAGGTCTCTGTGCATCTGCAAATCAAGCCAAAGCCTTAACCAACCTTTGGCCCCTAGTAGGTAGGCAACCTCTTCTCAAATCCTTCTGAGTGCTTTTTATGCAGGCTGGAGAGCTTTTTATTCATAAAGTCGTATAATTTTCCCCAAAGTAATGAACATGAATATAGCATTTTATTCTACACGCTGGGGTTTTGTACAATGGGACAGCTCTTTCTCTTTCCTCCTATCTCTCTTTCTCTCTCTCAGAAAGTCCAAGGAACTCATGACCCAGTGCAGAAGCACATACGCCAACCACACCAAACGCCCCAAACATCAGACTCGCTCCACCTTTTCCTCTACGCAGCGACATATTGTTCCTCACAACCTGGCCCATGTGACCTTCACACCCATGGTCAGCCTGTCACCCTCTGGACAGCAACAACGTGAAAAGTCATGTTATTTCACTAAGTGAAATAGGTGGAGGGGAAATGACATAAAATTACTATGTTTTCTGCCCCTCCCATTAATATTTAGCTTTCTTCCTCATTTTACAAAGAATAAAACTGATATGAGAACCCCTTTCATTTTGACTGTTTCTCTGATTACAAAATAATGTTGTGAGAAGTTCAAATAATACAGGTCTAGGAAGTGGAAGTTTCTCCAGAATCACTCCCCCCTACCACCCCACCACCACTGCTTAGAGCTAACCAATAGAGATGTTTCCTGTATTTGCAGCCAGATTTTTTCTATGTAAGTTCTAATTTACAGACTGATTAATAGTCATTGAAATAAAATAATACTATGCTCACTGCTCTGTAATTTGTTCTCTTCGCTCAACAATACTTTTTAGCAGTCTTTTCCACGCTGAGACATACAGATTATTCTTTAAAAAAAATTTTGTTTTATTGAGGTGAAATTCACATAATGTAAAATTAAGCATTTTAAAGTGAACGCTTCAGTAGCGTTGAGTACATTCAGAATGTTGTGCAACCATCACCTATATCTAGTTACTTCATTCTTTTTAATGGCTGTATAGAGGTTTACTGCATGGATCTACTATAATTTATATAGCCAGGCTTTTTAGCTTTTCCCAATTTTATTCTATTCCAAGAAATGTTGTCATACTTGTATGTACATTTTTGCACATTTGTGGAAATGTTCTGATAGGACAACTTCCCAAAAGAGAAATGTCAAGGTCAAAAGTTAAGCCAACTTCAAATTTTGACACATTCTGAAAAATTCCTTCCAAAATGACAACACCAATTTCCATCTAGGAGCAGCTCCCTTAAAAGCGACAATAGTGGATACCCCTAGGGGCTTCTTTCTGTCTCCTCTTCCCATGTCTCTTGTGTCTCGGGTCCAGCTCGTGAGTAACGAACTTATTTGGAAGCTGTATCAAACTCCCTAGGGCTGCAGTGACAAAATATCACAAACTGGGTGAGTTCAAAAAACAAAAATTTATTCCTTCTCAGTGTTGGAGGCTAGAAGTCCAAAATCAAGGTGTCAGCAGGGCCATGCTCCCTCTGAAGTGTCCAGGGGAAATCCCTCCTGTCTTTTCATCCTTCTGGTGGCTCCCTGCAATCCTCAGCATTCCTCGCTTGTGGCAGCATAACTTCAGTTTCCACTTCCGGCTTCACATGGCCTTCTTCCCTATGTGTGTGGGTCTCTCCTCTTCTTAAAAGGACACTAGTCATTGTATTTAAGGCCCAGCCTAATCCAGTATGACCTCATCTTAACTGATTACATCTGCAGAGACCCTCTTTCCAAATAAGGTCACATTCTGAGGGATGCTATTCAGTCCACTCCAGGATCATTAGGTAAATCTGGAATTTTAAGGACTTGAAATAGAAAATAACTTACAGCATGATTCCATTTAGGTTAACAGCAGGCAGTTTAAAGCCTAAAGAGAATTCTCTTTTCAACTCCCAGGTTAATGCAGGTTAGCATCTTAATTCAAATTTGATATGTTCCTGAAGGCTTATACCAAAGGCAACGGTGCAAGACCTACTAGAGCATGGACTTGAGGACATGGGGAGGGGGAAGGGTAAGCTGTGATGAAGTGAGAGAGTGGCAGGGACATATATG
>NC_041218.1:42234742-42240304 GCF_002837175.3 Physeter macrocephalus
GACGCAAGAGGGAGGAGATATGGGAACATATGTATATGTATAACTGATTCACTTTGTTGTAAAGGAGAAACTAACACACTATTGTAAAACAGTTATACTCCAATAAAGATGTTAAAAAAAATAAAAATAAAATAAATAAAAATAAATAAACAAACAAAAAGTCAACGGTGCAAAAAATGAACAATAATAGACTTACATATTAAAGGCAAAAAATATTCTAGAATCCCTATTTATACCTTGCCTTTTTTTTCCCTGTATTTACTTTTATTGATTCAATCCTTTCATCATTTATTCAACACATAGTTACTACATGCAATGTTCTGCTCCAAGCACTAGAAATACAGCAATGAGCAAAACAAAATCCCTGCCTACATGGAGTGTAGTTTACCTACTACAACTACTAGTATAGTTCACAGTACTGAGCATTTGGCCAGGTAGCAGTTTCAAAAATAAATAAAATGGGTAACATGAGGTGTGGTCATGTACAAACACTGGCATTAACAGTTCATCCTGTCCTGGGAGGAGCAAAAGAAATGAGACATAGGGAAAAGCAGACAGTAGAGGGTCTTAGTGCTAAGCCACAGAGTTTGAATTTCATTCTGTAGTAGATGAGAGTCATCAAAGTGTTTTTTAATGGCAGGGAAGGAGGAAAGGTTGTAGTAAACAGTTCAATAGAAAGTATGTTAGTATAATGTTAAACTTGCCAGTCACTTAGGTTCTGGGCTTCAGTGTGATAGTCTTTATCATTGCCCTCTGAAATGCTATTATGTAAATTAATTAGCCACTCCTTAGTTTCCTTTATTCCCTTAAACCTTTATTTGTTTGTTTTTTTGTTTTTTGAATTTTATTTTATTTATTTATTTTTTATACAGTAGGTTCTTATTAGTTATCTATTTTATACATATTAGTGTATATATGTCAATCCCAATCTCCCAATTCATCACACCACCACCATCACCACCCCCGCTTTCCCCCCTTGGTGTCCATACGTTTGTTCTCTACATCTGTGTCTCTATTTCTGCCTTGCAAACTGGTTCATCTATCCCATTTTTCTAGATTCCACATATATGTGTTAATATACGATATTTGTTTTTCTCTTTCTGACTGACTTCACTCTGTATGACAGTCTCCAGGTGTATACCTTGCCTTTTAAAGATAACAAGAAAGAAAGGAAGAAGGAAGGAAGGAAGAGGGAAGGAAGGAAGGAAGGAAGGAAGGAAGGGAGGGAGGGAGGGAGGGAGATTTAAATGGAACTTTCAATGATGTATTTCTAGTATTTTGTACAATCCTCACTTTTGTTCTTTTCCAAACCAAATGAAAATAAGGCAACCAGCTTAAATTCAGTAAATGTCTAAATGAAGCTAAAGATTTGCTACTTTCACTTATGATTTACATCTTTGTCTAAAATTCTTTGATTTTAGGACCATGCTCTTATAACTACTTTCAGCACTTTTTCTGTTTTCACTAATTTTGTGGAACAAGAAGATAAAAATATAATTTAAAATTTCACATATCCTCTATAGAGCACACGCACTTCTATACAGAGAAAGGCAGTGATGCAAATTGGAATTATCTGTTGACAGATATTGTTGCAGAGGTATAGCCTGGAATAGCAGTCTATCAGGAAATTCATGAAAGTTCAAATTCATTGTAGAACGGAAAGATGTAATGTGGACACATAATGTCACTTCATTTCTCAGTGAAATTTCATCTCCCTGACTATTATATATGTGAAAAGTTTTAAAGACCAAGTTGCAGAGCTCAAAGTGTCAAACAAATAATAAGCAATACCAGACCCCTTTGATTAACTGTGTGTAACAGTCAGGATAGGTGAAATTATGCTGCAGGAACAAACAGCCCCTAAAATCTTAGTAGCATAAAGCAATAAATATTTATTCACTCGCACTACATTGTCCATCAGGGATCACCATGGAGCTCTGTTCCAGGACTCAGATTGGTGAAGCAGCTGCTTTTTAGAACATTGCCCAGACTCATGGCAAAGAGAAAGGACATCCTGGAGGCTCTCGTACAACCAAACGTGACACATGTCACTTCTGCTCACAACTCATAGGCCAGACCAGTCAATGGCCCACCCAACCACAAGGGAGTCCAGAAACCAGAAATATTTTGCAAATAACACCAATAACTACTGTGTGTGTGTGTGTGTGTGTGTGTGTGTGTGTGTGTGTGTGTGTTGGGGGTGGGTCTTATATTTGCGTGCATTTATCCTATAATATACTAAGATATTTTCTGTTTCTTTTGTGAACAGGAAGATTGATCCCGTCCCAGAAATGACCACTCCTGAAAAATTGTTCTCAAAGGTCATGCAGACTCTGCAGTATCTAGATTCCCACCTGCCAAATGGCAGCCATGTTATTTTATACGGCTTACCAGATGGAACCTTTCTCTGGGATAATTTGCACAGCAGATATCATCCTCTCGGTATCAGTTTGAAGATGTTTTTACTCTTTAACAATGTCAGTGTATTCGTAGTTCAAATATATGTAGTTCAAACCATATAGGAATACACCTAAAATGCCACCAGAACGATGAAGGGAAGAGCACCCAGGTACAGGATCTAAAAGGTCAGTATCCAAAGGTGGCCAGAACCAGATCCAAAGTCAGAAAGGGCAGATGTATTTGGCAAAGAATTAGGACAAACTGAAAGGTAAGAGTTTAAGACTCCTTCACTGAAGGTGAAATCTAGAAGGAGCCAATGAAGCCCAAACAAGAGATAGGAAGGAGACAAAGGGAAGGATTTCTCCAAACCTCAGTGGTGAGTGCCCCCTAGTGGCCAGGATTCTAATGACGTCTGTGCACCCTGGTGGCCAGTTAAGAGTTCTGTAGAAGAGGGTCCTCCAGAGGGCTTGCTCCCTGCTTCTGTACTCTCTTGGAGTCCTTGGCTCTGAAATGCTTTAAAGTTCCAAGAAATTTCTAATAGAATCTCTAGCATGCCAGATGCTTCACAAACATTGTGAAAGTAATAGTAATTCACCTTGGGAAGGGCTGCCATGCTGATCCTTAAAACAATTCTGTGAGATAAATGTTCCTATGAATTCCATTTGATAGATGAAAAAACTAAGGCTCAGAGAAGTTGTGTAGCTTGCCAAATGTTGCACAGTTTATTGTATATGCAAGCCGGGTGTAGCAGGGCTCTCTTTCTGTGTTTCAGGGAAGAATGTCCTTCCAAAAATACTTATTATATGCCAGGCACTGTTCTAGGCACTGTGTAACCATCAGTGAACATAATAGTCAAAAATGTCTGCCAACATAGGCTTATGTTACAGTGGGAGAAAGACTCCAAAAGTCAGAGGATGCTAAGTGTTACTACAGAAAATTAAGCAGGGAGGGAGGATGGGGAGTGCTGGCCTCAGGCCTCTCTGACAGGCATCTACAAGGAGGGGCCTGGGCACCATCCCCTCAGCCCCATATCGACAGCACCTGTGCCAGTCTCTCATGGAAAGGGGCTGCCCTTTCCCTGGTATTGCCATAGCCACCTCCTTAGACCAACCCAAGCAACAGTGCCCAGGTGCTACAGTGTCCTGGAGGTCCAAGCAGTACCTTATGAGTCAGGTGAGCAGTTCAGAGGGGGAAGACCTGAAACTCCTTCCTTTGCGCCCTCCTTAGTGGGTAGAGGTGGAGAGCTTTCCCTTGCATACATAACATCCTTGTGTCTTTTCAATCCCCTCTTGTCCTCCTCCTGTAGTTCCTGTTTAAGCCAACCTCCCTACCAGTTCCCGCAGGAAGTTCCACACTGCCCCACATAAGAAAAGAGCAGGGACCCTTTGACCAGCTCTCAAAGGGCTCTGACCCCTTCACTGGTGTCCCTTCACCGGGGAACAATGGAACATGTCCACATTCCAGGCTCCCCACCAATGAGACTGAAGTCATTTTCCTCTTCAATTATGAAATGTGCCACAAATGTTATTATTCCAAGGAAACACTGTCCAGCCTCTCATGAGGAAAGCATGTTCCTCCTATTCACACGGCTTTGACCACGCCCTTTAGAAATGATAACATGATCACACAGTGAACTTGACTCCATTCTGGGCTGCCTGGGACATGTGAAGGACAACCACTTGGGCTGATCATGTCTCTTTGAGCCATTTGGGGATGAAAAGTTCAGCTCCCCCAACAGATGTTCTCAGACTCCTAGATTTCTCCCATGCTAAGAAATGCTTGGGGAAGGGAAGTTGGGAGTAGGGGACATGTGCTCCCAATTTACTCTGTGACACCCATAGGGACTTGACTTTGGGTTTTCTGACTTTAAATCCCATTCCCTTCTCATGAACTGCGGTTAGACTGCCTCCATAAATTTTCTCAGATATGCCAGGCCGTTCCCTTGACTCACCCATAGTATGTAAAAATGACTCCACGTAATTTGGAAGAGAGCAAGGAAAGGAAAAAGGTGATGGATCAGGGGACTCATCAATCACTTGGTGGATTCTCTTGGCCAGTGGTTCTCATCCAGGGGCAACCCACCCGCCCATTATCATATCACCCCTGGAGACGGAGTGCTACTAGCATCCAAAGGGTAGAATCCAGGAATGTTCCTAAACATCCTACAGTGCACAGGACAGCCCCCTACAACCGAGAATGTCGATAGCACCAAGGCTGAGAAACCCTGCTCTAGGCTTTGCGTTATCCTCAGATGGCCTCCCTCCAGCCGCTGATCTAGACTAGCACTCCACAGCACAAGAGCAAAAGGTGGAACAAGTGTGTTCTATATAAACAACTCTAGTTTGGGGGTAGGGGAATCCAATTAGGGAGAAAGTTATAACCACCTAAAATTTGTTTAATGTTTTTCAGTTATTATTCACATCCTAAATTATCCCTGCTGCCTGGTTGCCATGGGAAATAAATCATAAATTCCTCAACGAAGCATCAGGGTCCTTCCTAAACAGACTGGGGAAGTAGGTGGGATTTACCCAGAGTCCTCATTCCTCCTCTGGCAGGCTCCTAACTCACATAAGGTGAGAAGCTTGAACAGGGTCTGCTGCCCTCTCATTGTCTCCATTCTGCCCCTGTTCCACATCCAATCTTTGAATCTTCGTTCCCACAGACAGGAACCGGCAGTGAAGCAGGTTAATGCTAGCTCAGCCTCAAGGCTTGGTTGCTTTGCCCAGGTTAGGGTGGATCTCATCTTAATCAATAGCCACACACGTGAGTCTGATTCCTGGGGCACTGTGCTAAGGGCGGTGCAAGCAAATAAAAGGGGTTTTCCATTTATTCTGCCTTTGAGCCAAGAAACATGATGATGATAATCTGTAGACTTGACTTTAGCCACCCCTTAAGGATTAAGAAAGAGGCCAGGGAGCAAGAGGGGTCAGGGGAGAAGCCCTGAGTCAGTGATTACATTCTCTGCTGCCTCAGTCAACAGGTGGGAATTCAGCCTGACTATTCAGGAAAGAGAAGGTTAAATGCCACAGTATCGGGCTTCCCTGGTGGCGCAGTGGTTGAGAGTCCGCCTGCTGATGCAGGGGACACGGGTTCGTGCCCCGGTCCGGGAAGATCCCACGTGCCGCAGAGCGGCTGGGCCCGTGAGCCATGGCCGCTGAGCCA
>NC_041218.1:42240607-42244957 GCF_002837175.3 Physeter macrocephalus
CACACACACACACACACACACACACACACACACACAAAGAAAATGCCACAGCATCAGATATGCAGGTAGTGGAGGCCCAGAACAAGAATGGGTGTCTTCCTGACTCCTGCTGGGGAGGAAGGGGGTAGCATCATTCCTCTTAGCCTTGTCTGTGGGTCACAACCCAGTCACTGCCTGGCTGCCAAGGGCTGTGACAGCCCCACAGGCTCTACCAGCAGTTAAAATTCCTGGTGAGAATGTTTTGTCTTTTTGAGGAATTACCGGAAAGTAAGTCTCACACATTAGGATTATACATTCATAGATCTTTCAAGAAAGTTTATGTTTGACCACGGATGATTCCTCTCAGGCACAGTCTATGAGGAAGGCAATCTTTCCATTAATATGTCTGAGATAACTATTATGTGCTTTGAGGGTAAAAATGATGTTAAGATGAAGTCCTTGTCCTCTAAGGAAAGGACAAATAGTATATAGATCCTGGCGGTGAAATTACCGAGGGCCAATGACACTTTTCTAAGCCATATGCATTCAGGGAGCTATCCAAAGCTCCCTGATCAAGAAATCTGGGAGTGCTGGCTACAAATAAGTCTGCAAGTCAGCCTTCCTTGAAGGGCCTCTGCCACAAAATATCCACAAAAACTCCATTTTGTCCCAATTACTCTTAAACTTGAAACCTAATGTATTTTAAAATACCTTGTAGTATACCTTCAATTTTATTACTGGCTTCCTCCCTGTCTAAATTAACATGGTTTTACCAAGGTTTAATACACTCAGATGGTATTTCATGAAGGTGTGGCTGGTCTTTGTTAGTACTAAGCTCTTACGGTAGCTAAAATTTCAGTTGTGGTCCCAGCATTAAATAAATGCCAAAGACTTTGCCCTAAAGAACATACACATGACTGAGACTCGAGCTGCTACTATAGGAGCTGGGGTAGATCCCTTGATCTTCACAGGGAGCATATGGTATCAACTGGGCCAACCCACAGGCTCCCCCCCCCGCCCCCCACACACACACTGATGGTTCCTGACCCCTGTGGGATAGCCCTCTGCCCCTGTCCTGGGCATTCATGACCACCTTTCTTCACCAGACTCACTTTCTAACCAGGGAGGCACAGACAACACCTCTTTGCACGTAGGTACAACATGTAGGTAGGATCAGTCTTTATACCAGGGCTTCTTGATATGGAAGAATACCATTAAAGTAACAAGGAGAAAAAGTCATACATAAAAAGAAAGAGCGAATAACTGACTGACAGTTCCAATCAGTGGAGAAAAGCATAAGAACTGTTTTCCCTCTTCATCGTAAACCCAACACAAGCACTCCCAACCAACCTTCCACATGACCAGCCCCAGAGACACCCTGACCTTTAATAGGCAGAAATACCAGAGAGAAGGGAAACCAACCCATTATACCTTTCCCAGTTTTCTTCTAACTACAGCTAATGTGTGCTTATCCTGTCCACAGACCCACCTACTCACCTAAGAATTTCCCCTCCATCAACCTGGTCCAATTAGAGCCAGTGCCAGAATAGCAAGGACATGAAGGGGAGGGAACAGAGATTGTTCCAGAAGGAGGATATGCCTTGTGGTCTCATCCTAACGTGTTCGGGGACCTCAGCAGTAAGACAGTAGGAAGAGGGGAGTAAGCTGGGATGCAACGAGGCTATGGCTCAG
Organism: Physeter macrocephalus; assembly: GCF_002837175.3. NCBI lineage: Eukaryota > Metazoa > Chordata > Mammalia > Artiodactyla > Physeteridae > Physeter > Physeter macrocephalus. The sequence goes on from NC_041218.1 coordinate 42,242,279, forward strand.
CTTAGCCCCCAAAGGGGAGCCAGCAGATGAGCTTCCAGTATCCAGGAGCAGGATAAACTCCAGTCCCTCTGGATATCAGAACAGTCCAGTCTTGCAGGTGGGGAGGGAGAGGGTGCAGGAGTGTTATTTACGGTCAGGCATGAGGTGCCACCTCCAGCAGGTTGAAGAGACTTCATCCACTGGGCGGGGAAAAGAGAGAGGCCACCAGGTGAGAGTCAGGGCCAAGCAGGGGGTCAGGGCCCCAGCCAAGCTCCCTAAGGTTTATGACAAGGCCCCCTGTCCCAACAAAGAAACAAGATGGCAGGGGGAAGGCTGCCTCTCAGCAGGGGGCGAGAGCCAAGTCGTCCGGGCACGTGGAGGATTGAGGGTGGGGAGCGCAGGTTGAAGGTGTCAGTCACTGCAGCTGGGCTGGACTGACACAGGCAGGGACACATACAGAAAGGAGGCAAATTACAAAAGCACACACCAAAAAAAAAAAAAAAAAAAAGAAATAGAGGGAAAGCAGCCTCTGTGATAGAAAGCAGGATCTTGGAGAAAGATGGATCATGGAGCTCAGGGCTCCATGTGGAGCCCATAAAATGAAAGTGAAGACAGAAGCCAGTGGCTTGGGATTCATCTAAAATGTGAAAATGCAGATACCTTGGGAGCACAGAGAAGACCCAGCATGTCACTGTGATTTTAATGGCGATAATGAGCCTGCGGTTTTCCAGTCCTGGGATTCACTCACCCACACAGAGAGATAATATATTTTTCCTCTATGACAAGAAAATTGAAACTATCTTTCAGTCTAACTGATCTGAGGTATAAGTGAAAAATAAGATTGTGTTCTGTCACCTTCAATCTTTCTCTTCGCTCCAAGATAGGCCCTATTATTTTCCTTTATTTTTTCAAGCGTGAGAGAAGTGTTAATGGATAAGACATCGGTCATTCACCGCTGAGATTTGGGAGAACCTGGATTTTGTGTCTCAGCCACAGCATGAAACTTGAATTGCCTCAGTTTGGGGGTGGGGCACGCGATACGGTAGAAGGGGCGGTGGTGGGAGGTGAGAAGAGAGAATAAATAACGCCCCCAGATTCTGGGTCTACAACTGATATTTGGAAAGGCTCTGCATAAACTCACATTTGGCGCTTACCACTTCATGCATATGTACTTCTTTAATCTGCACCAAAAAAATACAGCCTATCTACTAATGACAGCTCAAATAAGATAACCACTGGGCCGTGAAGGGATATAACGAACGTGCTAGCCTCCCCAGTCCGATGGCCACACAAGCACTTGTGGAAAACTTCAGTTCACCAAACTGCAGGACGGTGCACGGTCAGACCTTCAGACCCTCCAGAGTCCCGCCAGGTCCTCAGCATGGGATAATCGGGTCAGACCCGAGTGTTTCATAAACACAAAAGGAGGAGGATTTGGTCAACTCCCACCTTCAATGCTCCCTGGACCCCACAGGGACTTGGCGTTTCATACCATTGCCAGGAGAAAGCCACTGCTCTGCCAGGTCCTCTGTTAGTGGTGTTCTGGTCCATACGGTGCCCTGAATCCCTCTACCTGGGGTCCAGATAAGGTCAGGCCCCTCACACCCTGCCCTAGCCCGTGTGAAGAGCTCGAGATAGGAGTAAACTCCTTGGGGCCGCTCCCCAACCCCAGGTCTGTATTTCTAGAGGGCTCAGAAAGAAGGAAAGCACAGGCATCTTCAAGAGCAATGCCGAATGCAAAGCCAGCGCAGGTCCCTGGAGGCGCCAGCCTTCTGCAAGAGAGGCAGGCTCACCCACCAGGGTCCCTAGGTGACTGCTATATCTGAGTGCATGCAACATGTCAGATCTCTGTTTTCCAGGCCAGCTGAACAAGGACGTGACCTACGCGCATTTCTACTCCTTCCTGAACTGTCTCCAGGTGAGCTCACACTGACTTGTTCCAAAGCTATGTTCCCACAACCAGCACTGTTCTTCTGTAATCAGTGTTTTCCTGCTCTCAGGTCAGCCCCTGCCACGGCTGGATGTCTTCCAATAAGACGCTCCGGACTCTCACTTCAGAGGTAGGGCTGTCGCAGGCCCTTTGATACCGTCTTTGATCATTCTCTCCCTGTGTTTGCTGCAGGGCTTTCACTGGGGATGGGATTTTGGCAGGGCGATGGCCTCCAAGCTGGTGAATAAAAGAAACAAACTCCTGGATGCTTGAGGAGCCAGGAGAATGTGGGGTGCCCTGTCTCCCTCCTTCTGCCTCGCTGAGTCTGTAGTTCTTGCTGGGTTTCTCGATCACTGTCTCTATGTGTGCCTGTCTCTCTTGTACACTCACATGCGTGTACACGCACAAACACACACACGCCTTTGAAAGCTGGTCCTAGGTATATTTGTAGAGTCAGAGAAGTGACGAAGGTTAGGTGTACGCAGGGCTGTAATTCTCCCAAGGTAGGGGACGACCAGGTGCCCCAGAGCCTTCCTTTCTTCTCTGAGAAAGTTTCCCACATTTCTTTCACAGATGGTAAATAATTTCTTTGTAAGGAATTTAGTAAACATTTTTTACAAGGGAAATATATTTCAATTTTTTAAAAACCTTAGAAAATGTAAAAAATACCAAAAATCACTCAAAATCCCACCACCCAAAATTAATATGTATGTATGTCTTTCCAATATTATTTTCATAGATAGTTTTGGTTTTTGTTTTTTTTTTTTTTT
>NC_041218.1:42245134-42269920 GCF_002837175.3 Physeter macrocephalus
GAACCCGTGTCCCCTGCATCGGCAGGCGGACTCTCAACCACTGCGCCACCAGGGAAGCCCATAGATAGTTATTTGGGGGTTTTTGCCTACATAGTATCAGAACACATATTGTTTTGTGCCTTCTGATGTTCATAATCATACCTCCACATCATAATTTTGTAATCATTTTAGAAAATAGAGCATATGAATGTACCATGATTTATTTCATCCCTTGGTGTTGGACATATGGATTGTTTCTAATTTTCCACTATGATAAATAGCGTTGTGATGAACCTTTGTATATATGAAGATGTATGTCTTTGTGTACCATGTCTATTTCCTTAAGACAAATTCCTAGAAAATTATTGGATCAAAGAGTACGTCATATTTAACGATTTGATCCCTATCAGCAAATTGCTCTCTAGAAAGGTTAAACCAATTGACATTCTCAATCACATACCCCATGGCAATACTCTTTATCATCATGATTGTTCATCTTTTCTTTGCCAAACCCATGGGGAGAAAGTGGTATCTTAATACTTTAATTTGCACTGATTTTGTTCCTAATGAATTTTAACAGTTTTGTATGCTCGTTGGCCATTTGTGCATGAATGGAATTTAATATGCAGAGCTGCTCTCTGCTGATACTTGCAGTCGGGGTGGGGTGGGGACTATTGATTTCTTTGTTCTGCCTGAATTGTCTCCCTAAAGCCCAAGTCTAGGTTTCCTGAAATTCTCCCTGTTTCCTTTGTATTCAGAGAGCAGAACAACTCTCCAATACGCTGAAAAAAATTGCAACCAGCCAGAAATTTACGAACTTCAATCTTTTCTACATGGATTTTGACTTCCAAGAAAGTAAGTTTTGCTTGGTTTAGGTATTGACACAAGACAGAAGCAGCAGCTACCATTTAGAGCCTGCCTGGGCAAGGCGTTTGTTTACAAGCCAACAGGCAGTATATTGGGCAGGGTCGCTTCTGCCCATTCTGACGCATTGATAGCTCAGAGTATTGAAAAAAGATAAAGTGTGAGACTCTTTCTGGAAAGGTGGAAGCTTACTTAGCATCACCTCCTTAACTTCACCATTATTTTAGAATCCCTGAAGCAATAGAGCCAGTGACCAGATGGAAACAGCTGTGGGCTGGGAGCCAACAGGTCAGTGGAATCATCTAACTTATTCTTGACAGTTTAGCAATGACCCGCTTACGGCTGGGCTAAAGATAAGTTTGACAGGAATGAGGGGTAAGGCAGTGCCTCTCCTTGGGGCCACTGGATTACCTAAGGACTCAAAACAAGGCAGATTCCCAGACCTCACACATGATGAAACTAATGAGTCTCAAAGGGAGGACTTCAGATGCCTATGGCAAAGTGGACAAACCATATCCCAGCTTTCTGGAAAGAACATTACTGCTGCTTTTCTAGCATTCTATCCAAACATTGGGGTCACTGATGAGTGGCCACAAGAAAACAGGCATGATTACTGGATTTATCCTTTACATCTTGACTCTGAAAAATTATTATCTACTGACTTTAATCCTTCCAGTCCCATTTTCATTGCTAAGCAACTGTTATGCAAGAGAAAAGTCTCTGTTGATTGACTGCCAGCTGAGATGATGCTAATGAAAAGCTTTGCAGTGTATGCAAAGGATGGACGATCTCTCATACGGAGTTTATCATCTCTATCTCCCCACCACCAACTCCCCCAGCCCAAGCATCTGGGATGAGACAGATGGCCATCATGAATTATCAAATATTACATTAGCTGACACGTTTTGCATTGTAGACTCTAGTACTTCAATTCTGAACATCTTTTCAACGAGGCTGATCTCCGTTAACTAGATTTCCTGCGTAGGTGATACATATTTCTCTCACGGGGAGAGACATTTTGATAAATAACCTGTCATTAAAAATGCAGAGTTAAAGCCTCATTAATGAATTCCCGGTGCAAACAAATGCACCACCAAGTGATCTTTGATCATCACCCACCCTGAATATAGATAAAGTTTTTAAAAATATAATATTGCCTAGCATTCACTTGAGACTTTTTCATTTTCCACAGTAATCTCTAGCTCTGTCATTTATTATCTTTGGGACTGTTGGCGATTCCCTGAACATTTCTAAACTCTCCTTTCCAGACCTGGAAATGGAGACACTATATCTACATAACAAGTCTTTGTGATAATTATGTAAAATAATGTATAATCCTCCCAAATGCCATGCCTGGTACATAGCCAGCACCCAGGAAAAAGCACCATTCCCTCACACCCTTGCCACTTAATACATAGTTCAAAATAAGCAACATCTATACACCTGGGGACTGGTTATAAATGCAGAGCCCCAGGCCCCACTCCTAAGTAGGACATACCTAATAAGAGTCTGCATCTGTACATAATCCACAGATGATCTATTAAAATTAAAACACACATTAAAATTTAATAAATGGGGCTCATGCCACTTGGCTGACAAGGCCATTTTTTCACTGACACTTGAAATATACCACCAGCTCCCCTCAGCTTCTAAGACAACTCAGAGTTTTGGTTCTTAGTTCCCCTCAAGTGTATGTTTGTCAAAATGACCAGTGACTTCAGAGTGCTGACCAGAATTCAGATTTATCTTTTTAAATATCTGCTAATCATCAAGGAGCTACCAAATGTTCTATGAAACTCCTGTGATTTCTATTGCATCTCTGAAAAACTGGTCATTAGCAGAGCTTCTTTGACTTTACAAATAAAGGAAATACATTACGTACCAAATCCAAAGAGATCGCTCATGATCTTTCAAGAGCTTTAATTCAAGTGTTCCAAAGAACAAACGGCAATTTATTTGCCTATTTTTAATTATGGTCCCAGGCAGGAAGGGAACTGACCAACCTACCATAATACCCTGCTTGGACCACCCAGTCTAAATCAGGGAAGAAGTAGAGACCACTGTCTAGTATTGCATTTATTCTAAGAAAGCAAAATTTCACCCTGAGATAAACAAACTAAAAAGGGTCACTCTGTCTAGCACTGGTCATAATATAGGTAAGACCTTAAACTCTTGCCTGTGAGTTACTGACTCTTCCTGTAAGTGTTATAATTCTTATGTCTACAGATATTCAGTGACTGGTAAGCCTCAGAGACACAATAATCATATGAGAAAATATCCTACCTTATGGGATCACGCCTCCAAGGGGAGTAGAAGGAATCACCATTCCTTCTCACTTTGAAAAATAGTCATTAATTCTGATGACTCAATTATGTCCATCTGTTCCATGAAGTATAATATCTATCACCACCTCTCCCTTTCTCTAAGGGCCATAGTTTTTAGTTTGGTAGTTAGTAATGCACATAAAATTCAAATCAAAATGGAAACAGCCTCGACTAACTTTAAGCCTCTGCCGCCAGCCGCGGCGGGTCCTCAAAGTGCAGCAACAATCGACGAGAGGGGGTAGGGAACTGAGAGCACCAAGGTATGGGATCAGAAGGGCACAAACAACTGATGGTTGCAAGGCAAGTTTAATAACAAAGCATAGTCATATATATACCCCTAAAGCAGGGACTTTTCACAGTCATTGTGCCCTAAAGCAGAAACTTTGTATAAACATTGTTCTATAGAACTGGTCTTTTATCTCGGCTTAGTCGCCACCATATCTGCAGGGACTTTGCACGGTCATTGCGCCCTAAAAGAAAGGAATGCTACTGTCTCGCGGGCTCGGTCTCAGCGGGCTAGGGGCGCGGCTCCGCGCGCGGCTCCGCGAACATCCTGCTGCTCGCAGAGCGGGTTTATTGCTTGTTCCACAAAGGCACCAACTTCCCCTCCAGGGTTGCTTTTCCTAGCTTTAGGGAACAACCAGGGACTCTCAGTATATGAGCAGGTCCCTGGAGCGATCTGGCCAAAGACCATCTCCTTTTTTACGTTCATACCATAAAGTCCAGGATGCATACCAAGGAGAGTACAATCGGGCCCTGAGGCTTAGGAGGGTCTTAATGGCGCATTCCTCAGAGGGCAATGCTTGCCACAAGCCTTGTTAAGACTAGCATTGAATCACACTAGAGGAAACACGGGTATAAGAAAGTCTGGTCTTTTTAATATGGAGCTCTTAACAAACATTCCTCTCCAGGAGCACATCTTGGCTTAAACTGTGTTTCATTTATAAGCTCAAATTTGCTTTCCACTGTTGATTTTCCAGATCTCCAGATCACTGTAATTCCTTTCTGAACGTTCTCTTGGCCAGTGAAGGCACAAGTTTAGGTTCAATTTGTCACTCAAACTTCTCTGCAAATGTGAAGAGTCAAAAAGTGTTATGAGGAACTTCCTAACCCTGCTGGGTCAGAGGATGTGTGAGTGGTCCAGGTCAGGCCCATGGCTTGCTGTCTATCTCTTTAATACAACCCTTTCTCAGGTCTTGACTGGGCTTTTTTGTGTGTGTGTGGTACGCAGGCCTCTCACTGTTGTGGCCTCTCTCGCTGCGGAGCACAGGCTCCGGACGCGCAGGCTCAGCGGCCATGGCTCACGGGCCCAGCCGCTCCGCGGCATGTGGTATCTTCCCAGACCGGGGCACGAACCCGCATCCCCTGCATCGGCAGGCGGACTCCCAACCACTGCGCCACCAGGGAAGCCCTCTTTCTCTTTTTAACATTTGTATAGCATAAGGTGAAACCAAACTGAAAATAAGGGAGAAGCAGGAGAAAGGATTGAAGAGTTCATTGAGGGTTTGCGTGAAGCAAAGGAGTGCAAGTAGAATGGAAGCGAGGTCACCTCTGAAGTCACAGAGGAGCCTAGGAGGCTGACATCTTACCTGGGCTGGACCTTTCTGCATCAGTGTTGATTTCTATATTAGAAACCCTGTGCGGCTGCAAAGTAGAGATGAGACAAATAGTACAAAAGTACAAAAAGCACTGAGGGGGCTCAGTGGGGGTGACATTGACTTTGTATAGAAGAAACCCTTCCAAAGCCTGGTGCTCCATTAAGGGTAGTTGGTTGGATGCTCAGATTGGAAATGGCTCAGAGACAGAATCAGCATAAAGTTAGAAAGTAGAACAGCAGGACCCAAAAAACAAGTTGGAAAGTGACCCATTCTCTCCCGACCAAGGGGGAGAAAGAACAGTCTGAACCAAGCATGGGGAATGCATGACAGGTGAGCCAGAATGAGCAGGGCTGGGCTGGAGCAGTATGGCACACCCAGAAAGACAGGAGGGACCCACAGGTGCTTCAAAGTGTCAGATCCAGAGGGAAAGGTGAAGCACCCAGAATTGAACCTGAAGCAGAAAATCCGGTTCCGAGGTCATGCCTAAAAAACAGAACAGCCAGGTAAACTGAAGCTAGAGCCAGGCAAGCTTCCCCAAGGCTCTGTCTTTTATGGGGTACCTAGGGCCAATGGCAGGAAACTGTGAGGTCTGCAAGCTGGTTCAGCAGAACAAATAAGCCTTCATAAGGGTTAATGTGGTTTCAGTATCATTGTAATTCTGAGCTTCCTATCAGAAGAGCAGATACATACCATTCCTTCAGAGATACACCGTTTACCAGCATGAAGCAATCTCTCCCTTGAGACCACATGTGGAGGGCACAGTGGACAATATCCTTGATTTGAGTTTCACAAGAAATGCAAAGGCCACTTTCCATTAGCTGCTTCTTCTAGCAACCTCCAATAAAACCCAGGCGTAAAGTATAAGAGAGTGGCTCAGTGGTGGCCATTCTGGCAGGGAAAAAGCCAAGAGGAATTGGTGATCCAGTATAGGATTCCAAACCACCAGCAGGAATTGTTTCCTGTGCTCTGAGAAGGACAGCAGTATTTGCAGCCCCTCTGGGGACAAGGATTGGGTAGCAAGTGTGGACGGCCTAGCGTGATATTAGGACTGATTACAAAAGCAGCATAGTATTGATTCAGCTCTGGGAAAGTCCAGCTTCTCTCATCCAGTTAAAGCCCCTAATAGCATTTCCATTCCTATCCTTGGGGCAAAAGAGAGATAAACAAAGAGGGCAAGAGGGAACAGATCCCTGCCCTTGAGTTTTTGTGAAGTGAAGGGGAAAGAACTAGAGGAATCTCAGCTGTGCCTGTTCCCCTCTCTGGACACCAGGGAAATGAGGACATGGGCTACACTGGGAGTGGTAGGTTTCACATTTTTCTCTCTGGAGGCTCTCTAGGGATTTGAAGTTTCCTTGAGGAGTTCTTATTGACTGTATGATATTATAATGTAGAGTTCATTATGCCTTTGCCTTGGAGCAACTGACATTCCTGGTCTCCCCCCCGTTGAAGGACAGTTTTATTGCTGTTCATGGGGCTCATAACGTTTTCTCTGTAGCCATACTCACTCTAAATGTGATGTCCAGATCATTTTAGGTAATTATATTTCTGACGAACTGTGTGAGTTTTAATGATGATTGCTTGACATATGCAGGCAGTGTCTGCAGCCAATGAAAGGAGATGTTAACAAAATGCTTAATATTTTCCTCCTACTCCTGAAATTCTGTCCTCCTGGCCACTGAGAAATGAGATGGACTTAAATCGATGTTGAATATTTTCGAGCTCACCCTTCTCCACCACCCTCCTCACTCTACAAACCACATTCATCCAACACTCTCACACATTTGTCTTCCTGAGTTAGAGAAAAAATAATGACACAATGGAAAGATTATTTCTGTTCAGAGAGCCCCCGGCAGAGGCAGATGTGGCTGGGTAAGCATGGGCCCAGGAGGAGCATCCTTCACAGCCCTTGCTCTTGGGTGTTGACTGTTGCTCAGGAAAGCATGTCTCTAACCCTCTGTGTGTGTGTGTGTGTGTGTGCACGCCCTGCAGTCACGGAGAAGTGGCAGAAGAGTGGAGGGCAGCCCTGGCAGCTCATTGAACCCATGGATGGATTCCACCCTAGTGAGGTAAGTGCAGTCACACGATGGTTGCTGAGGGCAGTCGGTTACGTTATCTTTGTAATATAATTATGCACTCATGCATTCGTTTTTATCCTGTTTTATTCCCGAAAGAATTTGAGGTGATGTGCACACGTGTGTAAGATAGAAGATAAATAAATATAAATTAAATTGATAAAATATAAATAAAATAATAAAGTGAAAATCAGAGTAAAAAGAAAATAAGGGAGAAATGATACCTGAATTCCTGACTTAATGTCTACAATTTACAATGTGTCCCAGGAAGTCCTAAGAAACTCCTGCAAGGGTCCATGAAATCAGCTCCACGCTTCCTATGCGGCTGATGCAAAGAAGGGCATAAGTCATAGCCTTAAGAAGATAAAAAATAAATTAAGTACTCAAAAAAAAAAAATCAGAAGGACTCCTGGAAGTGAGCCCTGTGAGAAATTTCTTCTGTGGATCCTTCTAGAAAAAAAGAACCATACGAGAGGAGAACAGTGTCCTTAGCAATATCCTGCAGTAAGAGCTGTTTCTCATTTAGGATTCCGAGGAACAATCTGGAAAGTAGTTCTACTCTGGCCTCTTCACAGAGCAAGAGGAGCTAGACGGTGGGATTCTGTCCCCTCCTCCTCCCCTGTCCATTGTCCTGGCTGCAGCCAGGAAAGTTCCACTTTTATCTGTTCTACATACTGGACTTGCTCATGATATTTCTTTGTATAAAAATAGAAAAAGAAGTGGGGGAATAGCTCTGCTGCTTCTAACATTTTGAAAGCCAGTCCCCTGCAAGAGGGATGGGCCATTTACCCACAGGCAATTCTCTGTGGCTATTGTCTTTCTGATGCGGCCTTTGTGGCATTGACAAGGGTCCAAACGTGAGAAACACTCCTTGTAGCCTTGATCTCCATGGTCAGCCAGGCCACAGGGAGGGCTGATCATCCCCTAAGAAGCATGAAGGGAACCATAGTCCTCCCTCCCACTGAGCTCTAGGTCCCATGAGTACCCATGGGCAGGGCTAAGAACTGTCTCAAAAGAAAAGGAAGAGGGGCTTCCCTGGTGGTGCAGAGGTTAAGAATCCGCCTGCCAATGCAGGGGACACAGGTTCAAGCCCTGGTCCAGGAAGATCCCACAAGTCACAGAGCAACTAAGCCTGTGCACCACAACTACTGAGCCTGTGCTCTAGAGCCCGCGAGCCACAACTACTGAGCCCATATGCCACAACTACTGAAGCCCAAGCGCCTAGAGCTCATGCTCCGCAACAAGAGAAGCCACCGCAATGAAGAGTAGCCCCCGCTCGCCACAACTAGAGAAAGCTCGCATGCAGCAACGAAGACCCAATGCAGCCAAAAATAAAAATTAACTAATTAATTAAATTTAAAAAAAATAATAAAGAAAAGGATGAGTGCCACTCCATGATCAGATGGATGGACAGTAGAGTCTCACAGATGCTGGGTAAATTTTAAAGTGAGTATTAAATGCACATCTTACTGTGTTAAGTAACAACAACCCAAACAATCTAAGTAATGCACCTCAGAATATCTGTTTCCTGTGTATCACTTGGATGGGTTGATCCAAGAGAATTATTGGCTAGAAGCTGGTTAAATATTAGAGTTTGCGCCCCCGCCAAAAAAAAAATGATGTCTTTGGTTTTCGAATAGTTAATGTGGAGACCTGCTTTCTGGCAATAATTAGGTAGTAGTTCTTGTCATTCTTTGTACATTACAGAATTTTACCCTTCTGATTCTATAGAGAATGGGGATGAGAGGAGATGGTCAGAGAGGGAGCAATGAGGAACAAACTAAAAAGAAGAGGGTCAAAGACAGCTTTGTTGTATCCCTCAGGACATATTTGTCTGATCTATCAAAAGACTATTCTGTCCCTGACTCTTAAAATAGTATTAGGGTTCAAGGTCTGTCAAATTGGGGCTCTTTCTTGCACTCAAACAGCTTCGCCGTTAACTGACTGTTGAGAACAGAGTCAAAAGCTGAAAATCGGTGTGTCATAATCTTATGTTACTCCTGAGAGATTTGTTCACATGCTGAGAGTCGGTGATAGAGTGGGCAACAGTGGTGGAGCCACATCTAAAGCGGGTGACAATGGATAGATATGCCTAAAGCCTGCCTAGTTATCATGTATGTTGAGCTGAGCAGTCTAGATGGCAAATTGCCATCCTAGAATGTCTATTGAGTGCCTACGCGGTATCAAACACAGTGAGAAGGGTGAACAGGAAACCACCCCTGCCGGTTAAGGAGATTATAGGGTAGAGTGGGAGAATGACAAATACACAGATAATTAAATGTAAAAAGTAGTCAATGCCTCCAATTGTGCAAGCACAGATGCTATGGGAGCATTATGGGGGACGGAATGGGAGAGAGGGGCGCAAGAAAAGATTTTCAGAGGAGGGAACTCAGAACTAAGACCATGAACTAGTCAAGTGAAAGGAAGAGGGGAGGGGCTGCAGAAAGTGTTGAGCTGAGGAAAGTGCAAGGGCAAGGACCTGAGTACGAAAGGAAGCATGGCACATTGGAGGTAATAAAAGTGCTTCTGTGTGGCTGGGACATAGAACATGAGAGCAGAGTGGAGAGAGAAGGAGCAAGAGAGATATTCAGGGACAGGTCACACAAGGTCTGAATAGGGTTTGACCTTTTCAACTGGGGAGAACAGAGAGCCGTTGAAGGTTTTTCAGCAAGAGGGAAAAATACCTAGACTTGTTCTCTAAAAAGATACCTGTGGTAGCAGCACGAAGAATGGTTCGGTCTAGCAGGGGTGTGGACACTCCTGTGCACAAGAGGGTGATGGCCTGAACAGAGGTAGTAAGAGTGAGGAGAAAGAGAATGGCCTGTATTGGAGAGATTCAGAGAGTTGAATCAATAGAACGTGGTCACTTATTGGATGTCAAGGTGAAAGAGAAAGAGAAGCTAAGCATCACACTTTTGTGACTTGAGAAACTGGAGAGATGATTTCATTGCCTACTGAGGTCAAGAACACCTTTAGGGGGATAGGGTGGTTTGAGGACGAGTTTGGTACATGTTGGGTTTAAAGAGCCTCTAGGATGTCCAAATGGAGATGTCCCTGCAGCAGATAATATACGAGCTTAGAGCTCAGGAAGGGATCTGAGCTGGAGATACAGATGTGAGAACCATCAGGACAGGGTTGTGACTTGAAGCCTTGAAGAGGGGCCGCTGGATGTCCCTGCACACTCGCCCCCCGATGGTGTGCCCTACAGCAGAAGCAGTGTTAAGGGATCCTTCTAGACCATGGGGCAGCTATGGGAGTCCACATCTTTTCCATCTTGAAATAGTCAGATGGGCCAGGCTGAGTCTCAGGACCTCATCCTTATGGCACAGACATAATACCAACCAAAAGAGTAGACTCGGACCTTTCTCAAGTGCCCCCTCACCAATCCTGTACATTTGAGCAAAAACAGTTGATACTGGCCCCTCACCACCAAGGGGTGAGCAGGCTTTATTTTATTGGCCTATTTCTTCCTAAAACCCTGCTAGAGAAGCAGGGGGGAGTGTGTAACCACTATTGATTCAACTGCTCCAGTTTTCTTAGGCAGACAAGTTTAAGTATAAATATGGGCTATGTTGAACAGTTCAAATTTATGATTGATAGATATTAGTTTTTGAGCCACATTATATTCATCATCTAAATTCTTTACTTATATTTTAATAGAAAATAAATAAGCACATAAAAATTCCTGTATATCAATAGACTGACAACCACTTTACTTTTTCATCTCATTTCCAAAATGTAGAACCAGAATTTTAAGAAATATATATAATGCTAGACTTGCTGATTGATTAGATTGGTGGGTGAGAGTGAGATGACTCACAGGATTCGACAACTGGATGAAAGGAGGTGAAAATATAAAGTCAAAGGACTCAGAAGAAGGAGCAGATTTGAACATTCTGAACTTGGGGTGCCTGCACAGTATCCAGCCATTAGATCATATTTATGGGTTCTGATCTCAAGAGACACGGGTTTGGGAATCACCAGCTTCTAGCTGAGAGCAGGAGACGCTGGCAGGGATGAGATTGGCCCAAGGGATCAAATTATGAAGAAAAATAAAGATCAAAGAGAATTAAGACTGAGAAGGTATTTTACTTATCTATTGTTGCATACCAAATGACTTAAAAACCACACACATTCCTTTTTCTTTTTAACTTTTTATTTTATATTGGAGTATAGCCGATTAACAATGTTGTGATAGTTTCAGATGCACAGCAAAGGGACTCAGCCATACATATACATGTATCCTTTCTCCCCCAGACTCCCCTCCCATCCAGGCTGCTGCATAACATTGAGCAGAGTTCCCTGTACTACACAGTAGGTCCTTGTTGGTTATCCTTTTTAAATATAGCAGTGTGTACATGTCAATCCCAAACTCCCTAGCTATCCCTTCCCTCCACCCTTCCTACCCCGCCGCCCGGTAACCATAGCTTCATTCTCTAAGTCTGTGAGTCTGTTTCTGTTTTGTAAATATGTTCATTTGTATCATTTCTTTTTAGATTCCACATATAAGCAATATCATACGATATTTCTTTCTCTTTCTGTCTTACTTCGCTCAGTATGACAATCTCTAGGTCCACCCATGTTGCTGCAAATGGCATTATTTCATTCTTTTTAATGGCTGAGTAGTATTCCATTGTATATGTCCCACATCTTCTTTATCCATTCCTCTGTCGATGGACTTTTAGACTGCTTCCATGTTTTGGCTATTGTAAACAGTACTGCAGTGAACACTGGGGTGCATGTATCCTTTCAGACCATGTTTCTCTCCAGATATATGCCCAGGAGTGGCATTGCAGGGTCATATGGTAGCTCTATTTTTAGTTTGTTATGGAACCTCCATACTGTTCTCCATAATGGCTGTACCAATTTACATTCCCACCGACAGTGTAGGAGACACCTTTCTTATCTCACAGTTTCTGTGGCCAGGAATCCAGGCACAGATTAGCTGGGTATCCTGCTCCACTGACTCTCCCAAGTTGCCATCAAGGTGTCTGCCAGGGCTGGGTCTCATCGGAAGGCTTGACTTGGAAGCTCACATTTGTTGGCAGAATGTAGTTTCTTGAGACCTGTTGAATTCATTCTTTTTAATGGCTGAGTAGTATTCCATTGTATATGTCCCACATCTTCTTTATCCATTCCTCTGTCGATGGACTTTTAGACTGCTTCCATGTTTTGGCTATTGTAAACAGTACTGCAGTGAACACTGGGGTGCATGTATCCTTTCAGACCATGTTTCTCTCCAGATATATGCCCAGGAGTGGCATTGCAGGGTCATATGGTAGCTCTATTTTTAGTTTGTTATGGAACCTCCATACTGTTCTCCATAATGGCTGTACCAATTTACATTCCCACCGACAGTGTAGGAGACACCTTTCTTATCTCACAGTTTCTGTGGCCAGGAATCCAGGCACAGATTAGCTGGGTATCCTGCTCCACTGACTCTCCCAAGTTGCCATCAAGGTGTCTGCCAGGGCTGGGTCTCATCGGAAGGCTTGACTTGGAAGCTCACATTTGTTGGCAGAATGTAGTTTCTTGAGACCTGTTGAACTGAGGGTCTCAGTTCCTAATCGGTTGTTGCTCAGAGGCCACCTGAGCAACCTGCTTCATCAATGAGTGCAAAATGGCAACAGAGAGAGTCTGCCAATTATGTCAGTCACTACTGTACGTAACCTAATCACAGAGTAACATTCCATCACCTTCGCCATATTTTAGAAGTTAAAAGCAAGTTACAAGTCCTACCACACTCAAAGGAGAGGGATTACGCAGGTGTGACTACCACAAAGTGGGAACCATTGCCCATCTCAGCAGGACCCGCTGGAAAGAAGTCCTAGGAGATCGCTAGATGCCTCCAGAGAGAGCAGGGGTATCCGAGAGTTGGGAATAGCAGTCAAACTGCTGACAAAATGCAAAGAAAGTTTTTCTTAGGAAAGAAATGTCATTGCAAAGACCCGAGACCCAGATTTGTGGCCTGTTGAAGCTGTAGCAATTCTACCTGTTCAAACACCCACTTTTTAAAATCTTTGCAAAGTTAAGTATCTGAAAAGGCACGTAAAAGATCTCTGGGCCTAAAATCAGACAATAGTAAACAGAAAACGTTGAAAGAGCCACGAACATACATCAAGTCTGCTTTCCTTGGCTATGCTGAGACCACCTAGC
This sequence comes from Physeter macrocephalus, assembly GCF_002837175.3. Classification (NCBI taxonomy): domain Eukaryota; kingdom Metazoa; phylum Chordata; class Mammalia; order Artiodactyla; family Physeteridae; genus Physeter; species Physeter macrocephalus. The sequence goes on from NC_041218.1 coordinate 42,258,128, forward strand.
TAAACATTCCTGACACCTCCTGCCTTAGAAGCTTCGCCCAACAAAGCTCTCTGCAAAACAGCCTCCTCTCCTCTCCTCACGGAAGTAGCAACTCAAACCAATCCTCTTAAAACTCTTCCTACAGGCAGTGAATTTTCCATGACATGAATCCCCTCTTCTTTCTTGAGCCCTGACCCTTATACACTGCTGGTGGCAGACATCAGATATATAATCAGTGGATTGGCTTTAAATAAGTTAACAGTCTCTAGGTCTTTATTTGTCTCAACATGTAAGCCCCTGGAACCCAAGGTCCTTGACAGACTGGTGGAGCCCCTCAAAAAAGGCAGTTAAGCTGGCAGTGGGGAGAGAGAGGAGGGAGGGCCTCCTGGGCCAGGGAACCCTCAAATAACAGTCACTTAGGCAGGCCGTCCCGTGCATCAGGGACCATGTTTGTTTAGTTTGCTTTATACACCAACTGGCAGCAGTGGTTTTGGTGGTGGCACCCTGAACCAGCACAGACAGGCTAGAGCTGGAAACGTAACATTTTTCCTTAAATGTTTTTAAATACATCTTACACCACTGTCATGTTGTAAGTTTACAAATTTAAAATTAATTGGGACCAAAAGTAACCAGGTCCAATAGACTGTGTTTCTGGACAGATTAAGAGGCCAGAGAAGTAAAACTGTGCCTTCCCTGTGGTGAGGGCTTCCCTGCAGGTGTTTAAAAGCAATCTTACAAGACAGCCTGGAATTGTTCTCCCTTCAAGAAAAATAAATTCACAGTAGATTTTTTACTTTGGTCTGGTAGAAACCCAGAGTTAAATTTAGCAAGGGTTCAACTTAAAAGGCATCAGTCATGATAAGTTGTTGGTGAAATCTATATACTCTTGCTCTGAATTGCATTTATTCTTTAAAAATGTAGTTACTGTTCAGGGTTTGTTTTTATGATTGTCTTACTAAAGGGTTCCATTTTTGTAGCAAAATACATACAGTTAGCTTACAAAGTGGGAATGTGGAGGAATCGCAGATGATGTCCAGCTATGACCACTGCTGGCCTTCTATCATGTCTGGATATGTGAGCAGATCATGAGCATGTGGGCTGGATCTGACATGGTATATTTTCTTGGAGGACCCGGTACTCTCCTGGTGAAGAACTCATCATAAATACAAATATGGTTAGGCAAAGAAGCGTGGCACAATTTTAAATTGTCATTAGAAGGGAGAGAAATTCTAGAAGCCATATGGTGGCTGTCACCAAGGGCTGAATCAAGAAGTGGCACCAGGTCCCTACCCTCCAACTCCCCTCTCCGTGGACTCATGCCTGAATCCTAGGGAGATCGGGGGCTGCAAGTAAAAACTGAAAAAGCTGCTTCACCAAAAACTTATATAAGACCATGGGGTGTTAAGTTGCCCTACTTTGTCACCCCTTCTATGAGAGTTTCAAAGAGAAAACTTCACAGTGCACCAATGACCATCACATGGTTTTGCCACCATGAGGGCTTCTTAGTAGCAGCGGTAGACAGATGGGTGGGTGGCAACGCCCTACAGAAGCACTGAAGCTGCAGGGATGCCTGCAGAACAGCACCAGTGCCCATCAGATGTGGACTTACCCAGAGGAAAGGCCACACCTGCTAGAACTGAGTGGCACCTAGACAAAAGCAGCACCGCCAATGTGGCAACCATCTGGACTCTGCAGCTGGGGCCCTGCAAGAGCACAGGCAGCTGAATCAACTGCAAAGGAAGAGACAAGGAAGGGCCTAACCCTGTTAACCAGAATATTCCACTTAACCAGAACTCCACATTCCCTAGCGTTCTGCTGGACCAGATTTCTTTCCATGCGCATGTCTAGTAGGATTAGTAAATGAGGCAGCCTGTGAACCCCTCCTGGGCTGCAGATGTTGGGCACACTGGCAACAGGAAACTGTCTCCACCCCTGTCCTGAGGACAAATGTTAGGGAGATGTGTGCAAAAAAAATGCATCGGTGAAATAAATAGCTTGCATGTATCTGATGGAATATCGTGCCACAAATAAAAACGATACAGATCTACTTTTAGTGGCGCAGAAATATGTCTGTAATATAGAGCAAAGTAAATAAAAAGCAGATTAGAGATTGTTGGGATGATTACTCAACTGAATGCATTTGTCAGCACTCATGGAACTGTTTACCAAAAAGAGTTCATTTTACTGTGTGTAAATTATACCTCCAAAAGAGCAGATTATAAAATATTTACAGAGGGATCAAATGTATGTGTGTGTGCATGTGTGTGTGCCTCAGAAAGGCTCAATGTTAACAGTGACTATCTCTATTATAATTAAGATAAATTTTATTCTGTTTTTCTTTTTGCTTAATTGTCGTTTAATTTTTTTTCCAAATGAATAGATATTGCTTTAATATTTTTGATTGTGAAAAGGGAAGCACAAAAGATATTTGTGTTCAAGGAACACCTCGCTTGGAGTAATGAGGATGACTGGGCCTTGCCCTGTGCAGAGCATCATGGGAGTTACAGGAGGAGGTTGGTTATGAGAAGCCCACAGTAGGTGCTCAGTAAATGTTTCTCAGACGAATGAATAATTATAGTGGGTCATTTAATCACAAGTGTCTAGTTTAGTAATAACAATACCATTCTCATTTTAGATCCAAAATATTGGCAATGCACACTCATGAATATTTTAGTCTCCATTAGAGTGACAGCCAACTAATTGCTTTTAAACCAAATAGTTACCACATGCTCAAATCTGAGCTCTTTTATTTTAACTTTCCTCTGCTTATCCTCACCCCCATGTCCTCCTTTATTAATTCACATTGGGAAACAAATGACCACGAATGTATTGGTACCACATAATTGTTAGGAAGACTGCTTAGGTATATCAAAGTGAAAGGCAAAAAACAAAAAAGAAGAACCAGTAATTTTCCACAGACTTGGAAGCAGCCTACTTTGTTGAGAAGTAGCAGGAAAAACAGCCCAAAACCAGTCCTCTGTTTTTGAAGACATGACTGCTTATAGTGTGAGAGACGATCAGACCCTTCCTGGAAACCTGCTGGCTTGACAATCAGCCTCTTTAGGTCTGAGAGGTGTGTGTGTGTGTGGTATGTGGTACGTGGTACGTGTTGTGTGTGTTGGTGGCAAGTGGGGTGTGTATGTGTGTTAGACACCACGTGGATATGATCAAGATTATATTGTTGGATGGATGGAATTTGGGGTCCACCTCAGAAGGCTCAGGAACATATTAAAATACTGGGGATATTTAATGTATTCACTCAACCAGTTCTATTTTTTTCTAACAACTGCTAAAATCTTACACACAATTTAGACCCAGAAAAGTCTTTAGATCATTTACTTATTTTGCAAATGAGAGAATTTCAGCCCAGAGAAGAAGGCTGAAGAGGGCTGGCCAGCATCACACAGGGAGCTGGCTGCACTGCTTGTTGGAATGATGAACAGCATGTGCCCTTTGAAGACAATGTCCATGTGCTTCTGTATAAAGTCAGGGACATCCCTGAGCATCTGCCCTGAACAATGTGTTCCCCTCTGAGGCCTTCAGCAGTCACGTTTCTCTTACCATTCAGCATTAACCCCCCCACACCCCCCCCCTTCCATGGAGATGTAGCCATCTGGGACCTGAAGGCCTGTCCAGGGCCCATTTGCTAAATGAGGGCATTATCTACAGAGAAAGACTCCTCATCAAAGGCATGTTAATGACAAGCCAGAGGACCGAACAACCAAGAATGGATCCTGCTGACATTGTGAATAAAGGGACATACAACAATGCAACCAGAGAGCGGGCATCAGGCCAGGAGAGAGAGGGACAAGCCTATTGTGAATTAAGCCTGTACATTCCACACCCTGGCACTCCAACCACTCTCTCCGTGCCCACAGCCTCCTTCAGGAGCCCAGCCCTGCCAGGGGACCAGTTCAGCTTCATGTCCCAGGCACCCGTAGTCCCCCTCCATGACTTTCTCTTCCACATCTCTAAGCTTTTGCATGTGCTGTGTCCTCTACCACATACACTGCTTTCCTCATGATCCATCTGGTGAATTCCTCCTTGAAAATTCAGCTCAGCCATCACACTCTTCAGAAAGGACCTATCCTTTCTTCGCACCCAGCAGAGTTGCCACCTCTTCCCCTTCCAGCCGTGTGCATCCCTCACAGTCCTCCCTGTGGGTTTGGTGGTGTCATTCTGCATGTCTGGGTCCCTCACTAGACTGGGAGTTCCTTCAAGGAAGGATTCATCCTGTTCACCTCCAAAACCCAAGCCTTAAGCCTGCAGTAAGTGTTAGCTATCCACAGGTAAGTGAACAAATGCCTTTCTGAGAAAGTATATTTGCTGTCTATTACTAAATAACAAATTACCACAAATGTAGCAGCTTAATACAATACACACTTGTTGTCTCACAGTTTCTGTGGGTCAGGAGTGCTGGCATAGTTTAATTGGGTTCTCTACTTAGAGTCTCAGAGGCTAAAATCTACATTCTCACCAGGAGACTCAACTGGGGAAGATTTGATTTCAGACTCACTTGAGTTGTTAGCAGAATTTATCTCCTTGTGGTGTTAGGACTGAAGACCCAACTTCTTACTAGATGTCAGCTGGAGGCCACCCTCTGTTCCCTGCCAGGTGGGCTTTCCAACATGGCTTCTTACATCATCAGCCCATCAGCGAGTCTCCAGAGCAAGTCTGCCAGCAAAGCAGAGCCTTAGACAATGTGACATAATCACCGAAGGGACATTCTTTCACCTTTACCATGTTCTATTGCTTAGAACCAAGTGATAGGTTCCATCCACATCAAGGGAAGGGGATCATGCAAAGACCCAAAGGTAGGAATCCTAGGGAACCATCCTAGAGTCTGTCCACCTCACAAGGAATAGAGTAAATCTTGCTGGTAACTTCTTTACTTTGTTTTAATTTCCTGTTTACTCCTCCTTTGGGTTCTCTCTTGCAGGTGGCTTTACAGCTGTTGGCAGATCGCTTCTGGAAGAAGGTGCAGCTCCAGTGGCCCCAGGTCCTGGGAAAGGAGAATCCATTCAACCCCCAGATTGAGCAGGTGTTTGGAGACCAAGGGGGGCACTAAGTCCTCAGGGACACCTGCTCCTGGGGAGCTCAGGAAGGCAGAAACTTGGGTAAACTCATTCAAGAAACGGTTATGGGGGCGGCTGTGTCACAAACTCACAGGCCCCTCTTCAGCAGCATCTTTGCAAAGTGCTTTTCTCCCATTTAAGAGCCTAGTGTCACTCTCTTTGCTTCCCTTTTCCCACTTTTGGGTATGGCTTCCCAAATAAACCACTGGCACCCAAATCTTTGTCTCAAGAGACAAAATTATAATGACAGTGTGTATATAATTGTGTATGCTTTATTATTTTATTATTTTTAAATTTATTTATTTATTCCTGATAGGGAGATATTAATACTTCTATTTTGGCTAGGCACCAGCGTGGTCCAAATCTCCCACTCATCGTATCAATGATTGGAAGACCTTACCACAGACTAGCTTCTGGCTTTGCGCAGTTCACACCCTGTTTCTCCTCCACGATCCACACACTTTCTGTGCCGGGAGCTGTAGGACACTCTCTCATACTGTGATCTGACCACTAGCCCTGAACCTTTGTCACGGTGCTGGTGGACAACAGGGGCGTACCTGGAAGCCCTTTCCTGCACGAGAATGGCTAGCGGTACCCCTTAACTGTGCACAGAAATGACAGCTAACCATATAAATAGTCCAACCTAAATCCAGCCTAAACAGATCTCCATTTCAACTTCCCCAAAATTCCCATGGCTTTTCCAGAGCCACTGGATATAAGGGAAATTGTGACAGAGAGGAAGCAATAGTGTTTAAAATATCTTACTTTTGCAAATTTTACAAAGCATAGGACCATGTGAACTCATTGTTGGGGCCCCTTCCAGGGCTTTGGAAGGAACCCTAAAATTTAATCTTTCTTAGACTTATGGTAAATCCACCTCTGCTCACAAGGTGAACTGGCCAGATTTGTGTGAGCTGCAGTTTGGGGGGCCAACACACTTAAAATGTTGTGAACCCATTAATTTCTGTCACCTGGGCAGAATCCTTGGCTCAGCATGACCAGCACATGTCCCCAGGAGGCAGAGTAACAGAGGACCAACAAGCACCCAGCAGGCTGCTTGTTTCAAGCAGGAAATACAAACTCGGAGTATAGATAGAAGGTGTGAGGTGTGGAGGTGTGGGGCTGTGGACACCTGGTATATCCATCTCCTCCTGGTTTTGGAGTTCCAACATCTCATCTTATTTCTAAGGAGTAAAATACCAATACTTGTTGTAGTGTTGTTTTGTTATTGTTTTTTTTTAATCTGAAATCTTAATCATTCAGTCTCAAAATATACCCAGAGAACAGTGCACTAAAATTTTGTATTCCTTTAGAAAATTCTATTCAATCCCCCCATTTAAAATGCTTCCAAGTTATTGCTATTCTAATTTTTATTTCCAAGTACTAGTGAAGTCAATAATCTTGTATTGCTTTTGCTGTTGTTGGGGGGATGGAGAATTCATTTTAGGCCCTGATCTTTTTTCCAGAAGGCCCTGAAGGAATAGAGTTATTTTAAAAGTTGGGGGAAACTAGAGGGAGTGTATAGGGAGATTTGGAAGCTACAGGGAGGGGGTTCCCAGGTTGGATCCTCCTGAGCCCGACCACCTCCCATTTCCCACCCTAGATGTCATCTCTGTCCCTGCCACTTTTTCCTGTTTAAATTCTCTTAAGACTGAACCCCCCACCTTGGGGATAATTTAACCAGTTCCATCTTCCTCATTCTCCACCTGAACAGGTTCAGATGGGAGGGTGGAGGTACCTGGGTTCTGAGCCCTGACCTCATTCCTGGGGCAAAGCACCAAGAAATCAAAGGGTGAGAGAAGATGGAGCTCCCATCTCAATTTTTTTATAAAACACTAATGCTGCACGAAATACTAGGTATCACCATTGTCTCCACAAGAACTGGAGTCCCAGGCCAGGCCCACTTCCCTTGATTGGGAGCGCATGGGTGAGACCTGTCCACTTCTGCCTCCATTTTCTATACTCCCATCCAGACATGTTCTTTCTTTGAGATTCAACCATGTCTTTCTCTCTGGCTTGGGGATATTCTGTCCCTGTAAGGTGTTGTATATACTTCTGATAGCTTGTGAGTGTCCAGAATTTATGGTAGAGCCATGGGGAACAGTTTCTATCCCGTATTTCTGCACTGGTGCCCCTTGAGCTACTATCTTCAGCCTCTAGTTTTTCAGAATCATAGTGTATGAGTGCTGTCCTTTGACAGGCACCTGAAGGGCTTTTTTGGGGTGGCTTACACCCCTCTCCATCCCCTTCCCCAGTTCCTGGACTGGCCTCCTGGAGAGAAGAGCCAGAACCTGAACAGAAACTCCAGGAGATGAGAACCAGGCCAGTCAGGTTCACTCCTGTATCAACAGCCCTACAACAATGCCTGGCCCATGAGAGGTACTCAGTAAGTAGTACTGATTGAATGAATGAATGAATATTAGAGTTGCTCTCCAGGGCACACTTCCTTATATCTCGCTATTTAGGGGAAAAAAAGAAGCCTCTTTTTGACACATTTGAATTAGCCCCGTTGAATCATACTCCTTGTGGTGTGAAGGGTAAGAAAGAAAAGCAATCAACACAGGGGATGTTTTTCTTTCTGGGCACCCTTGGTCAGAAGACATGATTTTCATCTAAACGCCCCAATACTATATTGTCATTTGTTTCTCCTATTTTCAGATTAAAGACCTCTCTTACCCTTTGCTATTGGAATGGGACTCCTCATTTTCCACATGAATAATTATCAAGACCTTCTATCATAGAGCCTTTCGGGTTCAGGACCTGGTGGAAAAAAATTTTTAGACCCCCCCCCCAGCAAGAGCAAATCAGCTAAAATATCTTATCTGAGACTTGTATTGACTCACAACATAGCAGGGACTAGAGCCCCCAGGAATTTTCACCAGCTACCCTGCTCTACCCTCTCCTGAGTTAGTCCCACTAAAGAAGGGATTCTGAACTGCAGTCTCTGGGAACCACCTTCTCCCAGAATTAAGAGTGCCTATGAACTTGAATGGGAAAAATTGTCTTTACTACCCTCTAAGTAAAATTCACCATTTCCTTTAATTATGAACGTAGACAACAAAACACTGTATTTTTTACAAAACACTGTATGTTTGCAACTGTATTCATAGCTGTCTGTCACAAACATTTTCACATCACATTACATTTGTTGCAGATACAGTCAATTCTCATTACTCAGGGCAGTTATGTGCTCTAGTCACCTTGAATACTGAATTAGCAAACGCTGAACCACTGCGCCTAGCGGAAGTATGGACTTACATTCCTGTGAGCCTCTGGTCACAACATTATCATCAACCAATCAATACACAATCTTTTTTTAATGTGTGGTTTTTGTTTAAAGACACCTTATTTAATTTATAGTTGATTAATGTTGAACTCACAGCCAACAGCACGACAACTCACATCTAAATGAAGCTTAACTACCCATCTATTTTATTCATAAGGCGCATCACAGTCTCCTGCAAGCACACAAGGTGGTACTTCAGCACTGCACTCGGAGACCGATTTAAACAGTGAAGTCACCAACGAAAAGCATAAAAATGCCCAAAATGTGGCAGTAAATACACCGTGAAAAAGACACCTTTTCTTACAGTGTGAGAGCTGAAACAAGAAGGCAGAGCCCTGCCTTTTTCAACCTCAGTTGGGAACGTGCAGGTCAGGTGATTGAAATTTCTCATTGCTCAAATGACCACAAAAGTGCCATGAGTATTGATTTGGGGGTTACAGATAAATTTTAGCAAGGATGTGAATTCACAGATATAGAATTTGTGAATAATGAGGAATGACCTTATCTTGAAATATCATTTATGGCCATGAGTACTTTGAAACACCTGTAATTATTAGATCCATTAAAAAAGAAATACATATATTAATGCATGCCCATTTTTAAATATTTCAAAATATTTTTAGTAGTGTGATATTTAGTTTTGATACAAATGGTTTCCTTTGTAATCCTATGTGTTTTATTTTTTGCACTTAAAAACGTTATTCTGAGAAGGGATCCCCAGCTTCCCCAGCCTGCCAAGGGGGTGCATGACACACACAGAGTTGTATGTTCTGGGATGTGTTGCTTTGAGAAGGAAGAACTCCACAGTCTAAAAAGAACTCCAGAGTCTAAAAAGTCTGGAAGCACAGCATAGTTTCTCTGCTTCCTGGAAAGTCACAGGGTGAAAGTTCTGCAGTAGAGAAGTGTGTTCAGCTCATTATTTACCCAACATTTTTGACCTAGAGCCCCTTCTCCTCCTATGAGAGGTATTAACACTCTGTGGTCTTCATGCTCTACAGAAACACCTTGGGAGATGCTGCCTTTGTCATTTCTAGTTCTACCAGAAAAGCTGTTGTTGCAGTGAGAAGAATTCCAAAGACATCCTGTTGTAGACAAAAGATGAGGAGTGGGGATTCTAGTCTGAATATACCTGGGAAATTCCTCACGCTGCCGGTGAGTGTGTTAGAGGCTAATTCCTCTGGGGATTACACTTTTGAAGCTCTTGGATGGATAGAAATGCAGAGGAGAGGTAAAGAGCACACAAAGAGGCTTGCTAAGGATTTATTTGGGCATTGTGCTCCTGGCTGGCTGCTTTGTTTATAATTAATTACATGGAGTATTTACAGGAACCCTTTCAGCCTCAGAATGCTGCAAATGTAACTCACGGGTTCACAAAGCTGCGTCAATAAACTGCAGCAGAAAGACGGGCAAGAGGACACACCAAGGGCTTCCATGGCAGCCCACGCTCAAGGCAGCTTCAGACCCTGGAGACTTTCAGTCTCGCCTGAGGACTCTACCCTCTGAGATGCATGCTTTGCACAGGCTCAGAAAAACACCAGGTGTTAGTATTTTTACAGTGATTCCCCCCATTGTACCTCTGCAAATATCAGCGGGAGCCTGGACGTTGTATGAGGCTGCTAGGGGAGCAGAGAGCTTTTGAGAAATAAGAGGTAGGAAAGAACAAAACTCTGTCCTGCTGCCTCCTGGCTGGGGGACCCATCAAAACACAACCAGTGGGAAATTCAGGAAGCAACAGGTTTTGGAGTCACTTGTCTGGGTTTGAATCTTGTTTAAGCTCCTGGTGCCTCAGTTACTTTCTCTTTCGAATGAGAGCAAGAATACCTGTTTCCTAGCACTGCTGGGAGCATTAACAGAGCTGATGCTTACAAAGGGCTATGTGACACAGATTATCTCACTTAATCCTTACAACAACTACATTAGGCAGGTCTGCCATGATTATCTGCTTTTACAGATAGGGAAATAGAAACAGAGCAGTTAAGTAACTTGCTGGAGATTGCACAGCTAATAAATGATGAATAAGCAGTTTGCAGCCAGGCCATCTGGCTCCAGGCTCCGTGCTGTTAGCCACAAGGTGACGCCGCCTTTATTATGTAAGATAATGCTAGTACAACATGAGGAATGATGGATCAACACTTGCTCTCATTGTCTCTATACCCAGGGTATAGTTTAGCCACCACGCAGGCTGGAGTCTGCTTTGTCTATAGAGTAAAACCGGAACTCATTAACACCCACAGCCTGTGCCTCTGCAGGCTCGCTCTTTCCCTGCCCATTTCTTTTAACCTACATCCTGGTCACAGGAAACTTGTCATTACAAGCACAGGCAGTGGGTAAGTCGCCAATGGCTGCCCTCCCTGCCCGCGTATGCCGTTCCTTCCAGGGAGAGACAGCATCTGTGCCCACCCCTCCAAGCCAGCCTGGCCCAGAGAAGGAGGTGCAGGTGAGATGGCCACATCCAGGCCTAATACAAGGAAGCTGAGCTGCCACTTTTATCCTGGAGGGAAGTTGAGGCAATGCTGCTGTGAGAGAGACCCTGGGGGTGAGACACCATGTGGAAGAGAGAGAGGCCACACGGAGAAGAACCGAGGCACCCCAGCCCACACCAAGGCCTCAGAGGTGCGAAAGAGGCTTTCTTGGAACTTCCAGACCAGCCCTCCACCAGCTGGATGCAGCCGGATAGGCATTCCCTGCCAAGACCACATGGAGCCCAGCCAGCCCACAGAATCATGGGATATTGTACACTCTTCTCATTTCAAGTCTGAGTTTTCCAGGGTGTTGTTCTGCAGCAATGGTGACCTGAACACTGGCCAAGCCCTCTCACAGCTCCATGTCTTTCCATCTGCTGTCTCCTCAGCCTTCCCTTCCTTCTCTGACTGGAACACTCCTACTCATTCTTCAAGATCCAGCTCACCATGGCCATCATCAAAAAAATCTACATACAGGGTTTCCCGGATGGCGCAGTGGTTGAGAGTCCACCTGCCGATGCAGGGGACGCAGGTTCATGCCCCGGTCCGGGAAGATCCCACATGCCGCGGAGCGGCTGGGCCCGTGAGCCATGGCCACTGCTCCTGCGCGTCCAGAGCCTGTGCTCCGCAACGGGAGAGGCCACAACAGTGAGAGGCCTGCGTACCGAAAAAAAAAAAACAAAAAACTACACGCAATAAATGTTGGAGAGGATGTGGAGAAAAGGGAACCCTCTTCCACTGTTGGTGGGAATGTAAATTGATACAGCCACTATGGAGAACAGTATGGTGTTCTGTTCTCATTAAAAAACTAAAAATGGAACTACCATATGACCCAGCAATCCCACTACTGGGCATATATCCTGAGAAAACCTTAATTCAAAAAGAGTCACGTACCACAATGTTCATTGCAGCTCTATTTACAATAGCCAGGACATGGAAGCAACCTAAGTGTCCACTGACAGATGAATGGATAAAGAAGATGTGGCACATA
>NC_041218.1:42270149-42275326 GCF_002837175.3 Physeter macrocephalus
GAGGTGGATGGATCTAGAGTCTGTCATACAGGGTGGAGTAAGTCAGAAAGAGAAAAACAAATACTGTATGCTAACATATATGGAATCTAAAAAAAAAGAAAAAGAAAGAAATGGTTCTGAAGAACCTAGGGGCAGTACAGGAATAAAGACGCAGACGTAGAGAATGGATTGAGGACACGGGGAGGGGGAAGGATAACCTGGGATGAAGTGAGAGAGTGGTATTGACATACATACGCTACCAAATGTAAAATAGATAGCTAGTGGGAAGCAGCCACATAGCACAGGGAGATCAGCTCAGTGCTTTGTGACCTGAGGGGTGGGATAGGGAGGGTGGGAGGGAAACGCAGGAGGGAGGAGATATGGGGATATATGTATATGTATAGCTGATTCACTTTGTTATAAAGCAAAAACTAACACACCATTGTAAAGCAATTATACTCCAATAAAGATGTTTAAAAAAACCTAAAAATTAAAAATAAAAAAAATTTTTTAAGTGCATGACAAAAGTGTACTAAAATTGAAATCTTTAGGATAGAAGACCCCATCGATACTCAATCATATCGTGCCTTTTAAATAAAATAAAAAAGATCCATCTCACCCCGTTGTTGTCAGGGATGGGAAGATAGACACACACAGTCTGCCAGAGGGCATAAGTATCTCTAGGATTAGGTTCAGCTGCTTATGAGTGCAATCCAAAAGAACAAGGCTTTAAAAAGAGAGAAGGTTATTTTTCACATAAAAGACTTCCAGTGGCAGGTGGTGCAGGGCTAGAAGGAGACTCTGTGTCGCCAGGGACCCAGGCCCCTTCTATCTAGTTGCCACCACTTTCAGCATGTAGCTTCCACTTTGTGGCTCAAGAAGGCTTCCTGGGCAACCACTGCCTTGACTGCACCTGAGCCTGCGGGGAAGAAGGGCGGGGAGAGGAATGGCCACAGCCCCTCCCGGACAATGACTTCTACTCGCACCTCAGTAGGCCAAGCATAGTCACAGGACCACCCAGCTTTAAAGGAGGCTAAAAATTCTGTCTAGACAAGTGTGCAGCTGAAAATAGGTAGTTCTACTACCAGGAGAGAAGGGAGGATGGCTATAGTAGGACAAGCAGCAGTCTCACCTCAGAGTAAATTAGAAGCCTCCCGGAAGATAATTGAGTAGTCGCAGTAATCCACACGTCAGCTACCTCCACCCCTTGCTACTCAAAATGTGGTTCTCAGACAGCATCATCAGCATCACCCAGAAGCTTGTTAAAAATGCAAAATCTTGGGCTGCCTGCTAATGATTTGTAATTTGTATTATAACGATAGCCTCGGGTGATTTATTTGCACACTTCAAATCGTTTGGGAAGCACTTCAGTGTGGGAGGAACTGATCTAAAACAACGGTTTTCAACCCTGGTTGTACATCAGCGTCACCTGGGAAACTTTCTAAAGCCTCTTGGTGCCTGGGTCCTACCTACAGAGCACCTAATTTAATTGGCCTTGGTGAAATCCAGGCGTTTGTGATTCTAAAAACCTCCCTCTGGCGATTCTAATGTATAACCAAGTTTGGCAAACTGTGGCTCTAGGCTTTTTGGGGGAAAGAATTTGTCTCACAGTAACTCCTGAGTCACCCAGGCTGCAGCATCTCATCTGTCTCTCTGGAAATTTGTTTGGGGCTTCTGCTGTCTTGATCATACCTCTCCCCACTCTATTTTGGCTGTGTCTGTGCCTACTTAATAATGGTTTGGGAGTAATGCAGGAGGTTGCACTGTAGTGCAGTATAGAAGGCGACATAAAACTGTGCGTCCCACATCCCTTTCAACACTCCCCCCCGCCCCACCTGGAAATCCTCCACTGGGTGCCCTTCTCCAGGCTCACTGCCACCTAGTGTACTGGTCAGTTCTGCTCTTCTTCAGCTCCTCCCCTGAGCCCCTGTCTGAGGTACTCCTGGAAATGTACCTATTCTTACTTCATTATGCAGTGCAAATTATTTCTCCTCTCTTTACCTTACTCCGCTGAGGTCTGTCTTTTCACATTACAGGATTCATTAGGGAGATTGCCAAAAAATCTCCTCAGAAGAGAAAGAACGCCACTCCCTTGGGAGACAGAAGTGGCTATGGAAGACGGTGTTTTGAATAATAATCGTAAATAATTCCTCTTTACCTTCATGCATTTCAAAATCTTTTAGATTCCATATCTGTCTCAGATTCTAGAAACCACTGAAATATTTATAAATTTACTTCTTGAAAGTAAAAAGTTTTGTAAGGCAAAAATATACCATAAGTAGAGTCAAAAGGCAAATGGAAAAATGGAGGAGGGGGAATGCAACTCATTTCACAAAGAGCTAATCATCTCTCCAACGTATGAAGAGTTCTTGAAATAAAGAAGGAAAAACCGATAATTCAAGGTTGAAACTGGCAGAGAATATGAATGGACAAAGTTCACAGAAGGATCCAATGCCCCTTACACATAGGAAAATAGGAAAATATGCTCAAACTCAACCGTAATTAGATAAATACAAAATAAAACTGCCCTGAGAGACTTCTGGTTTCTGGTCTGGCATATAATGAGTTTGTAAGTTGTCACTCCATCCTAATAACAAGTAAAAAAGCTGAACAAACTGAAAACCAACAACTCCTCTTAAATCTGTCAGAAAATTTGAGGTCACAGAGCAAACCGCTGCCCCCAGAGTTGGAGAGATAGACAGGCAGATACAGAGAACCACAACTTACTGGAGCAGAAACCTCCATGGAAACTAGTACTGAGGGCATCATGTCTGGATTTCAACCAAAAATTAGAAGACATACTAAAAGGCAAAAAACCCCGCACAGTTTGAAGAGACAGAGTGAGCATCAGTCAAACCTCAGATATGGCAAAAGGATGTTGAAATTATCAAACTGGGAATTTAAAACAACTATAATTTTAAAGTAAAGGCTAAATAAAAAAGACAGGAAAAAAAAAAGAATATCCAAGAACTGTAAGACAACTACAAAAGGTATAATATACACATAATAGGAATACCAGGAGAAGAAAGAGAAAGAGAGAACAGAAGAAGTATTTGAAACAACGATGACTAAGAATTTCTCCCAAATTAGTGTCGGACATCAAAGCACAGATCTAGGAGACTCAGAGAACACCAAATAGGATAAATGCCACCCCCCCACACCACAAAACGCTACACAGAGGCATATCATTTTAAAATTGCAAAAAGTAAAAGATACAGAAAAGTTCTGAAAGAAACCAGTGGAAAACAACAGCACATGGTGGTGGAATAACTGGATACCCACATGCAAAAAAATGAATCTAGACACAGACCTTACATTCTTCACAAAAATTCACTTGAAATGGGTCATAGACCTAAATGTAAAACACAAAACTGTAATAAATAACATAGGAGAAAATCTGGATGACCTTGGGTTTGACAAAGACATTTTAGATGCAACACCAAAGGCACAATCCATAAAAAAAAACTGTTGGTAAGCTGGACTTCATTAAAATTTTCAATGTCTGCTCTGTGAAAGACTCCATGAAGAGAATGAGAATACAAGCTACAGACTGGGAGAAACTGTTTACAAAATACATATCTGATACAGGACTGTTATCCAAAAGAACTCTTAAAACTTGACAGTAAGAAAAAGAAAAGCCCAAAAATCTGAACAGACACCTCAGCAAAGAAGATACCACATGGCAAATAGCATATGAAGAGAGTCTCAACAACATATGTCATTAGGGAACTACAGATGAAAACAATGTGATACCACTGAAAACCTATTAGAATGACAGAAGTCCAAAACACTGACAACTCCCAATGCCGGTGAGGATGTGGAATAACAGGAACTCTTGTTCATCACTGCTTCTGGGAATATAAAATGGTACAGCTATTTTGGAAGACAATTTGGCAGTTTCTTACAAAACCACACACAATTCAGCAATCCCACTCCTTGGTATTTGCCCAAAAGAGTTGAAAACTTACGTCCACACAAAAACCTGCACATGGATTTTTATAGCAATTTTATTCATAATTGCCAGAACTTGGAAGCAAACAAGATGTCCTTCAGTAGGTGAATGGATAAATAAGCTGTGGTACATCCAGACAATGGAATATTATTCAGTGCTAGAAAGACATGAGCTGTTGAGCCATAAAAAGCCATGGAGGGGGCTTCCCTGGTGGCGCAGTGGTTGAGAGTCCGCCTGCCGATTCAGGCGACACGGGTTCGTGCCCTGGTCCGGGAAGATCCCACATGCCGCGGAGCGGCTGGGCCCATGAGCCATGGCCGCTGAGGCTGTGCGTCCGGAGCCTGTGCTCCGCAACGGGAGAGGCCACAACAGTGAGAGGCCCGCGTACCGCAAAAAAAAAAAAAAAAAAAGCCTAATCAGCAATAGAAACACATGAGCTATCAAGCCACAAAAAGACATGGAGGAACCTTAAATGCATTTTACTAAGTGAAAGAAGCCAATCTGAAAAGGGTACTTTTTAAAAATTAATTTATTATTTATTTATTTTTGGCTGCGTTGGGTCTTTGTTGCTGCGTGCGGGCTTTCTCTAGTTGTGGCGAGCGGGGGCTACTCTTCGTTGTGGTGCGTGGGCTTCTCATTGCCGTGGCTTCTCTTGTTGCGGAGCACGGGCTCTAGGCACGCAGGCTTCAGTAGCTGTGGCTCGCGGGCTCTAGAGCACAGGATCAGTAGTTTTGGCGCACGGGCTTAGTTCTCCGCGACATGTGGGATCTTCCTGGTCCAGGGCTTGAACCCGTGTCCCCTGCACTGGCAGGTGGAGTCTTAACCACTGCGCCACCAGGGAAGTCCCTGAAGAGGGTATATATTATATCAGTCCAACTACATGACATTTTGGAACAGGCAAAACTATGGATATCAACAGTTGCCAGGGGTTGTGGGGGAGTAGGGAGGGATAAATAAGTGGAGCACATGCAATATATTTAGGGCATGAAAATACTCTGTAACATGTCCCAAACAAGGCATGCAGATGGTCAACAGGCACATGAAAAGGTGCTCAACATCACTAATCATCAGGGAAATGCCAATCAAAACTACAATGAGATATCGCCTCACACCTGTTAGAATGGCCATCATCAAAAAGACAAGAAACGGGCTTCCCTGGTGGCGCAGTGGTTGAGAGTCCGCCTGCGGATGCAGGGGACATGGGTTCATGCCGCGGTCCGGGAGGATCCCACATGCTGCGGAGCGG
>NC_041218.1:42275512-42322581 GCF_002837175.3 Physeter macrocephalus
CGGGAGAGGCCACAACAGTGAGAGGCCCGCGCCGAAAAAAAAAAAAAAAAAAAGACAAGAAATAACAAATGTTGGCGAGAATGTAGAAACAAGGGAACCCTTGTTCACTGTTGGTGAGAATGTAAATTAGTGCAGCCACTCTGGAAAACGGTATGGAGGCTCCTCACAAAAATTAAAACTAGAGCTACCATATGATCCAGAAATTTGAATTCTGGGTAATTATCTGAAGGAAATGTAAACACTAACTTGAAAAGATATCTAGACCCCCATGTTCACTGCAGCATTATGTACAATAGCCAAGATGTGGAGAAAATACTGTCTATCCACGGATGAATGAATAAAGAAAACGTGTTATATATACATACAGTCAAACATTATTCAGCTGTAAAAAGAAAATACTAAGTGTCTATCCACGGATGAATGAATAAAGAAAACGTGTTATATATACATACAGTCAAACATTATTCAGCTGTAAAAAAAGAAAATCCTGCCATTTGCAACACATGGATGAACCTTGAGGGCATTTTGGTAAGTGAAATATGTCAGACAGAGAAAAACAAATATCATATGATCTCATATGTGGAATCTAAAAAAAAAAAAAAAATTGAACTCATAGATACAGAGAACAGATTGTTGGTTACCAGAGGCAGAGGGTGGGGAATGGGCAAAATGGGTGACGGTGGTTAAAAGGTGCAAACTTCCAGTTATAAAATAAATAAGTCCTGGTGCTGTAAGTGCAGCATGGTGACTATAGTTAATAATACTGTATTGTATATTTGAAAGTTGTTGAGAGAGTAGATCTTAAAAGTTCTCATCACAAGAAAAAAAAAGTTGTAACTATACGTGGTGACTTACTGTGGTGATCATTTCACAATATATATATAGAGAGTCATTATGTTGTACACCTGAAGCTAATATAATGTTATATGTAAATTATATCTCAATAAAAATATACATATAATAAAGCCCTAAGTATATTTTTTAATTGAAATAAATGGAAACTTTCTTCTTTTTGCCCTTTTTTCACTTTTTATTCTGTTTAAATATTTATAATAATTTCCATTTTAACCATTTTAAAATTTACAATTCAGTGGCATTAAGTACATTCACAATGTTGTGCAACCATCACCACTATCCATTTCCAGGACTTTTTCATCATCCCAAACTGAAACTCTGTACTGATTGAACAATAACTCCCCATTTCCTCCTTTCTCCAGTCCCTGGTGACCTCTACTGTATTTGACTTTCTGTCTCTATGAATTTGCCTCTTCTAGGTACCTCATATCAGTGGCATCATGCATTATTTGTCCTGCTTTGTCTGGCTTATTTCACTTAGCATCACGTTTTCAAGGTTCATCTATGTTGTAGCATGTATCAGAATTTTATCCCTTTTTAGAGCTGAACAATATTCAGCTTGTATGCATATAACCACATTTTTCTAATTCATTCATCTGTTGATGGACATCTGGGTTGCTTCTACCTTTTGGTTATTGTGAATAATGGTGCTGTGAACATTTGCCTAATAGTATCTGTTTGAGTCCCTGTCTTCAATTCTTTTGAGTATATACTTTGGAGTGGGGAATTTCTGGATCATATGATAATTCTATGTTTAACTTTTTGACGAACCACCAAACTATTTTTCACAGTGGCTGCAATATTTTACATTTCTACCAGCAATGCACAAAGCTTCCAATTTCTCCACATCTTCAACCAACAATTGTTAACTTCCATTTTTTCTTCATTTTAAATAACAGCCATTCAAATGTGTATGAAGTTGTATCCTATTGTGTGTGGGGTTTTCAGTTTTGTCAAGGAATAATTGACAAATAAAATTGTAATATATTTAAAGTACAATGTGATTTGTGCACATCACTGTAGGTAAATTTTATGGACAGGTAGGAAGCTAGGTGTGAAGGCATTAATACCTGTATCTGCTGTTAACCTTTATAAAAATAAGTCAAGTGTGATTTTTTTTAATACCTTAAGGATGACATATAGATATATGTACACCTATAGATGAATCATTTTTCGAACAAATCTTGAAAGTCTATAAAATGTCACTGGAAGAATCCATTAAAATGTTTCACAGTTTATTGTGAAATGTAATATTTTTACAGGCATATAAAAAGAGTTTTGTGTTCATGCAATTGCTAAGCTATTGGTTCAATTACAAGAAAGAAACAGCAGAGAAAAAAAGACTGTAAGCTCCTAAACTTTAGAGTATAAATGGGCTCCCAACTTGGAAGAAGGAAAGACATAAGGGAAAAGAGAAAAAAGGATAATTAGGATGCAAAAAAGGATAATTATGATGCAAAAAAAGAACATGGCTCATGAATTACCTTGAGAGCAGTTTTAAAATACAATTATCTTAATTCATTCCCATCCTGAGAAAACGTACAGAATAAAGCTAACAGCTCCTCCCTGGCCTGCTGACAACTTTATTAAGCCAAGTGACTTCTGAAGTCCCCATTCAAAGAAACAGAATCCCTTTATGGGAGGCCAGGGTGGTGCAAAATTTGCAAAAGGTGGGAGATATTAATTAGATGCTGGATTATATTGCAGACAACGTCAAGGCTGATTAGCTGTGTGGACCAAGGGCACAACAGGAATCTCTAACCACTGGAAAATCTGCCATTTGCAGTGTTGACTGTTTGCTTTTCAGCATTGCAGCCAGGCAAGGCTGCTCTGTGAAGATGCCAGGGAGGGGCTTTACCTCCATCCATCATGGTGGAATAATTCACTATGCCTTCATATTCTCTGTCATGGACCCCAAAGAAAATAAAGAATAGTGCAAAATATAGGTAAAAAAACAAAATTGGCAAGGAAGTTAAAGTTTTTTTAGTATTTTAGAATATTTAGTATTATTAGTAAATGTGGAAGATAATGCAACATTTTGCCTTTTGGAATCAGGCCAAGGTTTGAATGTTGGCTCTGCTGTGTGACCTGGGGAAAGTTACTTAACCACTCTGATCCTCAGGTTCCCCATATTCTTATATACTTATGGTTAACATAGGACACCTGTGAGGATTAAATGACATAGCACATGAAAATCACCTAATATAGCTCCACAATACCTTATCTGCATTCCCCAAATCCAAAAATCTCCTATAACCAAAGGTTTTTCCTAGCTCATTTGGAGGCAAAATCTGACATGACATGACATGAGGCCATTTAGTCTTCATCCCACTTAATGTGAATATTCATGTTTCTCTGTAGAAGTAGTAATGTTTTGATTATGGAGAGTTGCCCTAGACCCTTCTGGAGTATTACATAATATGCAGTATATACACTGGATTAAATTTATGAATTCAAAACATTCTGAATTCCAAAGCACATCTGACCCCAAAAATTTCAGATAAAGGATTGTGAACCTCTATGACATCCTCATTTTATTAGCACTTTATAAATTCACTGTTCCCACTTCCCGGCACATCAAAACCTCCCATGTATGGATTCAACTTATGTTAAAAGAGTTTATGTGAGTTGATTGTGGTTGCCTTTGAGTGGATTATATGATATAAGTGAGGTTGGGGTCATCTTCCCAAAGAGAAGCACGGTTTCTGAGCAAAGACTTCTACTACCTCCAGACAGCTTTTGAGTCTCCAGGATACAGAGTTTAAGGAGGAAAATTTATGGTCACTCCTGTTCAGAAGACACCATTGAACAAATGAGGGGAGTCAAGGAAGAGGAGACCAGAAAATGACCATACCTTTGACTCAAGTCCGCCAGGGAAGCCGAGAAGACAGACCGGCGACTTGGACTCTCCCTCTCAGCTTAGGAGCAAACAGCTCAACTAAGGAATCACCTGATGAGCTAGTACGTGTATTAAAGAGCACAGCTTCTGAGCAAGTTTTAATATTAAATGGCTGATCTACAAAGCAGCAGATGGCAAGAAAATGGAAATTTTGAAAGATCTGACTTGTAGAAACTGGTTTTTGAAAGTTGTATAAATTAAATATAAAGTGAGAGTACAGTTACAGGAAATAAGTAGCTCTCCATTTCAGGCTGCTTTATTCTTTGGCATAAATTGTTCTGAAGATGTTATAGACTTATACTCATTTTTAACTGTATGTAAAGCTGAATTAATAATAAAAACCTTAATTTGGTTAACAGTTTAGGTAACCAGTCTTTAAAATGTCTCTCAGATGCCGCTTGACAGGATGCCGAAGCATCCTGGCAAAGCCTATTAGAGAACTATGGACGCCATCCTCTGGTGAAACTGAAAACTGCAACTGTGCATGTACCACTTTCAGCGGCTACAAACTCAATCCTTAAACTAAAAGAGGTTACTGATCAACAAGCCAGTGTTATTTCCTCCAGTGCTGACCTCCTTCCAAAATGTCTATAATCAGCTCTGTAAATTCACACCAGTAGACTGAGATATTGTCATGTTTACGTTAAAAGAAAACATACATGAAAAAAGTTTTATGAGGAACAATTTTATAAGAATCAAAATACAGACACACGTGTATATACTTCCAGGTTCCCAACATTCAAATACTTTAATCCTTTTCCCCCGCCTCAGAAAACTTTAAAAAATATTTACATGTATTAAGTAAATAATAAAGACATAAATATTTTGAGTAATCATTGTTAGCCTTCAAGTGTTGCCTTTGGGTTAGATGTGAGAATTAGGGAGATTTGGAAAACTGTGGCAATCATGGAAATAAACAAAGGCTGCCCAAATGTGAAACAGGCAAAGGCAATTGACTCAGGGATTGCTACAGCAAGGGAGTCAGCCACCATCTCTCACTTGTGTTCGCTGAGACTCAAAGGCAGGCAGAGGAGTGGGAGAGCTTTGGAAAAAGGGTAAGTCTTCCAGTGTGCCCTGATCAGAGGCGGCTGGCATGGGGAAGCTATGGCAGGCTACCTAGAAGCACAGCATCTTACAATTGGTTAGAAGTGCATATTTCACTTTCTCAGGTTGGTCCTAAATTGGAAGTGGGGACAAAACTTAGGGAAGCTGTCAGTTATTAATCAAGTCCTGGCCATCTGGGGTCAATTGTTACAGGGCTTACTGTTTGGCTTCCTGGAGCAATTACTAGAGATACGGCCTGACTTTCTACAAGTCTGACCTATAGATAGCAAACTGGCTTCCTGGGTTGCTTATTGTAGATACTGAGCTGGTTTTCTCCACCGGTTGCTGCAGATTGTGGGTCAGAGTTCTATACTTATGTGTAGTCTGGTCATTGTCTGTTTTGTATATTCAGTCTCTCACACCAAAGGCAACAGCCGGGAAGCTGGACCTTAAGAAGCAGGAGCCCTGTCATGAGTGAAGAGCAATGCCCAGTCCTGGGTTTACATCCCTGCACTAGGTTCCCCTTGAGCAGACAAGACTGGAGTCTGTTAAAGGCCTGCTCTTGATCCTTCTTTGAGACAGTGAAGAAGGATGTGATGAACTAAGGAAAAAACAACAAACAGGATATAGAATGAAACATACAATATTTAAATGTGCAAAACGGCATAAAAAGCGCCACCCCCCCAGCAGTGTTACTCTCACCGAAAGCACTGGTAACCACCCTCTACACCACCAACCCTGTTAAAATTCTAGCTTCTCCTCTGAGGAACTTTACCAAGGAGGCTCGAGCCCCCTTCCCTCTCGGAGCAGGGAAACTCATGGGTCCTTGTGTAGGAAGGAAATCATCAGACCAGACGTACTCCTACTAACCGCCCTTCCTCTCCATGCTGCTTTGAGTCCTAGGGAAGTGGGGATTGGCATCCCTTGGAGAAAATGGTCATTGTCCTGAGTTTCTGGGTCTCAGTGGCTCCCTATGTGCCGCTGCCAGCAGCCTCTGCCCAGGATGGGGGCGTGGACACCCCAGAGGCCTGGGCTGGGAGCTGCCACCAAGGCAGTGGCCGGAGACCCAGGCGTCCTGGATACAGTCCTAGTCCACCCACTTCCCTCAGGCCTCCAGAGGCCCCTTCTGGGCCTCAGGGTGCCAAACAGAAGTAGCCGACTCCCCTGCAACAGTGGTTTTCTTGGAAACAGGGGAGTTCTTTAAGTCCATGTTCTCAGCCAAAAAGGCTGTGAAGAGGCTTTTAGAATCCCCTAGAGCAGCTCCTCGTCTGCGTAAAGTACACAATTTTATTCCGATATTCAGTCATGCTCGGTGTTTGCTGCTGCAGAAGAATCAGAATGAAGGAGACTATTTGTGTTCTCGGAGCTTTTTCCTGGCTCCCAACCCCACCCCATGCCGAGAGAGGATAACCAGGCCCTGGGTTTAGGAGAAGCTGCTCAGAGGCCCCCTCTTCTGGCCTCTTTAGGAGATTGTGCATGAGCCCCTGGGTGGAGAGAGGGTGTGGGGAGCTTTGAGGAGGGGAGAAACGAGACAGGACACCGAGGGGGAGGGTCCCAAGACTGAGGGGCCGAGTAAGGGTACAGTGCGGTCATGGTGTGCCCAGGAGCCCCGCGCTGCCTGGAACCTGGGTGGGGTCAGAGATTGCCCCCCCAGTGGGAGAGCTGCCTGCCTTGGCTTACAGAGGTGCTCATTTTATTGAGAGTTCCAGGGCTCAAACCACATTTTGGAAATCAGTTTTCTTTTATAATATATATATTGCTTCCTTTGAGAAATAAAAATGGAAAATATTTTATTTGTTAACTTTTAGAAAAATGACATTTATTTTTAAAATAAAAATGAAAAACATATACCTATATTTTTAATAGATAATACATTCATGGAGTTGAAAAATAAAAATAACATACAAAGGTATATAATCTTGCTCACATCCCCAAATAAACAAAAGTAATAATTTCTATTCATTTCTTCCAATCTTTCTTTTTGCAAGTACAAGCAAATATGAATCCATTGTCTTTTCTCCCTCCCTGCTCTGTAGCTTGCTCTTATGTTTAACAATAAATGTCGAAAATCTTTCCACATCAGTTCATAGAGAACTTCCACATCTTCTTTTACAGCTGCATGATATTCCATTGTATGGATGTACCCTAACTTATTTAACTACCTCTTAATGATGAACATGTGTTGTTTTCAATTGTTATTTCAAAATTGCATTGTATATAGTTTGCTTTGCAATTGTACAAATTCATCTGTGCAATTCCCAGAAGTGGAATTTCTGAGCCATAGAGTACACATTTATAATTTCGATAGATTTTTTTGGCGGGGAGAAAGAAGGATTTGTTACTTGCAGCAAGTGAGCAGAACACCGGGAACATTTCCCAAAGCAGTGTCTCCTGATTTTGATAGATGTTGCCAGCTTGCTCCATAGGGGTTGTATTAATTTGTATTGTTATCAGCAGTACAACTACATGCAGAGTGTGGGACAAAGTGCAGTGAAGACCGGCATGCTATTTATAGAAAAGTATATGTAAAACTTATAAATTAAGGTAACAAGCTGCTAAATGAAGTGTACATTCTATTCTACTGCCATGATAAATATACCTTCATAAGGACCTGGACTTCCAGGCTGAATTGAGAAATCATGGGTTCCTCAGTGTTCTGCATCAGAAGATGGTGAGCAGCCTCCAGCCTGCAGCTGCTCCTTTCTCTCTCAATCCCTATCTCCGTCCCACACTCAGGGGGCCTTGCACTCACACATGCAGACACCCACACCTCTAAACTCTATTCATGTCACCCTATGAACAGCCACCCCTCAGGGTCAAGGAAGCACAGGCATCATGGTCAATCCTTGAGAGGATGACCCAGGAGAAAGTCCCGCTCAGGCCCCAGAAGCAGACCCTGGCCTTTGGGGTGGGGATTTTGAGGACCTGGAGGCCAGGAGCATGGTCTAGAAGGGGAGGTGCAGGCTGTGGGTGGGCATGTCCCCTTGGCCTCACAGAGGAGGTGCATGGTTGGAGGTGGACCAGGGCAAGAAGGGACAGGTGTCTAGAGCTTGGAGCCCAAGAAGGAGCCTATTGTCTGGAAAGCCACTTTCATGAGTCTTTGTAATCTCAGAAAGCAAAGTAATCTCAGAAGCAAATCTACTATGCTCTTTTCCCACTTCCTAACAGCCTCCTTTCTGCAGATTCTGGAGGAGGATTTTGAATACTCCCTTGGCTAAGAGAGGTATTTGTCTTCTCCAAAGGCCTGTCCAAGGACAAAATAGAAATATTACAGGCAACTCTTCAGGCAGTGTCCTGAATTCAGATTCTTAATGCTCTTAGCAACAGTCACAAGCCCTTCTTTATAAAAATCCAAAGCAGAAGAGAAGTTAATGTCCCAGTTTCAATTAGTCTGTCCCCACTGGTAAACCAATTGTCTGAATTTTTAGTTCCAGGGATATGATCGTTGTATGTGCTTGTACTGGCCATCAGGAATAAGTTTGGGATCTCATTATGCCTTAAGATAAATATGGGTTATAAACCATAGATCTAAGAAGAAGGAAGGAAGGAAGGAAGGAAGGGAGGGAGGGAGGGAGGGAGGAAGTCCTCTCTGGGAGTCCTTTGTTATTTACCTTTTATAAATTAATTCGCAATAGCCAGTTATTCTTTGCCAAGGTCAGCAATAACAGTATCTTCCAACCCTGTTACGTTATGCATTTGAAAACATGTCAAGAGCCACCACGTGGAGATAACTTTCCTGTTTTGTTGTCAAACCTCTCATTTAACTTTTCAGCTCTTTTTGCTGCTGCTCTAAGATAAACAGTAGAATTCAAGAGTTAGCTTTATGACAAGGCCTTAGATTTTTCCTAAAATACTTTCAGCCAGTAAGCTCAAAACATTCCTTTGCTTAAAAACAGAATTTCTTGTATGCACTCTTATTGTGACAGCAGGCAAAGTGTTAAAATTAAAATTCAGAAGGAGCCTTTTATCTAGCACAATCAAATAATTGAAAAAGTCAATTAAAGTGGGAAAGCATTATAAAAGATTACACACACATCTCAAATATTCATTTTCATTCATCAAACGTATTGTAAGGACAAGGCCTTTCGTTTTAACTGAAGTGCAGAATGAGCTATACAGCTTCTTCCTTACATAAACAACCAATGTGCAGTGTTCAGGTCCCTAAAAAGAACCAGAATTTAAAGACATTGTGAAGTAATCTCAGAGCAATATCCTTCTAGATTTCTATTATTTTCCTCTTTTCTACTTTATATGACAGCACTTTCCTTATAGAACCTCTCCTAGTTCTCATAGGAAAAAAAATATTCCTTTTTCCCACTTTCAGTTTATGTAATATTTAACTATGTCATTTAAAATAACATTTACAACAACATTTACAACTGGTATGATCAGATTAGGAAACAAACAACATTGACTCTTCTGCCATTTGCTTGTGGAAGCAGAAATGCACACACATATTGGAGAGCAGCCTACTGGCATCTGGATGGTTATTAGTCAATAGATTTTACCAGGGGAATGAGCAACTTAATATAGTGAGATGGTGAAGTGAGACTTATGGTCTGTTTCTGATGCATGCATACACACACACACACACACACACACACACACACACACACACACACACACACACAAACTCTCTGGTTTCTCAGGAGTGTGGTGCTAAGGAAGATCCTTTAGTTTTCCTGAGAAGGGGAAGTTTATGGGGATGCAAATGACAGAAGCCAAAAGAACGAGAGGGTTTTGCTCTGTAACAAATTAACCCAAACTAAGCAGCTTGAAACCTCACCCATTTATTATCTCACTGTGGATTTATCTCTCTTGATCTACTCACAAAGGATCAAGTCCAGGCTGGCTTAGCTGGCTTAGGGTCTCACCAGCTGCATTGAGAGCCGGTCAGCTTCCGTTCCTGCCTGGTACTTGGGGGCCTTTTTCGAGCTCAAGTGGGTGTCGGGAGAATTGAGTTCCTTGTGGTGATGGGATGGAGGCCCTTAGCTCCTAGAGGACTCTGCCATTTTCTGCCATGTGGCTCTCTCCATAGCCAGTTCACATAATAGCAGCTGGCTTCTTTGAGGCCAGTAGGCGAGTCTCCTTCCAATCTGCTAAAACAGTCTTAGATAATGAAATGAAGTCATGGGAATACATCTCATCACATCAGCCATATTTTATTGCTTAGAAACAAGTCACAGGTTCCTCCCACACTCACCCAAGGAGAAGATTATAAAATTCAATGTCATTCAGTGGGGGTCGCCTTAGGGTGTGTCTGCCAGAGGAGGGGAGAGAGGTGAGAACAGCAGAGCCTGGGGATTATGGGGACTGGAAGACTGAGCTGGGAGAGGGACAAACAGAATTTAGGCAGCTACTTATGTGTCTGGGACTTTGGGGAGACAGAGGAACTTACAGGGCACATTTTAGCAGTTGGGCATGATAATCCCCTCCACTCTGTCTCTGGGACTATTCGGTGAAAATCTGTGTTGTTCTTCCAAGATTCTGGAATCGAGTTTGGGTTGTTGGGTTTTTTGTTTGTTTCTGTTTAGTTTGTTAAAAGCTTAATTCTCGGGCTTCCCTGGTGGCACAGTGATTGAGAGTCTGCCTGCCGTTGCAGGGGACACGGGTTCGTGCCCCGGTCCGGGAGGATCCCACATGCCGCGGAGCGGCTGGGCCCGTGAGCCATGGCCGCCGAGCCTGCGCGTCCGGAACCTGTGCTCCGCAACGGGAGAGGCCACAACAGTGAGAGGCCCGCCCCCCGCCCCCCACCAAAAAAGCTTAATTCTCAAACTGATAAAAAAAAAAAAAAAGTACTTCTAAAAAACCCCAACTTTTCACACAATTAGAAAACATAAAGCAAAGCTTTACTTAACTACTGAATGAGGGGGTCAGTAGAAAGACAAAAGAGCTGGCAAGAAGAGCATTTGAGAAATAAGGCTATAATAGTGAGAAAACGAATGCAAAAATGAGAATGTCAGATTAGATATAAAACTGATTAACTTCCTTTAGAGCAATAATACCATAACATTTGGGGTTATCTTCTGTCAGGTCAAACACACACACACACACACACCATATCAGCTTTTATAAGTTAACCTCTAACTTTATGGGGAAGTTAAATGGATGGACCCTCATCAGCTGTGGCTAGTTGGTCAAAGCAGTTCTATCCCCCCAAGAAGATCTTACCAGAAAATAGCATGATATTTAAAAATCAAAATGGTCCAGTTATATTTGGTTAAATATTTTGCTACTTATGATACAGAGATAAAGAACACGTAGTAATACTTTTAAACTGAGGAATGCATGTGGTTTAGCATTATTACCAGTTTAGAGATAGTGAAACTAAGGTTCAAATAAGTTAATGTAACTGGCAAAAATCAGATAGTCCAACTCTGGTCTGTCTTTCCACTATAACAGAGAAATCTCATCAGGTAAATACTAGTTGTCTAATATAGGAAAAGATCCACTTTTGTCCTTAGAATTTCAATTAATTAGAAATTCAGTGAGTTACTACAAGAACATAAGACTTTTCCGGGTAGTAATCATATAGTGTTTCAAAAGTCAGTTTTCTTACCAAATGTGAAGGCTTTTCACAGCTTTATCTTTTCATAAGAAAGCTGATGACAGATTTCCTGCAGGTTTTGAACTGGCGTGTGTATTACTTGTCAACAATAGTAATGTATCAGATATCAACAATAATAATGGCATAAGAAAGGAAACTCTACAGTGTGTAAGGAGAATGGCACAAGTACCTTCTTCCTTAAAAGGGAGAAAAAGTTTTTTCTTATGTATCTGTCAAACTCAATCAAAAGTCACGTTTGAAAGACCGTCTGAAATTATCTGAAACTTGTAAATAGGCAGAAAAGATTACAAGGTGTTCTTATACTGTGGTGCTGAGCTTGACTTCCTATTGATTGAGCTATTTCACAAATCTTTGGGGACAGAGGTTAATTTGTAGAATTTTGTTCAGTGGAGATGTAAATAATTTATGTTCACTAAAAAGATAACCTCAAAGGCAATAGTTTATTGCCCTGTTGGACATTGACCGGTTTTACATCTAACCCAGCAATCTTACCAAACACTGCCTCGAAATATCTTACTTCTTCAGTGCTCTTTAAACTGGTTTTAGTGTCTTACCAGTTCCTCATTAATTAGTGAGTTACAGAAAACCTTTGACATATGTTCATTTTATATTTATATGAGTCATGATTTTTTCCTTCTTGAAAACCATACTTTATCCGTCATCATGTCTCCAGTGTAAAATAGGAGAAACTTGATGGAATGACCACTGATTTGGGAACTAAAACACCTAGATTCTATCACTTACTAGCTGCATGATCTTCAGCAAATCACATAAGCTCCTTGAGGCTCCGCTTCCTCATCTGTTACCTGGGAGTAATAGTAGTGCCTGGTCTGCAGGGAATAATAATAGTTGTGAGTCAAACAAGGGCACGGAACAGTCTCAGTGAGTGAATATCTTTGTCCCCAAGCTATTTACTGACAGTTCTTAAGCTTTTGTAACAAAGGCTGCTGGTTTCTATGAAGGGGAGCTGGTAATAGGATTCCTCAGAGGTTTTTGTTTTTGTTTTTGTTTTTAAAAAAGACACATTTATTCAGCATCATGATCAGGCTATTACATTTAGCAATCAACAGCATGGGTGCAAAAAAAAAAAATCTACATTAAAACCCTTTGCTGGAATGCTTTACACTTTCCACAGAACAAAAACTAAAATAACCTGTTATACAATTGGTCACAAATACAGTCCTCGAGTTTTTTTTGCCCATACACATGAGTATTGTCCAAACATGTCTTCTTGGTAGCAGCTAGGCCCTGCCACCACTGTGCTTGGCTGAGTTCACAAATCTGTTGTAGCCTGGAGCTTCCCTGTCACTTCTCTGGCTCTCCTCTCCTGCTAAGCTTTGTTTCCTGGCAGTAATCAAAACCTTCTGCCACTGCCATAGCTACTGCTGCTGCTGGAACCACCATAGCCACCTTGGTTTCGGGGTTTGGCAAAGTATTGGCCTCCACCACCACAGAGGCGAGAACGTCTGCCTCCAAAGTTTCCTCCTTTCACGGGTCCAAAATTTGCAGATTGATTGTTGTAACTGCCAAAATCATTGTAGCTTCCACCACCTCCAAAACTGCTTCCATCATTACCGAATCCATTATAGCCATTCCGCTGCCACCATAGCCACCGCCACCGCGGCTGCCACCAAAGCCAGCTCGACCACTGACGTTTCCTCCACGACCAAAGCTGCCATTCCCACCAAAACCACCGCCACGACCACCACCAGAGTTTCCAGAACCACTTCGACCTCTTTGGCTGGATGAAGCACCAGCCGTCTCTCGCTTAGATAGGGCTTTCCTTACTTCACAGTTGTGGCCATTCACAGCGTGGCGTTTCTGAATGACAGTCTTGTCTACGGAGTCACGGTCATCAAAGGTTACGAAAGCAAAGCCTCTCTTTTTGCCACTGCCTCGGTCAGTCATGATTTCAATCACTTCAATTTTTCCCCTACTCTTCAAAATAATCTCTTAGGTGATGTTCTCCAGTGTCTTCTTTAATGCCACCAACAAAAATCTTTTTCACAGTTAAGTGGGCACCAGGTCTTTGAGAATCTTCTCTTGAGACAGCCCTCTTTGGTTCCACCACTCTTCCATCCACCTCGTGTGGCCTTGCCTTCATGGCCGCATCCACCTCCTCCACAGTGGCATACGTGACAAACCCGAAGCCTCTGGAGCGCCTGGTGTTTGCATCCCTCATTACCACACAATCTGTGAGCGTTCCCCACTGCTCAGAATGGCTCCTCAGACTGTCATCGGTTGTTTCAAAGCTCAAACCTCCGAGGAAGAGCTTCTGCAGCTGTTCGGGCTCTTTGGGTGACTCTGACTTAGACATGATGGCAGTGGAGGGGCGAGACTTCAGCGATGCTTACTCAGCAGCATCCACGGGCAGAAAGCTCCTCAGAGGTTTTGAATTTGAGAACTGAAGCATAGAACTGGCCTTTCACCCACAGAAGCAGAATGCACAGCAGCCCGATAGAGGTAAAAATGTGCAAATTTAGGCTCTTCAAATTTTTGCCTGGGGCTTTTGTTTGTTTAATTAAACAATAGAACAGTAACCTTTGCATCTTTGCTTAAATATTTTCAACAGAAACCTAATCAAGTCAGAGCAGAAGACAAGTTCACCAGGAATCATCATCTACTCCCTACAGTTTCGCCAGCTCACACCCATGCTAGACTCTAACTGAAATATTTGTGTCTTATATTTTTTCAATTTGTACTTTTTACTTAGTAAAGTGATCTAAATTCTTTTTTCTCCCTTTTTCATCCAAATCTATTTGATACAACAATTTCAGTGAGACCCTCCTCCCAGCCAGGTGCTGGGCTGGAGCTGGAAACACAGGCATGAAGAAACCCAACACCTGGCCTTATAGTGATCAGACAGCTCTCAGCATTTTAAAACAATAAGACATGGTGGCTGCGAACATTTTCCTACCTCAGAAGTAGTACCCTTTCATAAAGAAGCTCAAAGCTCCTGGGCCATAAAGCCTAGAATGTGGCACTTGTGACACTGTCACTTTCTTCAGGGACGGAGACACTGATTCTAAGCCATAAGCACAACCTGCTAGGAATCTGTCATCAGCTTTTTTTTCACAAATGGACTGTTGGATTGTGAAAAACCTGCTTTTACTTCAAAGGACGCTGAGCAACTTAATAGCTTGAAGGCTCTCAGGAGACAATGAGAGATTGTAGCCACAAGTTTATCTTCCTCACTAACTTTTCTGTGTTAAGGAACCATGGTTGGAAATGTAAGGTTAAGACAGCTAAATCTCCCCACAATTGGACAAAGTGTGTTTAGGTATCCAGATTATTCTCTCTGTAAAGCCATTCTCATTCTTTCTCTCACCTGCAACCCTGAAGAGAAAAGAAATGTCAATTCTAAAACACAGAGATTTGTGTTTAACTACCCATGGCAAATACAGCAGATAGTGTCAAATCCTTGCAGAGCAAAGACCGTGTCACCGTCCAATACATGACTAACCCTAGCCCGGGGTCCACCTCAACAGCTGTTCAGTGAGGGTTTGTTAAGTGAATGAAGAAATAATTGCCAACTCTTTCAGTAGGGAGGTTAAGTGAGAGAATTATTTTAAGTAGGGTAACCAACCACCCGGTTTTGTCTGGGACAGAGGGCTCTCCCAGGATTTTAATGCTAAAACCAAGTCCCGGGCAAAACAGGATGACTTGGTCACCCTACTTAACAAAGGCTTTCCAGAAATATCCAGGAGTCAACATTATAGGCTCAGATGTTTTTGAACTGATTTGGTGGAGTTTAGTTGACTTTTCAGTATTTTAGGAACAAAGGAAATAGTTCCCTAATTTGGGCCAACAAAATACAGATAGCCTTGCTGTTCACTTTGTAACACTGCTTCTTTGTACTCGGCTTTCACCTGACCCACCCCAAGGCTGAAGACCTCCTTCCAAGCCACACACCCTCTTGGGCTGTAAACACTTAGAAAATATGCCTTTGGCCCTCTCGTGACCACATAAAACACAATTTGGAAATTTAGGATATGTTGAGTGAAAAAATGATGTCTGCAACTCACTTTCAAATAGTAAGCCAAAAAAAAAGTTGCTCTAGATATAGATTTAGCTCTAAATATATACAAGTATAGGCAAAGCAAATGCAGCAAAATGTTAATGGCTATTGAATCTCCTTGGTAGGAGTATGAGTAAAATTCATTGTAACGTTCTTTCAACTTCTCTGTATTTTTGAAAAATTTTAAAAATTAAATATTGAAGGCTGGAGGAAGAGTGAATCTGAGCAAGAGACTCTTTTCAGCATATATCTATGAATTCCCACGAAAGGTCTATTCCTACATTGACTTTGATAAAGTGATTTCAAATTATTTTATTTTGATAAAGTGATTTTCAAATCTTTGCATGCAAAGATTTGGTGCACATTTTCTAAGAAGGAGACACTTCCACAGGTAAAGGGTGGAGGGGAGGAGTAGTACTTATTTATTGCTGGTAGATGCCAACGTGTTGGACACTGGGATTTGGAAGCTATGGCCATGGATGTTATTATAACTTTCAGCAAAACAGTGTTTCACTTTTGCTTCAACAGCCGTGGTGGCAGCAACAGCCTAGAAGAGTAACCCAAGACTTTGGGTTGTCATCACCAATTCTAGAGGGTATTCCTCTCCCTTTCAGAGGTGGCAACGAGATAAAAGTAAGGGAAGGGAAGCTGTTGGTATATATGTTTGGCTTAGGTTTGGCAACATATAACAGAAAACGCAGGTGACAATGACTTAAACCTGCAAATGTTTATTATCTTCACATAAAAGAAGTTCAGAAATAGTCTAAGAAGGTGACACCATTAATCTATCAGAGAACTATGTTTATTTTATCTTTTTTTTAAAATAAATTTATTTTATTTATTTTTGGCCGCTTTGGGTCTTCGCTGCTGCGTTGGGCTCTCTCTAGCTGCAGCGAGCAGGGGCTATGCTTCATTGTGGTGCACGAGCTTCTCATTGTGGTGGCTTCTCTTGTTGCGGAGCGTGGGCTCTAGGTGCCTGGGCCTCAGTAATTGTGGCACATGGGCCCAGCTGCTCTGCGGCATGTGGGATCCCCCCGGACCAGGGCTCGAACCCGTGTCCCCTGCATTGGCAGGTGGATTCTTAACCACCGCACCACCAGGGAAGCCCTATTTTATCTTTGTGTTTTACTGTGTTCAGGACACAGCCTCTATCCTCTTGATCCAATATCACTGCTGCAGCTCCAGTCATCATGCATTTATTTTAAGGAGCTGGAAGGAGAAAAAACATTTCCTTAGTGTCTGTCCCTTTTAATGAAACTTTCTTACATATCACTGACCAGAACCAACTCACATGGTCATATCTAGATACAAGGAAGTTTAGGAGATATAGTCTTATATTTAGTTGAGCACACTGTACCTCCTTCAAGCCCCTACCCCCAGCCAAGTTATACAGTGGTTCTGATATAAGAAAGGAAGAATGAATGTTGGTAGGCATCTAGCAGTACATACCACCACTGGTTCAGCAGCCCAGAAGATAAGCCAATGGTCCCTCAGACAGACTGTCTAAGCATTACCCTAGCATGTAATGTGTTCTATATGACTGGGGCTCTCTGGTGCATATTCTGGCTTTGCTTCACTTGCTGCCCAAGCCCCACTCACAAGACCTGGGGAAGTCAAAATAAGAGGCCAAGTGAAATCAGGAAGGATGCTCATCAGGAAAGCTTAGCCAGAGTGAAGAGTCAGAATTACTGCTCACAGAAGCCAAATAGAGTCAAGTATTAAACCTAAAGAGGGGCCGAGATGAAAATGGAAGAAAACGTAGCAAAAACAGTGTTTGGAAGGTTGGCTGCAGGGCAGAATAAGGAGTTAGAAAGTGATCAAAGGTGATTCACAGTGTTAAATGGAAAATATACCCTGGAGCTTACCTTCACGTGTTCCAAGGTGTTTCCTGAGCAAATGGCATCACTTAGAGAAGTGATGCAGGGCCAGAGAGTGGGGAGAGAGGGTCTACAGTGTGCATTTCAAAGACAATGGGAAATAGTCACTCTGACCAATGCTCTTCTTTGGGCTGATAACTAAAAATCCACCCTACAAATGCCAACTGTATAGCTGTAAGTATGGTACTTTACTAAAGTTCCAAATGTCACGAGAAATATAGGTCTTTATGGTGTTGTCAAATGCTTATACCTGAATGTGAATGAAGTCACTGACAGCTATTTCGTGGAGTGCAGGAGAGAGATTATCAGGACACTGGGCACCAGTGGGGAAAAGTAAAAAACGCAGAGGCTGAGGGCAGAAATAGATCAAGGGGCAAGCCAGGCTGGCAGCTACCCATGGTGCCACCCCACAATGGGCACCAAGACATCACTGGAATAGGAGGAAATATTGTGCCAGTTAGCTCAGATTTCCACATGTAGTTTCTTGCTTTATTGGGAAGCTAATGGGTCCTGTTCTCACCAATTCCCCAAAGTACAAGTGGGCATTTGAAAAGCCATCCTCCCATAGGCCAGCTGCTTGGTGCTGTTTTGGCCTCTCCATCAGTGATGGAACGTGGATAGGTTGACAGTCCTACAATGAGGACAAAGTCAACCTAAGCTCTGGCACCTGGTGCGTTTTGACCTGGTGCGGTCAACAAAGAATGAGGGTTCTGCTTTACTGTATGTGTCTTAACCCTCTAATAGGCCTCCCAAAACATTGTCCAGTTCAGGAAAAAATAAAACTGAAGGAATACAACATCTACCAAAAAAATGAAAAACGTTTGCCATTGTGAAAGTCGTAAAAAGGCTTTAAACATATTTTAATAAAACTTTACAACTACATTCATTCGTTCTCCCTTATCATTAGTGAACATGAATAATGCTATGGAAGAATTGTGAAATAAAAGACATTTCTGGGACTTCCCTGGGGGTCCAGTGGTTAAGACTCCACACTTCTACTGCAGGGAGCGCAGGTTCAATCCCTGATTGGGGAACTAAGATCCCACATGCCACATGGTGTGGGGAAAAGAAAGACATTACCTTTTTTTTTTTTTTTTTTTTTAATTTTATTTATTTATTTTTGGCTGTGTTGGGTCTCCGTTGCTGCGCGCGGGCTTTCTCTAGCTGCGGAGAGCGGGGGCTGCTCTTTGTTGCGGTGCGCAGGCTTTTCATCCTGGTGGCTTCTCTTGTTGTTTTTTTTTTTTTTTTTTAAATTTTATTTATTTATTTTTGGCTGTGTTGGGTCTCCGTTGCTGCGCGCGGGCTTTCTCTAGCTGCGGAGAGCGGGGGCTGCTCTTTGTTGCGGTGCGCAGGCTTTTCATCCTGGTGGCTTCTCTTGTTGCAGAGCATGGGCTCTAGGCGCGCGGGCTTCAGTAGTTCGGCACACGGGCTTAGTTGCTCCACGGCATGTGGGATCATCCCGGACCAGGGCTCGAACCTGTGTCCCCTGAATTGGCAGGAGGATTCT
The DNA here is from genome assembly GCF_002837175.3 of Physeter macrocephalus. Taxonomy (NCBI): domain Eukaryota; kingdom Metazoa; phylum Chordata; class Mammalia; order Artiodactyla; family Physeteridae; genus Physeter; species Physeter macrocephalus. The sequence continues at coordinate 42,294,281 of NC_041218.1, forward strand.
TAATTACTGCACCACCAGGGAAGCCCCAAAAAAGACATTTCTAAGAAAGTTAAAGTATAATGTTACCTTTATTCTAAATAACAAGACCTTAATTCGAAAGAGATATACAATTTTTTAAAGAGAAAATTCATTTCTTCCCTTCAACCACCAATTAAATAAATGTTGAACATACATGGGAAGTCCGTTGGTTTGGGGGAGTTCCATATTGCTACCCTACTTTGGGCACCACATGTCTATAACCAGCCCTGGCTCACCATATCTACCCCCCCGCCCCCATATAGGTATATATTTTCTTTTGGTTTCGCGTGGATGCATTTGATTCCTTTATTCAACAGCATATATTGTATGTCAACTGCATGTCAAGTACTGTCCTAGGTACTCTCAAATATTATCACATTTTATCTTTATAGCAAACATTTCAGGTTGTTTACAAATGAGAAAATTCATTTCAGAAGCTAACTTCCCAGATTCCCAGACACAATATTAATTTAGTGAATTGATTTTTTTTCCTCATCACATTCCAAAAAGGATTTAAGGCTTTTCCATTAAAAATAAAATCCTACATCTAATGTATGGAGTTTCTGAGTAATGATGGTGCATTGGACAGATGTATTTACCTTGGCTCTCTCATGGAGGCTCACAAAAAGACAGCAATGGAGTTCTGTTAAAGAGACTCATAATTTACACAAAGTCAGTGGGAGAGGAAACAGCAGCAAGAGCATGTGGAAAGTGGTAAGAAGCAGCTGGCTTGGTCAACTCAAAAGAGCCAAGAACCAAACCTGAGGAGGGGAAGCCCAGAAATCACCAGCATTGCCTTGCAGAATTTCACAAAATCTCAGAAACAAGCAGCACCAGGTACCTCTGAAATCGAGGGTAAAATCAGAGTCAAAAACAGGATGGTGGCTTGAAAAACCTGTTAAGAAACAGTAGATCCCTTCCCCAACCTCAACAAAATGGTGTACGTTTATTTTGAGAAAATGGTGAGCCGGAGAGACTCTGCCCCAGAACACCAGGCCGAGTGAGGTTTGAGGTACCACACTGGAAACAGGAGGCTTTGGGAAGGCTGTCCGCTGAATCTGGAGATGCTCCCAGGCCCCTCCCTCACTGGCAGCCGGGTCCTCCACCAAGGACTGGGACATTCTTCTCTGGGAATTCTAACCAGTCATAGAAAATAATCCCACATATACTGACACTGTAGACCCACAGTGAAATGTGCCACCCCATGATACTTAAGTGGAGTTTGCCACATACAGAGTTTGCAGTCAGCATTTAGTCCCTCATTCGTAAACATGGACAGAGAGCCACGGACTGAATTTGAACACTTGGGGAAAGCTTCTAACATGAAAAAAGAAAGCCCTAAACTAATAAACAGAAGAAAGAAACTTAGAGGAAACAGAAAATATGTGGGGAGGGGCAGGGGGAGACTTAACAGAAAATAATTTCACTAAGATCTTCAAAGGAAGAGAAGATATTTTCCACAGGTCCCAAGAACAAAATGTTATTTAAAAAAAAAAAAAAATTCAGGAAACAGGCGAGTTGCAATATACAGTTGAGGAGTGTCATAAACAGACTTCCAAAAATGTCCCCACAAGATCCCCACCCTCCAGTTATGCAAACACTAATTTTGGTACTACTGTGAAGGACTTACATGTGCAATTAAGGCTACTAATCTTTAAGGTTACTTAAAGAAGGGAGATGATCCTGGATTACCAAGTAAGTCCCAAAGTAATCACACGAGCCCTTAACTACAGAAGAGGAATCCCAATGATTAAGTGAGATTTGAGATGTGAAAGGGCTGTGCAGTGTAGGCGCCTCAGGTAAGGACACTACCTGAGGAAGGCCTCTAGGTGCTCATGGGAAGCATGAGAAGGAATGTGGGCAGCCTCTAGGAGCAAAGATCAGTCCCTGGCTGACAGCCAGGAAGGAAAAGGGGACTAACTTCAGTCCTACAACCGCAAGGAATGGAATTCTGCCACCAACCTGAATGAGCTTGGAAGTAGATTCTTCCCAAACCTTCAGATAAGGGCTCAACCAGCCAACAACTTGATTTCCACCTTGTGAGACACTAAGCAAAGACCCAAATGAGCCATGCTGTGCCCAGACTTCTGACTCCTAGAAACTAAGATCATAAATGGGTGTTGTTTCAAACCTCTAAGTTTATAGTAATTTGTTATGGCAGCAATAGGAAGCTAATACATTGAGACCCTACAAGAAACAGAAATCAATAATAGAGAGAAGGAAAACCAGAGTCATGAGATTCCATGAGAGGACTGACCCAGAAGGTCCAAAACCTAAATAAAATCATTAAAAAGGGAACTCAGAGAATGCAAGAGAGGAGATTATTGAAGAAAGAGAGAAAAATGCCCTTCATTGGGGGGGTGGGGGGAGAGGGATAGATTGGGAGTCTGGGATTGACATGTACACACTGCTATATTTAAAATAGGTAGGGACTTCTCTGGTGGTGCAGTGGTTAGGAACCTGCCTGCCAATGCAGGGGACACGGGTTCGAGCCCTGGTCCGGGAAGATCCCACATGCTGTGGAGCAAATAAGCCCATGTGCCACAGCTACTGAGCCTGCGCTCTAGAGCCCGCAAGCCACAACTGCCGAGCCTGAGTGCCACAACTACTGAAGCCCGTGTGCCTAGAGCCTGTGCTCCGCAACAAGAGAAGCCACCACAATGAGGAGCCCGCGCACCACAACAAAGAGTAGCCCCTGTTTGCCGCAACTAGAGAAAGCCTGCATGCAGCAACGAAGACCCAACGCAGCCAATAAATAACTAAATAAATAAAAATTTAAAATAAATAAAATAGGTAACCAACAAGGACCTACTGTATAGCACAGGGAACTCTGATCAATGCTCTGTAATAACCTAAATGGTAAAAGAATTTGAAAAAGAATAGATGCATGTATATGTAGAACTGAATCACTTTTCTGTACACCTGAAACTAACACAACATTGTTAATCAACCATACTCCAGTGTAAAATAAAAATAAAAAGAGAAGAAAAGAAAAATGACCTTCATTTGAAGGACATGAGTTCTCACATTACAAAAGCCCAACACAGTGGATGGAAAAAGACCCCAGAAATGCCCATTATTTTCCTGAAATTTCAGAACACTCGGAACAGAAAGAAAACCCAACAAAGCTTCCAGAGAGAAAAAACAAGCCACATCAAAGGATCAAAATCAGAATGGCTTTGGACTTCACAGCTGAAATGCTGGAACCTAGAAACCAATGGACCAAAGTCCTCAAAATCTAAGGAAAAACTATTTCTAGCCTAGAATTCTAGAACTGGCCAAGTTATCAGTGAAGTATGATGGTAGACTAATGACATTAGACCAGTTAGCTCTCATGAATGTGCCTCTCAGCATCATTCTCAGATGCTTCAACAAAACCAGGACTTTAACCCTGGGAGAGGAAGAGACAGGATTCAGGAGCCACGGGGACGGGGATGGGGGCGGGGGAGGCAGGAAGTGCTGGTCCTATAATAAACTTTGTAGAAATATCAGACCCTTAGGATTTGATTAAAATAAAAATGGAAAAATAGGCATATTGTAAAAACAGAAGAATACATAAATGAGGAAACGGATTGAAGAAAACAACCTGGGGCAAACTTACTATCTCAAATGCATACTGTCTGGCCTCAAGTAATTCCAAGAACTAGACCACAGATTTGGCTTCATTCTTCCAAGGTGCTGAGATACACAGTCAGTTACAAGATTTATAGCGTCCATAGGACAAACACATCACAGCTGTTCAACAGAAATGCAGCTTTTCCTAATACCTGAGACAAATTTTTCCCGGAGGTCCTCATAAAAAGGACACCGCATAACGTCGTAGTCGGTGTCCTTGAAACTATCCCAAAGATGTATACAACAGTAAAATTTCCCATTGCTCTTTCTTATCATGTCCATCAAAATAGGCAGATGGCAAAAAAATGTAAACACAATTTAGAATAAGTGCCTGAGCTGAAAGTGCATGTTCCAAGGGTAACATTAAAAATGCTTGTCCTTCAATCAGTCCTCGATGAGCATTGCTTCTCACAACCTGGGATTTTTTTCTTTTTTCTTGCATCTCCATACTTACCCCAGGTTGGGATTTAGAAACATGAGGCAGATCAGACAAACTCAGGTAGGCAAAGGGTCTGAGATTTTTATCCTACTTGCAGGCTAACCATTTAGCCGGCCACAGTTTCACTTGTGCTGACAGAAGACAATCCTGGGTTAGGGACAAAGGACTGTATTACAGCAACAACAGTAGTCAGAGTATCAGCATTTGTGCTGGTTCGCCAAACCTCAATTCCCATAGCACAATGCAACGAGGGTCAGATGACACCTACACATACTCTGGGTTGAAATACTCTGTGTTTAGGAAAACTGCATCTTTTATAATGAGCAGTATGTCTGCCTTTTGCTCTCAAGAAAGACACTATCTCTAGCTTCCAAGGTTGTAAGCAAACCTGTTCTTTGCTCCAGAGGCTGAGACTTCATCTTCCAAAACCTTTCTACAACATCCGTGAATAGATAGTCTAGAACAAATTTGCACGATAAGTGCAAGTTGTGCAGAAACACAACAGAACCATGGAAAACTGCCTGCCAAGAGTGAGTGGGTAGGAGGAATGACAGAAGGCAGATTTCAAGAGGAAGTCTCAAGAGAAGGCTGTGAAGTCCCAAGAAAAAATGTATCCCAAGCCTCAACAAGATGTGAAGTTCAGATCATAACAATAGTTGCCACTGGTACAAACAAATGGAGCACCTTTCTGCTTCCAGGTGGCTCTACACTCTAGGGCCTGGCTCTCTTCCTCCAGCTGGCAACTGGAGGAAGGATGGAACAGAGAAGTGCAAAGGGCACAGGCCAAGGGTCTCCAAAGGAAGGTTCCCAAAAGCTGCTACAAACTTTGCGCTACAAACTTTGTGCTTATATCCCATTAGCCTGAACTCAGTCCCATGGTCACTATGACCTGCAGGGGAGACTGTGAAATGTAGTTTTTATTCTGAGCAGCTACGTGCCATGCTTTGAGCTCTATCACTACAGAAAGAGGGGATCACTACAGTCTCCGCCACACCTTTCAAGGCATTTTCCAAAACAAGGAGTTCCTTTGGGGTAGCAAGAGTTCCTTTGCTACCCCAAAGGAACTCCGGGCCACTGCTAAAATACATTTTTTAAACTTGGCACACTAGAATTCTGGGTAAAGACCCTTAGAGATCTCCTAGCGCTACCTGCTAATATTACAGGCAAGATACATGTGTTATTTATGCCAGACTATATGCAAATTAGCAATAGATTTTTAATTGGTTTAATGCACATTCATTTGGCAAACATTTATTGAGCACCAACTGTGTACCACACACCATGTTCAGTGTGATCATCTCACTTAAGGAGCAATAAATTTCCATTGGGACTCACAGCTGTACACCCCAGGCCAAGCTTCATAAAGAATTTTCATATCACAATACCTTCAGAGTTTTGTTTCCATTTTACAAATCAGGAAGCCAGAGGCTCAGAGTAATGAAGTAGTTTGCAAAAAAATTAAGCATAGAATTAGGTCGTAGAAAAGGAACATGTATCCCAAGTCTTTCTTTTCTTTCCTAGCCTGGTGTTCTGTGCCAAGGTGTGTTCTTCCATTATGCTATTCCCTTCTCAACATACTAGCCAAAAAGTGGACAAATGATTTGATCAGTTTGTGTTTTTTCTTTGGCTTTTATTCTCAGAAGATTTCTTATATAAGATTTCCTGAATTTCTAAATGTTTTCGTTTGACTGGGACGATTAAAGCTATGGTAACTCTTTCTCATCAACTTTAATATTGGCTTTGATTTAGAATACATTGTTTGGGGCTTCATATTATTTTAAGGTTACATTACAAATTTCCACAACAATCTGTAACCAAAAGATGGGAAGATGCTCTCCCTACAATGCTTATTTCAAATGCACTGCGGGAAGTGGAGTCAAGCAAACTGGACCTTGTTTATCAGTCCCAAGGGGCACATAACATTTCTAAGAACTGAGCAAAATAACAGGTAATATGGAGCATCTACAGTATTCCCATAAGAATAAATTTTCCATACCCTCTAAGTCTTCATCTTTCTGGCCTGGAGTCTCCCGTTTCGTTAAACATCGTACACTGCACCCAAACCTCTGAATCTTGGGAAGTACATATTTTTTCAAATGACTTCACTCACGTAAAAATCTAACTTTTGGAAGAAAGCAGATTAAGTCCACTTTCCACTTTTATAGAAGTGAAAGTTGTTTTAACTTCTCAAGGAAGTCTTGAAAACAGGAAAAATGTTATATTGAGTAGAGGCAATTCTAAAATCGTATCATTACTGTTATCTTCTCTGTGACAAAACTTCAATAAATGCCATAAAGTGTTATTCATTGCCAAGGGAATTTCTAGACACTTTTAAATTCCCAGCAACATCTAACTTCAGATGCCAAGAATAGAAATCTTGGTGTTGGGAAGACAGCTGGCCCAATTAGATTTATATCTGCCTCTGTCCAGACTTTCTTGGGCATCTAATTCCACAGTAAACAATCACTACCACTTCTCAGGAGTTTACTCTTTGCCTTTTTACTGGTCTGAGGCCTTAATATTTATTGTCTTATTTAATGTTCCCAATAGATCACGTGGTAGGTACCATGTGGCTGAAGGTACCATATTCAACCTGCAGCTGAAGAATGCTCAGCTAGTAAAGGAACTGAGTGTAGATGCAGCCACGTACAAATGAACATTAATCTCCCTAACATATAAACTTACAAATCAAATAATAAGGACAATTGAAATGTGGACAAATGACAAAAATATGGAATTCACAAATGAAGCAATACATGGGACCAATAAACACATGGAAAGATATTCAAAGTCAGTTGAGTCTATCAAAATTGCCTAAGCAATTTAAAAAACATCAGTTTTGGGGACACTTCATGATAGAATTAACTAAAGGAAAAATTTATTCCATAATAGGGAGGATCGTTTAAATTAACATAATTAAATTTCACAAGATGTGCTTGAGAACTCTGGAAATTACAGACTGTTAAAACTGCATCAGTGGGACCAAGATGGAATAGATGCATTTCTCCCTATTCCTTCCTCTAAGTACAGCCAAAGTCCCGGGCATTATATATAAAACAAACACCAGAAGACCTGAAGGGTGGAAAGAAAAAGGTAGCACATCTAAAGAACTTGAGACCCAAGGAACAACACGATGGTGACTTCTCTGGTTTTTGTGTGATATATTCTGGACTGGATGCTAGAGAAGCTGGCAACCCAGAGAGGCCAATGGCAGCCAAAGCTCTTTCTGGCTGAAGGACTAGAAAAGAGGCAGGCTAGTGAGACAGAAAACTTTTAGACAATAACCACCCTATCCCAGCCAAACACCACAGAAAAAAACATGGCCCCACCACCATCCAAGCAAAAGTCAACTGGGGACCCGGACTTCAACCCTTGAGCAGCTGTAACAAGACACACTGTGTCAGTAGGGTCCATGTCATTTTCCTGGTATGTAAAAACCTCCCAAACTAAAAGAAAAGGGACAATTCAAATAGCAGTTTTCCTGGACTCTCAAGGCAGAATAACAAATCCTTTTTCAAGTCAGGTGGCTCTCATATCTCTGCTTTCAACAAAAACAAAGGAGTTAGAAGTGGTGGCAGGGCCTGCTGGTGGTCCCTGCAAATGGGAGGGGATCATACAGTCTTTTAGGGTTCAGACTCTTTTTAGGGTATAAACTGTTAGGATTTAGGGATTACTACCATAGAGGCCTGTGCAGAGTCTCCTTCTCTGCTATAGCTGGTCACGCTCTGACTTCATATTTAAAACCGTTGTGCAATTTTCCACATTGCAGTTGCCCCAGCCTCTACAAGGCTCCCAGTAGCCAGCATATTTCATGAATAAGGAGTGAAACCTACAGATCACTGTCCAGTCCTCCATGATTGCATAGTTTGGGTGCCCCAATTCTACCATACTTATTCATGTTGCACAGCATATCCCTCTTTCCCATGAGTTGTTCTGAAAAGTTATATATATATGGATTCCTTTTCTTCTTGAACATTGTATGGTGTGTTGTAGAAAGTGTGCGCCATGATTTCCTATTAATGGGCTTGAGATTATTTCCAATTTTCTTTCCTGTTGATGGACTTTCAGGTTATCTCTATTTTTCCCCTTAAAAACAGTATCATAATGATCAGCCTTCTATGTAACTTTGCTCACCTCAAAGTTCATCTGAGGAGAGTGGGGAAGAAGGAGTTAAAGTACCTGGCCTTTGGTTCTGAGGAAAGGAAGAAGGCAGGTGACACATAAACTCCTTGTACATGTGCTGAAAACTTGACCTCCTGGCTAATAGACTAATGATATTTGCTAGATCTCTTATCTATGGAATGCTCTTAGTAGGATATGGCTGGTGAAGAACTGTTTATGGTAAATAAAGTTAGAATTTATGGATTCATGAGGCAAGACTCCTGAGAAAGTCACACAAACTGTATAACTATATAGGGTACAAAATGGTAACGTTGCCTTACCTCCAGGCTCCCTGCTGTGTGAGATGTCCCACAAACCTCATGTGAGAGCACATCTATTACTTGTCCAAAGTAGGAATGAAAACTCAGGAGGTATGCAGGATTTTGCAGACTTCCTGCTTAGCCAGTGCCTTGATCACTTGTGTTCTTGAAATTATGAGTAAAGCTCTATATGGATAAAACCTCTGATGCATGCAAGTCTGATGTGACAATCTGATCCTGTGTGTTAGCTCAGAGATTACTGGAGGTTACCAAGTTACCATCCAAGAAGGCTGTAGCAGTTCCTATGCTCACCAAAGAGTATGGGTTTCTCAGCAACACTGACTAGTTCCAACAATTCAAGGGCCAATAACCCACTGACATTTAAATTTGTATTTTTGTTTATTAATATCATTTTTTCATTTGTTGGTTCTTCGGATCTGCGTGTGTGTGTGTGTGTGTGTGTGTGTGTGTGTGTGCGCACATTTTCTACTAGTATTATTTGCCCCTCTTTCTTAGGTTAAATTTTCTTACTCTTAGTAATTTGAGAAACATCATACTATAATGATAAAGTATGTAGATTCTAGGTTCAAATCCTGGTTTGCCACTTGCTAACAGGCATGTTGCCTTAGAAAAGTTACCTAAGTTCTAGTTTCCTCATTGAATGCCCATACCGTAAGGTCATGTGAAGATTATGAGATAATGCATGCAAAACACCAAGAATATAATCTGGTACATAGTAAATGCTTAAACGATGATAGCCAGCCAAAGGAGCTCTTTATATATTTTGTGTATTAATTCTTTGATTATTAAATGTGTTGTGAATATTTTCTCCTGGTCTGAGGCTTATGTTTTAACTTTGCTTAAACTTTGTTTAAATTTGTCAGGAAGGAAATTTGTCAAATCTGTCATTCTTTTCCTCTGTGTAACCTGATTTTTCATCTGAACCATTTTATCGAATTGACCATTTCAAATTTCAGTTGTTTTCTTTAACCCACTTTTTGATTTTGTGGTCAAATCTTAAGAGCCTTTTTTGGTCTCAGCAGACATCACTCTTGTATTTCTTTCATGGAAGATAATCATCAGCCACTCCTTTTTCACTTTTCCCCTAAAGATCATGTTCTTTTTGTTCTTGCTTCTCTTTCCACCATCATACTCCCTGGATGATCTTATCGACTCTAATGGTTTCAACAATCCCCCTAGGCACATAACACTGAAATTTTCAGAGCAGTATTTCCCACGGTTTATGAGGTATTTCTTTCTTTTTTTTTTAATTAATTTTTATTGGAGTATAGTTGCTTTACAATGTTGCATGAGTTTCTGCTGTACAGCAAAGTGAATCAGCTATACATATATATATATCCCCTCTTTTTTGGATTTCCGTCCCATTTAGGTCACCACAGAGCACTGAGTAGAGCTCCCCCTGATATACAGTAGGTTCTCATTAGTTATCTATATTATACATAGTAGTGTATATATGTCAATCCCAATCTCCCACTTCATCCCACCACCCCCCTTTCCCCCTTGGTATCCATACGTTTGTTCTCTACACCTGTGTCTCTATTTCTGCTTTGCAAATAAGTTCATCTGTATCATTTTTCTAGATTCCACATATAAGCAACATTATACAATATTTGTTTTTCTCTTTCTGACTTACTTCACTCTGTATGACAATCTCTAGGTCCATCCATGTCTCTGCAAATGACATAATTTCATTCCTTTTTACAGCTGAGTAATATTCCATTGTATATATGTACCACATCTTCTTTATCCATTCCTCTGTTGATGGACATTTAGGTTGCTTCCGTGACCTGGCTATTGTAACTAGTGCTGCAATGAACATTGGGGTGCATGTGTCTTTTTGAATTACGGTTTTCTCAGGGTATATGCCCAGGAATGGAATTGCTGGTAGCTCTAGTTTTAATTTTTAAGGAACCTCCATACTGTTCTCCATAGTGGCTGTATCAATTTACATTCCCACAAACAGTGCAAGAGGGTTCCCTTTTATGAGGTATTTCTAATGTATGTTCCACAATCACCTTAAATTTCTTCTAAAACTGAACTTTATATACCCTCTATACATATACTAAGATATAATGTTTGCTAAGGACTACTGTTATGCCTTTTTCTTTCACTTACAACAAACAGTATGTGTGAAATATATTTAATGAACAAAAGAATAGAAATATGTTGATGTAATATGCACAGAATCTCTCTAGGAAGACATGGCAAAATTGGCAAAAGTGGCTGTGACAAGAGAAAAAGACATACTTTTCACCTTAACTTCTTTGTGTCTTTTGAATTTTGTATAATGACATATAATGCCTATTCAAAAATAAACATAAGGGCTTCCCTGGTGATGCGGTGGTTAAGAATCCGCCTGCCAATGCAGGGCACATGGGTTCAAGCCCTGGTCCAGGAAGATTCCACATGCCGCGGAGCAACTAAGCCTGTGCATCACAACTACTGAGCCTGCGCTCTAGAGCCCGCGAGCCACAACTACTGAAGTCCGCGCGCCACAATACTGAAGCCCATGCGCCTAGAGCCCATGCTCCGCAACAAGAGAGGCCACCACAACGAGAAGCCCACGCACCGCAACTAGAGAAAATCCACGCACAGCAACGCAGCCATAAATAAATAAATAAATAAATAAATAAATAAATGTCTTTAAAAAGAAATTTAAAAAATAAAAACAAATCCACAAATAAATAAAAGGGGCCCTGTCATCAATCCCACCAAACCTATACCCTGTTTTGGCTGGTGATGTTACTTATCTACTCAGTCTCTGCTAAGCACTTGGGAATCATCCTCCATCTCCTCGAATGTGCATCCAAGTACCATATTCTATTGAAATGCCTCAGAAATGGATCCTTCATCTACCTCCCGATTCAACAGTGACTCTAAGAACACACAATGGGCTGAGCACTGGGCTAGAGGTAAAAAGATGAATGAAATACCCTCAGCAAGTCAGTACAATCCCCTCAAGAAGCCCGTAGCCTAGGATGCACGGCAGCCTCACGGCACATTTTAATAATATTTCTTAAATAGCTGATTCCTTAAGCCATTTGCAAGTATTTATTTAGGTAGGAGATCATGAAATATATTTTTATAATACACATAAGAAAAAACACATTTGAATGAATAAAAAATAAAATGACAGGAGGTGACAGAATTTAGTGTTTATAAATGAGGCCATCAATAACTTTAACAGTTCAGAGAAGAAATTGAAAGTGTATTTAAAGTTGAGACCATGCTTTACATTTACAATACTTTATAATTTAAAAAAAGGCATTAGGCTTTTAAAGGTAATAACATGACTTAACAGTTTCTCAAGTGATTTTCATAATGGGTGGGTGTCTAGACACTGTCATACACTGATGTGAAAAAGAAAAAAGACAAGAACTTAGGCAAGCAAAGTATTAGTCATAGTAGCTTGGTAACGTTTACTTTTCTTATATAAAGATTCTTCAATTTACATTTGTTCTTGTTACAGGAACAGAAAGAACTAATTTGCCAAGTATATCTGAGGAGTCTGTAAGCTATAGAGCAAAAATAGTTATTTTTAAAAGCCTGTATTCCATGAAAATGTGCACCACACAGCATTTATAGTAACTGAGTAAATGTAAACCATGTGATTATTAAGTCTTCTAAATAAAACATTTAACCCCCAAATCTCACACAATAATATCCCCTATGCCCACATCTCTTATTTGAAGGCAGCCTTAAGCTTCAGACTAATAAACATTTGCTGTTTTGAAAAAGTTCTTACCTCCATTACTAAAAATGTTTCTGCAAGGTCCCTTAGATTTTTCTTTCAGTACTCTAGTAACAAGATATATCATGATCAATAAATGACCACAACCTTTAGAAAAAAGTACTGAGGCTAGAGAAAGAATGATCAAGTGTGAGGTTTCTGTCTCCAACCCTGGAAGACCTTTCTACTTTGAGACCCACAGCTCCAGGAAGACAACTCAAAATTCCTTACTTAAAAAAAAATATTTTAACATGAATAATTGAATAATTAGATTTCTAGGAAAATGAGGCTTTTAAATTAAAATTTAGCAAAATCAACTATAATAAATTTTTTCTTCCAATCATTTATGAATAACAAAAGAGAAATCGGGTGAAGTTTTACATACAAAAGATATAAATACTGCATAATATGTAGTGAATGAATATTGGCACATACCCTTTTGTATTTAAAGCATAAAATGCAACCAGCAAAACTGATGCTCTTAAGAAACATTTATGACATAAGTCAGAAAACCTCTATATGACTTGGAAATGTCCCACAGTTTAAGGCTTTCCAATAGGTTTATAGCAAGCATCAGGTTGCCAGAGGCGAATATCAACAAGAACTTGATTGAGTTTTTGCATCCAGAGATCCCGCTCTTCCTTGGTATCTGCAGACAGCCAGTTCCTACATGAACAAACAAAAAGATCAGGATCCTTTCCCCCATTCCATATCTCCAAGTACTCTTGCTGGGGTGGGATGGGGGGCTGGGGGGCGGAGCCTAAATAGTAAAAGGAGTAACTCTTTACCACCTTTTTTTTTTTTTTGTGTGTGTGTGTGTGTGTGTGTGTGGTACGCGGGCCTCTCACTGTTGTGGCCTCTCCCGTTGCGGAGCACAGGCTCCGGACGCGCAGGCTCAGCGGCCATGGCTCACGGGCCCAGCCGCTCCGCGGCATGGGGGATCTTCCCGGACCGGGGCACGAACCCGTATCCCCTGCATCGGCAGGCGGATTCTCAACCACTGCGCCACCAGGGAAGCCCTCTTTACCACCTTTTAATGCAGCAGTCCCCAACCTTTTTGGCACCAGGGACCGGTTTCATGGAAGACAATTTTTCCACAGCCAGTGAGGGGGTGGTTCAGGCGGTAATGCGAGCGATGGGGAGCGATGGGGAACGGCAGAGGGAGCTTCGCTCGGTCACCCGCCGCTCAACTCCTGCTGTGCGGCCCGGTTCCTAACAGGCCGCAGACCAGGGCCTGGGGACCCCTGTTTTAATGGATGCTATATCAAGAGACCCATAGTAAAGTGCTTCTCCAATTACAACAAAAGAGAATCATCCTGCAGGTTGGTTAGCTGAACCATAACTCACAATGATTACATTTGGGAAATGATGGAGTTTCACAGCAAAGACAGTAACTAATCTTGTACAGGTGGTCTGACTGAGCAATTTGGTGGTGCAGGACAGCCACTGAGCATGGGTCACTTCCTAGAAGAGCAAGCGCACCACAGGCCTGAATATGGGAGCCCCCCCAGATCCCTCAGACTCAGGGTCCCCAAGAGCTGGAATCACAGACTCATGAACCTTCACCCGGCCTTATAGATAATACTATTTTGTACTGTCTCCCATTATTCTTGTCCCACTGTATTAGCAGAGCACAGTATTTACAGTAAATGATCTGAAGATCCTAAGACTTTGTCTATCCTAATCTCTTTGTTCATATCAGGAATCTCTCCTTTGTATCCATATTTAGCTACAAGTTGAATATCCAGTTGATGTGGCAGGCGAGGGTGGGGGGAAAGGGGAATTCCCTAATTCACAAGCCAGACCATTCTTCTAGAGGACAGCCGGGTGTTAGAAGTAGGTTGTATTGTACTCATTCTCCATCTTTATAATTTCTCCCCATTGGTACTAGAAATGGTATAAGCGTGAATAAGCAGTGAGTTGATCATCTATTAGTCAACGGAGAGAACACAATACTTACAGTAACGATAGTGACCATTCGTTGAGCTCATTCCATGTGCGTGACACCATGCTAAGTGTGTCTACTCATTAACCTCTACTGTCATTCTGTGGAGTTTATTCTTCTCCTCTGACACAGGAGATTTCAGAGGGCTAGCAAAGTTAAGTAACTTGCCATGGTCACATTTGGTAAGTCACTGAGTCAGGATTTAAACATAGGTCTGTTGACTTCAAAGTTCAACTGTATAATACTGCTTCCCCATGTGATGAAACATTTCTAGTTCAAATGTATAATCTATATTTCAAAGTAGGCAATATTGATCAGATGATAAATATTTTCTATTGAAGGAGGGAAAGACAGCAAGGTTGGTTAGTAGAAATAAAAACGAGATACATTAAATTTAGATAAAAGGCATAGGTCAAAAAGGCCCTGGGGAGAAACAGATAAATAATACAAAGGAGAATGCAGAACTGTAAAATGTATATACTCTGCAAAATATATGATCAAAAAGTGAAATAAGTTTTAAGAAGCCACCAAGCAAAGCTAAAGACTCAGCCAAGACTGAGCTGAGAATGGGCCTCTCTCAAATGCTTGGATAAAGTGTCCACTCAAATTACAATAATGTTATAATAAGAAAAACTGCATGCAAGTGAACTACAGAGTAATTAGAGCAATATGTGATATAACTATTTCTACCGCAGGAGAAGGTCGAAGTCTGGTAGGGTTTATGTAACAAGTAAAAGATAAGACTATATAAAAAATGTGAGTAATGTTTAAAAAGGGCCATTGTGGTCAGGAAGTACTTGGGGACTGAATTTTGGTTGGTTCCCTCACTGACTGTGGCCATGAACAGGGTAGCTACTAAAGAAAGTGACTATAAATCCAATTTGCCTCTCCTGTCCTGTCTGATGTCACTGCTGCACAGAAGGTCCCCGAAGGAAAGGAGTGGATGAGTTCAACTAAATTAATCTGAAAGTAATCTAGACATCAAGAATTTCCAAAGAACGCGTCCCTTCTTTCTCTGTTTTAAAACCAACTGGTGGTATCTGGGCAACTTTGTTCTATTTTAATAGAGTGTCTCTTGGCTGAACTTTCTGATATTTCCACATCAGAAACTCATGGAGCCAGTTCTACCCATCTCCCTGTCTGCAATATCCAGCAACAGTCTGATTAACAGAGATTCTGTCAAATTCTAACTTTTGTCCCTAATCATAATTTTGTACATTGAAGTTGGTCTGCAAGCTTCTCTTGGGCATCCAAGCAAAAGAACCTTAGGCTCTTAGCAATAAGCTTTTGCATCTTATACTTAAGATTAGGGTTAACGAAAAGTGACACTCCCAGTAGTTTATTCTGTTAATCTCCAACCAGAAATTTGCAGAGTAAATTGTTTTGTAAGTCAGCAGGTTAATCGAGGGTATTTGGGGAATAGACAGGAAGGGATGTGTCAAATCGCTTTAAAAAATACTTGACTTCTCAATTACACATGAAATCTTCAAACTCAGCCCAAAGAATATTAGGTAACTGTCCTGAAAATGGCTATACTGTGAGTATACTAGAAAACATGATAAGCTAAGATATAACTTGAATGCTGTATTTTTCTTAACTATATTGATTTAATTATTAGCTTACTCTCTTACTAATGTGTGTGTGTTTTGTTTCCTCATTAAGACTGTACCCTCTTCAAAGACAAGGATCATCTCTGATATTTCTTACAGTGCTAAGAACATAGTGGGCAATCACTTAGTTGACAGAAATATTTACAGCCCAATACGTACTTGGTGACACAGAGTGTGTCCCTGCATTGGCTGACCAGAGTCTCTCGGTCATCTTCTCTTTGTGGTCGGACAGTAATTAATTCAAAAGTGTTGCGTCTTGCACAAAATTCTCTGTTGGCTGGTTCTATCTGCCGACTGGTACAATTGGCCAAATTTAATCTTCCTATGGGATTCTTTAAAAACAAATTTTTAAAAAACATGATTAGTAGAAAATAAACAAGACCATTTAAGTCAGTAAGCATTAAGCAGTGTTCCAGTCAATACAAATTTAAAATTAAAAAGGCATTAATTTAAAAGTTAAAGTTTAATTACACTGAGTTTAGAGAAACATATTTAACATTTATTATTGGTTTTTGCTGGTCATAAAAATAGAAACCAAAGATGTCAACTGGAGCTCTTAGTCAACTTAAAAAACAAACTTTTTATTATGGAAAACTTCAAACAGATACAAAATAAAAAGAACAGCATAATGAACTTCCATGTATCCATTAATCAGCTCTAACAATTAGAAACACACATTCAACCACCTTTTGTCTATAGCCCACTTAATTCCTCCCTTTCTATAAACAGAAACCTAGACATCAGATTTCATTTGTAAATATTTTTTATGTATCTCTAAAAGACCAGGCTAAACTATTGCTTTGGATTGTTGGAAGCCATGTTATTCCTATGGTATGACAGTCAAAGATAAAAATTCATAAGACTAGGGCTTCCCTGGTGGCGCAGTGGTTGCGCGTCCGCCTGCCGACGCAGGGGAACCGGGTTTGCGCCCCGGTCTGGGAGGATCCCACGTGCCGCGGAGCAGCTGGGCCCGTGAGCCGTGGCCGCTGAGCCTGCGCGTCCGGAGCCTGCGCGTCCGGAGCCTGTGCTCCGCGACGGGAGAGGCCGCAGCAGAGGGAGGCCCGCATACCACAAAAAAAAAAAAAAAAAAAAAAAAAATTCATAAGACTAAATGGTCCTGAAAAATTGGAAAAGGGACAAGTATGGGCACAAACAATTTTTTAAAAGCCAGTAAAAGTGTTAACTCTATTAGTAATTTTAAGAAGAAATGAGAATGAAATATACCATTTTTAAACATTAGATTGGCCAAGTCTGGAAAGAATGGTAATAACCTATGTTCGCTGGTTGGGGTGTTGATAGAAACTCTCATACACTGCTGGTGAAAGCATAAATGGTCTACTACTGGTAGACAATTTGATACGAGCAATAAAAAAACATTCAAAATGGGCACACCCTGATCCTACAACTTCACCTAAAAGAAATTTATCCTAAGCAAATACATAGGTGCACAAAGATGTTTATATGGGTATAGTTCCTGTTTTTTCATAATAGTGAAAAGATTGAAACAAATTAAACGACAGTAATTGGGGACTATTTAAACAAATAATAATATTATGTCTGCAAGTATGGCAGACTAAATACTCTAAAAGTCCTCTCATAATTCCCCAAATGCCAAATAACTGAACTCACAAGAAGGTGAAAGAAACCTTCAAAGGCCAAAATCAATGAGGAAGAGAGAGTGCAGAATGGTAAGCTAGCCTGAAATCTGGCTTCCTTGGGGTACTGACCAGTAAATGTTAGGAACTGGCAACCTTGACTCACACAGGTTAAATGATATAATATGAAGTGTGATATTTGCTGTAAAATACCTCAGCAAACCAACAAGAACAAAAAGGTGTGTGTGCTGTGGAGAGAGAAATGAAACATGAAAGTTAATAACTGTTGAAGCTAGGAGTTCAATATACTATTTCCCTCTGTTTTGTGTACATTTGAATATTTTCAATTATAAAAAGTTAAATATACAGGTACACATATTTCCGTGTGTGTGTGTGTGTGTAAAAAGAAGGACCAAGAATAAATAATACATTATTGAATAAAAACACAAGTTAGAAGACTTACCTTACCAGACATTAAGATTTATTTTAAAGCTATGGTAATTGAGACTGAGAGATACATACCAAAGGAAACAGAATAGAAAGCCTAAATATAGACCTACATATATAATGACACCTTGATACATGTCAGAAACAGCATGTGGATCAGTGGGGAAAGAATGGACCATCCAATGGGGCTGGCACAGTTGGGTTTCCAGATTGGGGAAAAAAAATCAATTCCAGGTAAATTAAATATGAAATATAAATCTTTATAACTTTCAGAAGTTATAAGGAGGTATAGGAGAATATCTTTATGACTATAGAGATGATTTTCTTAACTAAGACTCAAAAAAGCAAACAATAAAGCAATAAACTGACAGATTTATCTTAGCATTAAAAATTTCTGTTTATGAAAAGATATTATACAGATAAATTAAAACATAAGCCAAGCAAAAGACTAGGGAAATAAATGGCCAAAACACATAAGAAAAGATGCTTACTCTTAATGTTCAATCAAGGAAAAGCAAAATAAAAACACAGTGAAATAACCTTTCACACCTATCACACTGACAAGAGTTTAAAATTTAAAAGGCTGACATATCAAGTGTTGGTGGGATGTGGAACACTGAGAACTCTCATATACTCCTGGTGGGAACAGAACATTGTACAACCAATTTCAAGAATGACTGGACAAAATCTAGCTAAACTGAAGATGTGCGAAACCCTACAAACCAGCAATTCTGCTACTAGATACAAACTCAAGAAAGAGCTCTGATCCATGTAGCTAAGTTATAGCAGAGCTGTTTATAATAGCAACAACTTGGAAATAATCTAAGTGCCCATAAATAGGAGAAGTGGATAAATTAATTATGATACATTCTTACAATGGAATACTTTAGTACAGAGAAAGATGGCTAGAGCTCTACAAACTAGAGCTACACACACCAGCATAGACTAATGTCACAAATCATGTTGACTTAAAACATGCAAGTTGCAGAATAGTATATACAGTATGACCTATTTGTATAATGCTTCAAAATATGCAACTGCAATAATATACTGCTTATATATAATATATAATAAAAATTTAAAGAAATACATAGGAACAAAATAATTTCAGGATAGGGGTTATCTCTCTGAGGGAGAGAAAATTACATGAGGAGCTTTAACTGGACTGATAATACAGAGGTTGATGGAAATTACTTGTTTTTTTTTTGTCTATTTGAAGGTTCTAAATATTTCACAATAAACTTTAAAATAAAATTTTATATAGCTACAATGTAATACATATAACTATCTAATGCAATATCACAGATGTATTTTTATTGATGTGGAAAGATATCAGGATATTATCAAGTAAAAATTACGTTATAAAAAACATGATACTTTGTTTAAAAAAGATTCATAAATGGATATATAACTATTACATATTATACATTTAAAAAATTTAGAAGGATACACAGCAAAATGTGAACAGTAGTTATCTCTGTTATAGATGATTTTACTTTATATTTCTGCTTATTTCTATTTTCCAGTTTTTGGATAATAAATTACCACACTTGGGCAATAACATTAAATTCTTTAAAAACAAGATATAATGTATCCATAAAATTCTATTATCAAATTTTAGAAACAAAACCAAAACCACTGTATTCCTATGGTGGTTTTTCCTTTCTGTTTTATCTCAGAGTTAGGTAAATCAACTGTTAATAAAATACAAAAGTGAATTGAGGGGCTTCCCTGGTGGCGCAGTGGTTGCGCGTCCGCCTGCCAATGCAGGGGAACCGGGTTCGCGCCCCGGTCTGGGAAGATCCCACGTGCCGCGGAGCGGCTGGGCCCGCGAGCCATGGCTGCTGGGCCTGCGCGTCCGGAGCCTGTGCTCCGCAACGGGAGAGGCCACGGCAGAGGGAGGCCCGCATACCACAAAAAAAAAAAAAAAAAAAAAAAAAAAAGTGAATTGAAAATATTTCTAACTAAAAGTGTCAATTAAAAAATATTATGAAACATTCCAGAAAAAAAGAAAAATATATTCCTTAAAGTATTTCAAGAGTGGTCAAATCACAGGGAATGGATAAGATATAAAATTTTTACACAAATACACACACATGCACACACATACACTCACTAGTCTTTCAACAGGAACATATTTAATGGCTTAGTTAATATTTTTAGCGGGGCATTTGGGTGGTTGATGGGGGCCACGGGGAACACTTGCATGAAATATTCCCTGAAAGTCAGTTAGGGCCTTCACCACTGACCATCAATATTAATATTACCTTTCGTTTCTCATCATCTGGATAAGTCCAATAAGAGATACAGTTTCCAGAAAGAACACACCATCTTCGATGCCAGGCACCAAAACCACTAACATCTTCAAATATGGTCTGGAAAAGTCAATGAAATACTGACTTTAGAAACTTGAGGATCAATTAAATGTTTTCTATACATTGAACCTCAGTATGTTGACATATTTCATACTTCAAAATCTACTTGCATGATTTTCTTTTTCTTTTCTCTCTTTTATAAAGTACTTAAGTTTATTTTTATTCTACTCTGTATCAAGGCCAGGAATCTTGCTATTTCAATCTCAAGCACAAAGTTAGTACAAATGACTCAACAGCTCCCTTTTGTGTTTACGTTCACCTTTTACATCATAAAGGTAATAGAAAAGGAAAAATTTGATGGATAAAAATAATACAAGTTATCATTACCCCCTACTATAATCAGAGAAAAATAACAAGAGGATAGCTTTTTCATTTTTATAGCTGGGGAAACTGAAGGCCAAGGAAATCAGATGACAACACACGCTCACAGAGCAGAACTGGAACCTTCTAGCTAAACCAGAACGTACTTTTCTTGCTGCTCATCAGTCTTGGCAGAGTTAGACTAGTACCATTTTAGAATCACTTAGCAAGTTTCTCTGGTTGGTAGTCTCCTTCCTTCCAGCTGTCCCTGGCACATCGGGAAGGAAAACTGAACCAAGCAACTGAACCATTTCAATTACTAACTCTATTTTTTACAGAGGTTAGAAGTAATTAAAAGGCATTGCTTAGACAGGGGACAGAAGTTATTTGGGGGAGTTCTGAATAATTTTTTTTACCACATTTCTGTACGTGTGGATGTGATAAGAATGGCGTATAGGATTCAAGATAGAGTAAACCCGAAAAGATCTAACTCTAAAGTAGTTAAGAGCCCTGCTCAAACATTAAGTAGGTCAGACATTTTAGGCAATAGTTAAGAGCCCTGCTCAAACATTAAGTAGGTCAGACATTTTAGGCAAATGAATGTCGTAAGAGTATATCAGGGGCTAAAGGTATCTAGGGTAAAATACGGAAATATTTACATTAAAGGAAAAGGTCAGTAAGTAAACACTGCTTTCAAGTCAGAAATTTATAAAGACACTTTTCCAAGAATATCTAGTGCCACCTGCTGGATTTACATGTGAAAAAAGCTATGAAGTATGATTTACAGTCACCTTGGCCGCTTGGACTTTCTGTACAATCTAGCTCTTCTTTCTGTGCCCTTGTCAGCAACTGCAAATTGACTTGTGATATCTTTTGTATAGCTCAAATTCTTGCATCACAAAGAAAATCAAAGCTAGTAGATTTTCTCTACTTCTGGTACCACACCCACAATCTTCTGTGTATTCTACACACATACGTTCCTCCTCTGATAATGGAAAGAGTATAATTCTGTACCAGATCATGAACCGTGGCCTGGGTCTTATTTGTTCTCACTCTCATGACCTTGTTCCATGTGTTATTCCTTAAAGTGCAGGTTCCCCGTTGCCTCTACCTTTGCCCTCTTTGGCCTTATTAGAAGCTACCCATTTGAATTTAAAGATGCTCAAATCTCTCCAATCTTAATAAAATGTCAACAAAATCCTTCTTTCACCCTACATACCTCTGTAGGTACCACACTCTCTTTAGCCCTCTGCAGCCAAACTTTGTTTCAGAGTTGTTGCACTCCCATTCTTCACCCTCCACTCCCTTTATAACCATTTGCAATCTAGCTCCTGCTCTCAACAAGACTAGAATGACCACTTCATTAATAAGTCCAATAGTGTCTAATTTGACCACTCCCTCTTGCGGACTCTCCTCCCCTGGCAACCATGATACTAAGTTCTCCATTGCCCTCCCTGTAGTCTCCCTTGAGAGACTCTCTTCCTATGTCTGTGGCTTAAATGTTAGTGTTCTCCTGGCTATTCAATGCCGTCTGAGCTTCCATTACTATCTCTCTGCTGCAGATTTCCAAACCTTCACCTCATCTAAAATGTCTATCTTGAGCTCCAAACTCAAACTCTGAAACATGTCTGCACACATCTAAAATTCAAGATATTTAAAACTTATCTCATTAAAACTTCCTACCGTGGGTGAGGACTGAATGACAAGGGGCATGAGGGAACTTTCTGGGGTAATATTGTCTATCTTAATAGAAATTTGGGTTACACAGATGTATGCCTGTGTCAGAACTCAGGGGATGTACACTGAAGATTCATGGGAACATGCTAATGTCCACAATATACTTTGAAATTCTTCCCCCCAAAATATGATATTTTCAGGACTGCCTAGAAGGATAACTAGGTAGTAGATACATGATACAACAAGGACAGTAAAAAATGTTAAAGGCAAAATCTAGATGCTGGCTATACGGGCGTTCATTGTAAAATTCTATCAACATTGCTGTATGCTTGCAATTTACCACAATAAAATTTGGGGGAAAAACAGTTTCCACCCCAAACATGGACACTTGCTCCTCCCCCAGGGCCCCTTATCTCAGTATAATCACTGCCACCCAACAAGCTGTGCAAGGCAGGGATCTGGGTGACATCCTTACTTCTGCTTCTCTACCCCTACAGCCAAACCACTAGGGTCTGCACTTCTTCCTCCTTCATCTATCCACTGTGGGTCCTTCTCTCCACCCTGACTGCCAGCCCCCAACCCCTCTCTCATGGAGTAACTCAGTTTCTTCACTAATCTTCTTCAGTTCTGCCACTCCCCAGTCCACTTCCGCACGTTAGTCAGAATGACTTTCCTAAACCCCAAATTTGATGTTAATCCTCTGCTTAAAATCCTACAAGAGTACCCAACCGACTTCAGGATAAAGTCGGAAGTCTTTAAAAGGCCCTCTAACACTTGGCTCCACTTCCCCTAACCCCACCTTCCTCCCCAATCACTCCTCTCACTACCCCTTCTCCATACACACACTCAGACTCTAAGCTCTAGCTACCCTGAAATACCTGCCACTATCTAAATGTGTCATCTTTTTCTCTGGTGGGGGTGAGAGAGGGAAGGGCCCTCCAGGCCATTGTAATGCTTTTCCCTTCATCTGGAGCACATCTCCCTCTTCTCTCCCTCTGGCTAACTTGTTCAGCTAGCAGTTTACAAGTTACTTCCAGTACCTTTCTTTAAGCCTTCCCACTCATACCTAAGACCTGGTGTCCCACCAATTTACACCCATGCACTCTATGCTTTCTCCCGTTATAGTACTGTATTGTACTTAACTGTTCACTTGTATTTCTTCCTATTACACTAAAAGTTCCTGAGTGCAGGGATTATTTTCTGTGGCCTATTATATTCTAACACCAGCACAGTGACTGGCATATAGTGGACATGCAACAAATCTGAACCAGTTTATCACTTAGTCACACAGACTTTCATTCCTATGGGAAACCAAGTTTATGCTTCACAAAATGGAAAAAAGAAAATATAGATCCAGTGATGTTACTTACTAGAAAACCTCTTTCTTCAACACTTGAATTCACTTGACACTTTATTTTTAAGTAAATATGACCTTCCAAAGGAGATAGAAAGGGTACCTGTGAAGAAAGAGAGTAAATTATTTGTAAAACAGTTTTTCTTGATAAAACATGTATAAATCATGAATAGAGAATATTATGTCTTGAAAACACAGTATTTTCTAAAGCTGGAATATAAAATAGGTGGCCCAAAAGCCACTGGTTCCTTAGCAACAAATGCTTTGGAAGAATAAATTCATTCAATGTAGAGCCTGCTTAAGGCAGAACCCTAAGTCCCAAGTAATATGATAAAGAAAACACAGATTTAAGAAGAGAATACATATGTTTATCCATTCCCTATCAACAGAATCTACTTGATGGAAGATGGGATAAACCAACTGGCATATTAATACAGTATAATATTATTCAGCAATAAAGAACAGTGAACCGCAGAATGGAAACGTTGATCCTCAAATTCATATGGAATTGCAAGAGGCCCCAAATAACCAAAACAATCTTGAAAAAGAAAAACAAAGTTGAAAGAATCATACTTCCCAATTTCAAACCAATCCAAAGCTACAGTAATCAGAACAGTGTGGTACTGGCATTAAGGATAGACATATAGACCACAGGAATAGAATTGAGAGTCCAGAAATAAACCCATACGTATATGCCAGATTGATTTTCAACAAGGGTACCAAAACCATTCAATGAGGAAAGAGCAATATTTTCAACAAATGGTGCTGGGGAAATTGGATAGCCACATGCAAAAGAGTAAAGTTGGATCCCTACCTCATACCACATACAAAAATTAACTCAAAATGGATCAGTGACCTAAATGTGAGAGTTAAAACCATACAACTCTTAGAAGAAAAACAGAGCAGTAAATCTTCAATGATCATGAATTTGGCAATGGCTTCTCAGATATAATACCAAACCATGAGCAACAAAAGAAAAAACAGATAAATTAAACTTCATCAAAATGAAAAACTTTTCAGTATGGAGGTTCCTCAAAAAATTAAAAATACAACTACCATATAATCAATCAACCCCACTTCTGGGAATTTATTCAAAAGAATAAAAATCAGGCTCTTAAGGGATATTTGCACTTCCATGTTCACTGCAGCATTCTTCCTAACAGCCAAGAGGTGGAAACAATCTAAATGCCCATCAACAGCTGAATAGACAAAGAAAATGTGGTATAGCCTCCTTTCTCCCCACTTCTGTATAGGAAACTACTCTAGGCCATCCAGATCCTGTTCTTCTCAGAGCCCAAAGTTTGCCTTTTAGGCCTTGAGACTCTCAGTGTATATTTTCTTATGTGTCCTAACACACAGCCCCACACCTCTGCACAGCAGATCCTTGAGGTCAATTATCATGTCCTTCTCATGTTTGTTTCCATATCCTATTGCCAAATCATATCCAGACATTCAATAAATGTTTGCTTAAAGAACATTGTTTGTTTTGTCAAATAGTACCCAAATACTCCTATTGAAAAAAAAGAAGGCAGCCAAGGGAAGTGGGGGGATGTAGTACATACAAACAATAGAGTATTATTCAGCCATAAAAAAGGAGGAAATCCTGTCAGGTGTTACAGCACCGATGAACCTTGAGGACGTTATGCTAAGTGAAATAAGTCAGTCACAAAAGGACAAATACTACATGATTCCATTTGTATGAGCTATCAAGAGTAGCCAACTCAACAGAAGCAGAAAGTAGAGTGGTGGATGCCAGGGACTGGTAGGAGGGCGGGGAAAGGGAGTTGCTATTCTATGGGTATAGAATTTCACTCATCCAAGATGAAAAAATTCTAGAGATCTGCTGCACAACATTGTGCTCAGAGTTAATAATATTGTACACTTAAAAATTTGTTGAGGGTAGATCTCATGTTACATATTATTTATTACAATAAAGAATTTTAAACTTCTGTGTATCAAAGCATAAGAAAGTGAAAAGACAATGTACAAAACGGGAGAAAATATTTGCAAATCATGTATCTAATAATGGTTAAGTATCTAGACTACATTAAGAACTCTTATAACTCAACAATAAAAAGACAACTCAATTAAAACATTCCAAACAATCCAACTTAAAAATTGGCAAAAGACTTGAATAGACATTTCTTCAAAGACGATATACTAATAGCCAACAAACACATGAAAAGATGTTCAACATCAACAGTCGTTAGGTAATAATTGTTAGCTTGATGACGATGGTGACAATAATGATGAAGGTGAGGATAAGGACAAAGATTTCAATGGAAATCTCAAGTTGCCATTGTGTCCAGAACCATTTACTGAGGAATGAGTAAAAAGGAATCTGATTCTTTTATTGGAAGCACATTGCTTTGAACCAAAATAAACATAAGCTAAATTACAAAACCAACAATAAGTTATTGAAAGCAGATTTTTTTATTGCTTGTTTTAAAGTTGAGTCATCCTGTATCTATGAAGCTTTCCTTATTCCTTAGATACAACAAGTATGTTTCCAACATTGATAATCCCAAAACTCATGCTATAGCTTAAACCATGCTATGACTAAATTGTGTCCCCTCAGGGGCTT
The DNA here is from genome assembly GCF_002837175.3 of Physeter macrocephalus. Lineage (NCBI taxonomy): Eukaryota > Metazoa > Chordata > Mammalia > Artiodactyla > Physeteridae > Physeter > Physeter macrocephalus. The sequence continues at coordinate 42,320,412 of NC_041218.1, forward strand.
CCCTGGTGGCGTAGTGATTGAGAGTCCGCCTGCCGATGCAGGGGACACGGGTTCGTGCCCCGGTCTGGGAAGCTCCCACATGCCGCAGAGAGGTGGGAGAGGCCACAACAGTGAGGGGCCCCCGTACCGCAAAAAAAAAAAAAAAAAAAAAAAAAAAAAATTGTGTCCCCTCCCCATCCCTAACCAAATTCACATGTTGAAGTTCTGACTCCCCATACCACAAAATGTGACTGTATTTGGAGATAGGGTCTTTAAAGAAGTAATTAAGGTTAAATTAGTTCATTAGGATGGGCCCTAATCCAATGTAACTTGTGTCCTCATAGAAAGAGAAGATTTGGACACACATACAGAGAAAGACCATGTGAAGACACATAATACAGTTATCTACAAGCTAAAGAGAGAGGGTTTAGAAAAAAATCAACCCTCCCAGTGCCCTGATCTTAGACTTCTAGCCTCCAGAACTGTGAAAAAGTAAACTGCTGTTGTATAAGCCAAAAAAAAAAAAAACCCTCCAAACCCCAAAATTAGTCATTAGGGAAATGCAAATCAAAACCACAATGAGGTGCCACTTCATACCCACTATGATGGCTATAATCAAAAATATGGAAAATAACAAGCTTTAGCAAGGATGTGGAGACACTGGAACCAACATTACTGATAGGAATGTCAAACGGTTCAGGAACTATGAGAAACAGTTTGGTGGCTCCTCAAAAAGTTAAACAGAATTAACATATAACCACACAATTCCTCTCCTAGATATATACTCCCAACGACTGAAAACAGGTATTCAAACAGGTATATGTATGCCCAAGTTTATAGCAGCGTTATTCACAATAGCCAAAAAAGAAACAGACCAAATGTCCATCAACAGATGAGTGGACGAAGTGTAGTATATGACATAATGCAATAGTACTCAGCCATAGAAAGTAATGAAGTACTGATACATGCCATATCATCTACATATACATCCACACATACATATACACACATATAAATTTACTGCCAAAGAACAAAAGTTATCTGAGCAATAATTACCTAGTAGGTTACACATAGATAAAAATAAAGTTGCTCTATAATGTATATAATATAGAGCTAATCGACGATAATTTTCATCAAATGTTTGTACCATTTTACTTCCAGGCAGATTTCTAAAACTAAGGACACCATATCAAACACAAGTCTGCATTACAGAGAGGGTAGAAAACCACAAACATAGACCTAGTAGTGAAAGCCAATGTTGAAATCTATCTGACAAAGACATTTAAGTTCAATATGAAGATGGTCTGGAATGCCCTAAATCCACCCCAGATGCAACTACTGTCATGATGTAATGACTCTTCACTCCCAACCATGGCTGATTTGCTAGCTACAGAGACACACACAAAAGTATATCTAAATTCTGCCCATTAAATCTACTACAGTGTGCTTGGTTAGGGGGATACACAGAAAGGAGTTCGACTTCCATTACATGCTCAGAGCTCCACTTCCACTTAGGATGTGAAAGGTCACAAAAGACCACCATTTCTACTGCAACAACAAGAAAACAATGGATAAGCTAAGAATATCTTATTTTCCTTAAAGCTATCTAAGAGTTGTGCAAGCAGAAAAAATTTAATGGACCAAATTCCAGTAAGGAATGTACCCTTCCTGGGTGAGCCAAATCAGGGGTGGCCACTTTATTCCCTGGGAGCAAGAACTGACAGAGGAGCATGCTGGCAACAGGCAATGAATTTTGCAGGGAAAAGGAAAAACCAGTGAAGTCTTTAACAGCTAAATGAAGACTGTCTACTTAGATGAGCATCTCAAAAGAGCCCAGGGTCAGAGCTAGCCCTCCCTACCTGCCAATCTCCCCCACTCCCCAGAATTTTGCTGAGTAAATGCTAATGCCACAAGCCAGAGGCAGATCTGGAAAGCAAAAAGAAATCTTGTAGACTTTCAGAATTTAGATCTCAAAGTTCTACTGAAAGGAGGGACCTAACTTCACTCTCAAGGCATTTGAAACAAGAGTTGAACCCAGGGCTTCCCTGGTGGCGCAGTGGTTGCGCGTCCGCCTGCCGATGCAGGGGAACCGGGTTCGCGCCCCGGTCTGGGAGGATCCCACATGCCGCGGAGCGGCTGGGCCCGTGAGCCATGGCCGCTGAGCCTGCGCGTCCGGAGCCTGTGCTCCGCA
>NC_041218.1:42322724-42344706 GCF_002837175.3 Physeter macrocephalus
GGGCCACAACAGAGGGAGGCCCGCATACCAACAAAAAAAAAAAAAAAAAAAAAAAAAAAGAGTTGAACCCAACTAACTAAAGCACTATCTCAGCTCAACTTCTGATTATACTGAGAGACAAGAGGGTGTCATTACCACCTACTTCAGTCTCTACTGTTCTTTTATAACATAACATAACATCACATCACATCACATCTAGACTACGGTTTAAAAGTTTTACAAGACATGAAAAAGCAGGAAAAGGTGGCCTTTAATCAAAAAAAACAAAACAAACCCTGTCAATAGCAGATCCACAGATGATCTAGATGTTAGAATTACAAGACAGAGACATTTATAATTTGTTAAAGAATTTAGAGGAAAAGATGGACAAAAATGGGTGAGAAGAGGGAGAATTTCAACAGAGAAATAGAAGTTCTAAAAAAGATCCAAATAGAAATTTTACAATTAAAAAAAAGTTGAAATTGATTCATTGGCTGGGCTTTACAGGAAACTGGGGCACATTAGAAAAAAAGATAGATGAACTCAAAGACTGGTAAATAGAAATGATCCAAAATGAAACAAAAAGGAAAATTTAAAACAAAAAGAGTGCCATAGACCTGTAGGAACATAGTCAAGAGTTCAACATACATTTAACTGGAGTCCTAGAAAGAAAAGAAAACAGTGCAGAAGAAATACTTGATGAGATAATGGCTGAGAATTTGCCAAAACATATGAAACACATGAACTACAGCTCCGTAAAGGTCATTGAAACTTAGTATGATAAAGAAATAACCCAGTATGACAAAGAAAACCACACCTAGGCAGATTAGGGTCAAACTGTCACAAATCAAAATATTTTGAAATATTAACAGCAGAAAAGGGGAATTCCCCAGCGGTCCAGGGGTTAGGACTCGGCACTTTCACTGCCGGTGGCCTGGGTTTGATCCCTGATCAGGAAACTAAGATTCTGCAAGCCGAGCAAGCGTGGCCGACAATATAAAAAAATAAAAATTAAAAATAATAGCAGAAAAGATAAGAATGATGGCTGACTTCTTATCAGAAACAATCAAAGCCAGAAAACAATAAAATGGCATCTTTAAAGGGGTGGGTGAAAGAAAAAACCTGCCAACCTAGCAGTCTATATCCAAGAAGAATATCCTTCAGAAATCAAGACAATGTAAAGAGAGACATCTTTGGATAAACAAAAGTTAGAGAATTCATTTCCAGCAGAAGTATATTACAAAAAATTAGAAAACAAACAAACAAAACTTCTTCCTGAGAGGCAATAATCCTAGATGGAAGGATCTACAAGATTCTACAAAATGGAATGAAGAACATAAGAACCAATAAATATAAATGACAATTCTTTAAAATATATTTTTAAAATTTCTTTTAAAAATTGATTAAAAAATAACAGTGCATTAGGGTTTATAACAAGGGTAGAATTAAAACATAATGGGGTGGGCAAATGGAATTATACTGTTGCAAGGTTCTAACTGTTGTAAGGTACATGAAGTGGAATAATTGTATTTCAAGATAGACTGTAGTAATAGTAATAGGCTAAGGATGCATATTGTAATCCTTAGCAATAACTGGAAAAGAATACAGGGAGGTATAGCTAAAAAGCCAACAGAAAAGATAAAAATGATTACCAAAATACTCAATTAGAAGTCGTCAAGAAAGGGAAAACAAATGACAAAGAACAGATGAGACAAATAAAAAATAAAGAACAAAATAGTAGGACCAGGGTCTGTTAACTTTTCGTGTAATGGCCCAGACAATTAATATTTTAGACTTTGCAGACCATACAGTCTCTGTCATAACTATTCAATCTGCCATTGTAGCATGAAAGCAGCCATAGACAATACATAAATGGGCATGATTGTGTCAAAAACTTTAGTTACAAAAACAGGCTGCTGAACTTTTGTTAATAATATATCAATATCAGTTCATTAATTGTGACAAAAGTAACTTAAAAAAAACAACAAACAGGCCAAGAGCCAGACTTGCCTGTAGGCTATAAGTATGCTTGCTTTGTGTAGACTAAACCCAACCATATTAGTATTGCATTAAATATAAATGTACTTAACACTTTAATGAAAAGACAAAAAATTGTTAAACTGAATAACAAAATATGACCATAAAATATGCTTATGAGACACTAATTTGACATATATGGACAGGATGAGAATAAAGAATGGAAAAAGAGCAAATTCCCTGGCAGTGCAGTGGTTAGGGCTGTGCGCTTCCACTGCAGGGGGCATGGGTTCCCTGGTCGGGGAACTAAGATCCCGCATGCTACGTGGCACGGCCAGGGGGGAAAAAAAAAGAATGGAAAAATATATACCATACCAACACTAATCATAAGAAAGCTGATGTGACTCTATTAATAACAGACAAAGTAGACCTTAAGATAAAGATGACTACCAGAGATAAAATGTTAACAATTCATCAAGAAGATATAATAATCTTAAATATTTATGCACCTAATAGCACAGCTTTAAAATACATGAAGCATAAGTTGACAGAACAAAAACTAAGTGCCTAAAATTGAGACTATGTTGCTTTTACTAGTTGGAAGTTTGAGGGATTGATATTTTCTTCCCAATAAAATCATGCTTTCCGTCTAGCATGAAAATATTCACATAAGAAATATTTTTAAATAAATCATTCTTATCAGTCTATTAATAATGAAGAGACCTCATGTCAAAAGTATCTTTTAAATTATAAAAGCTGCTTAAGTACATGTGATAATTTAAAATGATTCTGAATGTGAATTAAAGATTACAAATATAAGAAAAATTCAATTGGAGAAGTTGTATCATTAGAGTAAAATGGTAACATCCAAATATTTAAAGTCATATTGACTTCTGGGTCAAGATAGGGGGATGCATTAGTCTGTCATTCCTGCTGCCTAGTGAAGAAGAATGACACCCTGGTTGGAATAATCGTAGTTCAGTCTAAATTCGAAAGTTTTTACTGTAAGGTTAGTTTCCAAAAATTTAGTCCTCCAGCCTAATAAAGATAAGTTAAAGGGGGGATTCTTGGCGAAAAAGTATGGATTTCAAGAGACTAACTCCATAAAATAAACCTTCAACTTTCTGAATTTCAAAGGCATCTATAATGTAGAGTAAAAACATCATATGCCTCATTATTATATTTGTTATAAATTCCCTTGCCGTTTTCTTTTCTATATTGTCAATGTTAAGTTCCTTAGCCTCTCAATGCTAATTAATAGAATTCTACCATTTAGCCCAGAGAATGCTTCTGGTAAGAAGAATCTCAGAAAGATGAGAAGAAAATGTTCCCTCTTACTCTACAGCTGTGAAAAGTAGACAACATTCTTGGTTAGAAGCTTGTCCTGAAGTGAACTGAGAATATTCACAGAAGAGTCAATGCTACTACTCCCTGTCAAGTGTGGAGACGTGCGAAAATGTATGATCCTATTCTGTTTTCTGTTTAACAAAGTGGTCTTTTAAGATTATCAACACCTCAAAGATTATCGTTAAGAGGTGTAAAATGTACCCTATAATCAGGGTGACTGTGTAATTTTTTATATATCAGGATATTTCTGAGCGAGAATAATTATACCTGTTAATAATTAAACCAGACCAACAGGCACCAGGACAGCTTTGGACACACCAGAACACCTAACCACTCTTCCTACAACCTCAAAATTCTACAGTGCTAATCAGTTGTTTTACCTCACAGGTGTTTGCCCTAATACTATTTAAATTGACATCTCTGTTTCCTGGAAGGTATAAATATCTATGACATTTCTTTAAGTCAGAAGATGAGTTGTGGGATATGCTTCTCCCTTTATCCATAAAAGTATAGTAAATCCTATGAGTATTTTGGATTCTCTATTCAAAGAAAGGATTTGAGAGTGTGACTAACTGAAATTCATAATTTAAATTCCAGGACGTCAGACTTTACATCAGATATCTATAACCTCAAATAAGAAAGCAATCCGTTATTAGTGGTATCCTAAATTTATAGAGCAAACACTCTGGGTTAACCTCAACAGAAATCTCATTCTGAAGGGGATCTCAGAGATAACCCCGTGACTTATCTTTATTGGTCAAGACACCAGTAAAATAAGCAAACGTTCCCTTGCACTGATGGTCTCTGGTAGGATATGGGAGACTTGGTTACTCTCTCAAATTTAATCAAATGGGATTATTATGTGAATATACAAGGTCTTCCATTTTTCCCACCAATTTAAAGAACATCTAAACTTAACTATCTTAAATATTCTCCTACATAACCACAAGGTATTAGAACAAATATTTGCTCCCCCCTGCCACTCAATAAAGCACATCTGTGACAAATTTTACATCTAAATTGTACTGTATTTGACTCAGGAAGAGACTTTACAGTATTGGACACAACCATTAAACTGAGTGATTTGATTTTACACTCAGATCAGGTGGCTGGATATTTAAGTTACAATTTCAAAAAAGTTTTTAAGAGAATGGACATATAATTTATTTTTAATTTGTGTGACATTTTAAATTAAAATGGCAGTGAAAAAAATTTTTAAAGAGCAATCAGTCTATATTTAACATATGTCATTGAAATCTCTTTCATTTTAGAGATTCATGAAATCTCTTACATATATAGAAATTGGCTATGGGACAACACTGAGTAAGGAATACAGTTCACAGAACCCCAGTTCTTATGTTTACCTAATTTGCAAATCTTGTTTTAAGAATTTAAAATACAACTTCTCTGGTGGTGCAGTGGTTAAGAATCCACCTCTCAATGCAGGGGACACGGGTTCGATCCCCGGTCTGGGAAGATCCCACATGCCACGGAGCACTAAGCCCATGCGCCACAGCTACTGAGCCTGCGCTCTAGAGCCTGCAAGCCACAACTACTGAGCCCACACGCTGCAACTACTGAATCCTGTGTGCCTAGAGCCCATGCTCCGCAACAAGAGAAGCCACCACAATGAGAAGCCCACGCACCACAACGACGAGTAGCCACCACTAGCCACAACTAGGTAAAGCCTGCGTGCAGCAACGAAGACACAATGCAGCCAAAAAGAAAAATTAAAAAAGAAAAAAAAGAATTTAAAATAAAACAAAAAGTACTATCCAGCATTTTGCAAATTACCATATCTATACACCCACAAGATGCTTGTGATTGATCTCCACAAAGATACTAAAAATCCTAAAAAAAAATTTCTAAAATATATGAATATATTTAGTATAATTTTAGCATTAAATGAATTTTAATTTTAAAATTAATAAGCAGAGCATCACCTACATAGCAACATACCTATTAGCCAATTAAGACCACAGAAGTTTTCTACTTTTACTTAAAACATTACCAATAGTTCTTTCAATAAAGAGGAGGTCAACAATATTGAATAAATTTTAGTTTTAGACATAGTTATTAATTTGGCATTTGGTACCCGGAAAAATCAATGCTGAAGTGACTATAGAATCTTAAAGAATTATAACATGAAAAAAGAATATAAAAGCCCAAATACCAAACAGGCATGAAAAAAACTAGAGAACTTTTAAAGAAAGCTTTAAAGAATTATGAGAGTAAAGAAAATGATGCCCATCTACAAGGATCTAAAGAAAGAATAATTTACATAATGTCCTTAATTATTCAAAATAACCAAGAAGACATGAGAGTGGTTAGTAAAACAAATACATAAGGGCCAAAAATTAAGGACTAATTTTTAAGCTCATTAGTTTCAAGCAAAGAAAATATGGCAACCTTTTCCTGGAACATATAGCCCAGTAGCTCTTGCTCTTTTACATCATAATTTATCTAAAACAAACAAAATAAAAGACAAAGAGAAAAAAAGACCCAGAATCACTCAATTTGTTAAACTAGCTGAATTACTAAATTAAAAGTTACATGAATTTTTTAAACACTATATTCTAACTATAGAAATCTCTTATAATATTTTAAAATAGTCTGTATTATACAGCAGAAGCCAACACTAGGACTAAAGTTTGCCTCTACTTCTCTTACTACTTAAAATGGTCTTGTTAGCTATTAAATATTTAGTCTTTACAGTGTGGTGAAAAAGCACTCAACATGGTAGTGACACTACACAGATCTGAACTATGAAGTCTTAAAGGAAAGTATGGAAAAGGAAAATCCCATAGATTCATGAGTACTTTTCCAAGAAATTAATCTATCTTTCCCTATCTTGTCAAAACTAAATCCAAAAAATGTTAGTCATTTCAAAATATTGGTTTCAAATGGGCAAGAAACTATGTTTAAAACTGTAAGCTTAACATCTATATGCAAGAAGCAATACTTTCTTAGTCAGAATTGACATTTAGAATAAACCAGTATATGCTGCTTTGAAGACTTAACTATTAAGATACAGGGGAGAAATACTTCCAACATCAAAAAACATATCATGCAGCTAAACGCATGTCTAATTAAAATGTACAATTCTAAGAACATACATACTCAGCCAAAGATTTCAAATACTTGAAAGTACTGGGACATTTTCATGGACCTAATTTTTCTATAAATAAATAAATAAATTAGGATTACCTTGTCCAGAGCAAATTTTGTGTTTCCTACTGAAGATAATGACAGCATGTAAGATCCAACAAGGGCAAAGTTGCTGGTACGCACAGCATTAAGACTGGCCATAACTAAAGAAAAAGGAAATGAAGTTTAGTTCAGAGTGACTTTGGTAAGTATATATAACAATTCCTCACCCCACTCTAACAGAATGAAATTAAACTGCCACAGAAAAAACTGCTTTATTTTCCTCTATCTCTAAATATGGGGGTGGGGCAGGGTGGGGGGAATAAAACATCAACATATTTCCTAATGAAAGAAAACTGTTAAGTATTTATATTTAACTTAAGTGAGGTACAGGCACATCTTAACATTTGAGACAGATGTGTTTTTAAAGATATGGAACCTAAAAATGTGTGCATAAAAAGCAATTTTCCTATCAGAGATATGAAAAACTTCATTGCTGTAGTCCAGGATGACATAATGAACAGCAGGACTTTATCTGCACGGTTCTTCTTAGTTATTCTCTTGTGCCAAGAAACAGAGATCAAAAGTCCAAAGGTGAGTGAAACCAGCTCAATCCTAATCCCCTTTGGAAAATTTAGGCCTAACGCCACTCTAGAAAAGTCTTCCCTGGCCTACTGGCACTCCAGTCTCCAGTGAACTAGAAAGATGCTTTTCTGACATGATGTGATGCCAGTCATGATCAGTAAAGTTAAAACAGGTGAACTCCTCAGTGCGGATAGCACAAAACAAATCTACAGAACAAGAGAAGATAGGGTGAAGAGTAATGCTACCTGTTGCAGTTGTCAAGTGACTAGGTATCCTATGTGTACTGCCTGCTAGAGCCTGAGCAATGTGCTGTTTGGTGGCCTGTGGTGGTTTCAGACAGCAGGTTATTCTCTCCAGTAATCTTATATGTTACTACCATACAGAAAATATTATTCAAAGGAGAGTAAGGTAAACACTCATAAATCAAGATGGCTATATGTATAAGTATGCAATTGTTTATATTCTAACGTTTCAAATAGTTCCAGATTCACTCACCTGAAGAATGAAGGGTGCCTTTCTAAAAAAAAAAGGTGTGAAGAAGAACATGTTATTTTCTTTATTTGATACAAAGATTTAAATATTAAGTACAAACACTACAAGGACTATATTTCAGAAAACATTATTTTTTCCTTTTAGGATATTTTAAAGATTCCCAAAGCATTAAGGGTTTAAAAATGGTTAACCAATTTCCAATCGTATGTGTACGATGAGGATTTCTCAAGGAACTTCAACTTTCAAAAAATTCTACTTACTGTGGTTACAGATGTGAGAAGTCGCTTAGGAGTAGTAGCCTGGAAGAAAAGATAACTTAGTATATTTCCTATTAAACATTATGATTAAAACTAACCAAACTTGGGGCCTCCCTGGTGGCGCAGTGGTTGAGAGTCTGCCTGCCGATGCAGGGGACACGGGTTCGTGCCCCGGTCCGGGAAGGTCCCACATGCCGCAGAGCGGCTGGGCCCGTGAGCCGTGGCCGCTGAGCCTGCACGTCCGGAGCCTGTGCTCCGCAACGGGAGAGGCCACAGCAGTGAGAGGCCCACGTACCGCAAAAAAAAAAAACAAAACTAACTAACCAAACTTGAGATTCTCCCACACAGGAAATAATTCTTAAATATCAATACATTATACTTGAGTCTTTTATTCCGGCTTTACCCATACTGTTATTCCTTTTTCATTAAAGCTAAATAAAATTCTTTTAAATGATGATTTAGACAAAGAACAAAAAAGCAAAGGCTAGGAAGGACAGAAACAAAGCTGTTTCTATTCCTCATGCCTACAGTGACCACATCCTTCTTAAGTCTGGTTTAGAGGAGTTAGTAAGACAAGAGCTCAGAGGAAAGGCCTGAGAAAAGTTTAAAGAGATAATAATAGTTGTCAAGCAGATATGGAGAAAACAGAATTGTCTAGCCTGAGTAATATCAGTAGCTTATACTTAGGGTCATGGTCACTCACTGCAAGTTTACTCTCAGTATTCATACCTATACCTATTATGTGCAGTAACTAGAAATTTAAGGCATAAAAATGACCCAAAAGCTTGATAATTATTAAAAATTATACATAATTTTAAACAGACATTATATCTCCTATTTCTGATTATATTTCTACTGGGTTTCTTTCATTCTCACCTTTGACTTGTATGCTTTTTTCTTCTTATCAGGGCCTGAGGGATCTTTCTTTTGTACCTACACCCAAATCCAAAGCATAAGTAACTTAAAATCTGATGTCTTTAAGAAAAATACACTATTAGTTACTTTAGAAAGCTTTAACTGCTTACCAAGCTGTAAACTTCAATATTTATTTCAAAGTCATTTGACACATCCCGCCTGGAAAAATAAAAATATCAAATTATGCCATTAAAAATTATGCCACAAATACTGTTACAAGACTGAGAGTAAAGGAATTCACTGTGTTTTAAAACTAAAGACAATAGTTATAAACTACTAAAGAATATAAAAACTGGTAAGAACAGTCTATTTTTTCCTATAATACAGGTCAAACATTTTCTTCAGCATTTTACAACTCAAGATCTTAAATAATAAAAGTAGTTTTTCTTCCAAACTAGATTTTGACTCTAGTTTCAAAATAAATCTCTGACACTAAATATAAATGTCTTTCACTGAGACTTAATGTTAAGTACATTAAGAGATTTAAAGTATATATTAAAAAATTGTGGTCCAGATTTTGCGTGTGTGTGTGTGTGTGTGTGTGTGTGTGTGTGTATGTAGTAAATATATATGTTAAAACACTTCAAAACATCAAATACCTACAGTCACATGAAAGAAACATGCTACTCAATGGAAGAAAAGATCGGAAACATGAAAGAGTTAAACCAACAAATTGAAAAATGAGTTATTTGTCCATATAAAAACAATAAACATACTGCATTTCAAAGATTATAAATTCTAGCTGGATGCTTAGACTGTATCAACTCTATTAAAAAAGAAAAGTATGTTTGAACCATCAAAAGCCTAATTTACTTACAAAGTAAATGTAGTAGTGAATGTTAGAGCATCGCCATTAAGAGAATTTGAGGTACTTGCTAATGGTGTGGCTACCATATTTTCAGCTCCTGCTTTTAGCATAATTAAGAAATAGTAATTTGCTGCATCTGTAAGAAATAATCACATTACCTAATAAGCACAAGCAAAATCAGATTTAGCTAATCAGCATTCTGGAAGACCAAATGAATAAAGTAATACTGCAACTGATTTACATAAAATTCATTTTAAATTTTCTAAAGTCAACTTTTCAGACACAAAAAGACAAGACATAAGCAGACAGACATGTTCCTGGAACAGCATCATCAAGATCTCTTCCTTTTAAGTGAATTGAAATAACTTCGCTACACATTCCTCAGTTTCTGCTGACTTCAGATTTTACCTATTGACCCGAAATTCTTTACCTAATGGTATACATTTCAAAAGGGTAAATTCTGGTTTGTTATTTCAAAACTGAAATTAAAATACTATATTTCTGTGAATGTTACCATCCTGCCCTATTTTTCAGATACTGGTGCCATAACCTCCTTTACCCACTTTGTTTAAATATGATTTTAAGTAGAATACATAGCTTAGAAAAGTTTATTTATTCAATCTAGAGGAATAAAGGGAATAAAATTTCAATAGAAGTATCTACACTGTGATGCTCTTCACTCCCACAACCAGTAATTCAGGATTCAAAGAAGAAATTTACATGACAGAGTGAATTTTCAATAGAATAGAGTAAGTAAAATAAGTTTTTTTAGATGCCCAATACTTTCCACAATAAATTAATGAAAGTCAAATGGTCTGTTGTGTCAGAATAACTCATCTTAGTAATTTATTTTATGTTCAATATTATGTTTAACAAGCCTTACTTTCAGTTAGACCTATGTCTGTTATTGCATGGATCAGTAAGAACATATATGAAATTTTTCCTTGGTTATTTTTATACACACATCTACATAAAAGGAACTAAAGGCCCGAGATATAAGCCTTGTGTCTTTATGCATGCTCTACTTGCTCCCATTTGCACAATTCCAATCTAGGTGAAGTTCAGAATTTAACATATGATCTAGAAGTGAGTAAATAAAAATTACCACACCTGGTTTCTGAACAGTACTGCAGACAAAATCTGCTTTTAGAGGCAAGCGGATTTCTGACAAAGTAACTGATCCTTTGGAAGGGATAAATTCACTTTGGGATATGGGACCAGCCTTATTCTTCCTCTGAGGCCCTTCATTCTTCAACTTATTCAACTCATCAATCAAAAGTGTTCTCTTCTCAGCTATGTAGAAATATGCAAGTTAATATTTCAAATATTAAAACTGCAATTGTTTCTAAATGAAACCAATTCAAGAAAATGCACTCATGTGGCAATTGTATACAACACCAAAGACAAAATCAGTAACTCTTCCTTCATATAAATAGATGGTAGATAGTTATAGGTAAAACCTTGATTGCTCAATCTGTTCACAAAATCCTTGTAATTTAATACTTCAACTTTTGGTCAGTTTTCTTGCATGGTTAATCTCTCCATCCTAACATGCCCTGTCATCCATCACCACACATACACACAACAAAATTCACATACTTATTTTTAGCTATACATATATAGACAGGTACAGAGACAGAGCATGTATGTGTGTGAGTTCATGTATACATTCTTAGCATACTCTTTACACTACATTTCTTCAAATGCATTCCAGGTTCTTCCACCTTTTCATGCAAACTACACCTTATTTTACATGTAGTGTTTTCACAAACCTTGTAAGAAACAAAAAATAGATCAGCTGAAACAGATTATCAAAAAAGCCCTTTCTCTAAAATTAGAAATTTCTTAATATACTAGACAAAATGAGTTTTTCCTGGTTTGAAATTGTGTTGGAATTGTTTCAGGGGTATCACACATACTTGCAATTAGAAGAAGTCTTTCTGCTTCAGCTTCTTCCAGTGACCCTTTTCCATGGTCTTCATCAACACAACAGTTAAGAGCCTGGCTAGCCTGATAGATCACTGTCTGCTGCAAATTTATTTCATTATTGAGTTCCTAGTGAAACCAATGAGAGGAGGAAAATAACTCATATTTTTAATCACCATTTTCACTTTATTTAAACTTTAATTATAATTTATCCAATTGGGTAATTTCCAAAATCTCCAGAGAGGGAAGTCAAAACGTTACAGTTTCACTGTTCAAGTTTCTAGACTATGCACCAAAAAAGAGGACTTTTCTCAAACTGAATTCAGGAGTAAGCTCCTGAGCTCCTACATGTCACACACTGTCCTAATCACTCAGGATACAGAGATGAATAAGGCTGGGCTCTTGTCCTCAAGGAGCTCACCATCTCGTGCTGTCAACCTTCCAAATCCCCTTTCCACAGTACATACCTGCATTTTCTGTTTGATGTTAACCTGACAAGGAAAGCCATTCTTTTTTTCATTCAATTTTGAAGTAACATCTTCCTTCCGAACAATCACCTGCTTTATTGAAGGACGGTCTGTTTCTTTGACTCTTTGAGATCTATATGCATCAATGCTTCAGGAAATAAGTTATACTCTATTAGAAATCCAGCGACACACTAAGCACTATCCTTTGTTGAACATATCAGCAGAATATTGATATTGCAACATATCAGTAGAACACTTCACTAGAATGGAAAATGCCATTGGGTGAAAGAGAGGCTTACCAAAGCTATTTCAAAGTTTTATAAAGATTAATACTAATAACACTATAATTATAAATAACAAAACTTGTTATGTCAATCTAAACCATGACCCTTAGTGAGTGAATGTCTTCTAAGATGTTCTCACCTATAAGGAAGATCATGATCTTCAGAACCCATACTATCACCAGACTCAGCTCGAGGAACACGGGTTCTTTGGAATTTTCCTGGCTTTGGACTCTCATCACTTATGCTGGTGTCTTTCAGTTCCCAGCTAGGCGAAGAAACTAACTTCTGCAGGAAGACACATCAGATATTAGATTTTATGGATGACATTGATTCTAAATGAGAAATCTGAGGAATTGAATGACTTTATTACTAGAAAATAAACATCCAATAAGTTGACCGATTCATCATAAAAACAAGGCAAACTTAAATAAGTTCCTAAAATGTATATGAATAAAAGTTCAAAGCTGAAGTTCACAGCTGAAGCCTACACTTGTAACTCTTTTTAAAAAATATTTCTAATTGAATCAATCTCCAAAAAAAGGTGCAGTTATTCAATTTAGGGTGATAGCTTATAACAGTAGAGTTAGCTCTCAATATATGTTAGTATCTATCTGGTGCTAAATACTAATATGACCTAATATGCACTTCACCCCCATGATGTAGGTACTATTTTTAACATAAATTAACATTTAACTGTGGCAAAGAGGTTAAATAACCTGACCCATAAACATCGCTTCATGGCAGAGCCAGGATTTAAGCCCAAATGTCTGGCCTTTTAAGCCATGTTACAGTTTGGATTTCATCTAAGGCCAAAAGGAAACTATTGAAGAGTGTTAAGCTCTCTTTTTAAGAGAATTAACATCAGGTTTGCAAAACACCCCTGGCTACAGAGTGCCAAATCCCCATACACCAACTAAAACAAAAAGGGACCCCAATTCTAATTAGTTTCTTTATGTGCTGGGCCTGTTTACATTTAGTCCTTTCTTACCTCTGGACTTACTACACCAACTGTCTGTGCTAATGGAGCAAGTAAAGACATCGAGGAGATATTCAGTGCATCTTCCTGTTCTTCGCTGCTTTCTGCATCTGCGTGATACATCTCCTCCTGGCTCTTTTCCACATCGAGTTCACCTTCCTCTAGGACATCACTGAAGATGTCATTAATTACTTTTGAACTGTTGATATCATTATCATCATCCACACTCATCTCAATTTCACGTACCACCTCTGAAAAATATTCCAACAGGTAAATACTGTGACTCAGACCTTTAAGAATTAAACGGATAACAGAGAAGACCTAACATTCATATGCTTACTCAATAAACAGGAAGAAAAAGCCCTATGAAAAAGTACCTCCTAAACGAACAAAACAAAAAGAAATAGAATACTACTAATATAAAGTTCCAATAACATTTTCTAAGTAATAAAGGTGGGAACTATCAAAAGCTGATTCAATTCTTCGGGTTTAAGAAAGAATATTCAAAACCCAGACTGCAAGATAATAGCCAAAAGCTTCAGATTTATAAAAAATATTTTTTCAAATAATTCTTTTTCTATTGTTGGGAACTGCCCTTTCACATTGCAGTCAATAATAGGAAAACATTAACATCACTTAGGGCAGGGTTCACAAATAAACTTCAAGGGCCACTGATTCCTCTAACCATACATGCAGAGTGTGGAAGGGCAGCACATTTCCTTTCCCTGTGAAAGTGAGCGATAGCCTTAATCAGATTTTCACAGGGGCCTGGGACCTAAAGATAACTGTTAACAGTACTGTATTTTGTGAAAGCTAGAGTATTTCCTAGTGGAAAAAAAAAAAGAGTATTATAAAATCATATTTTGAAATATAGAACACTGCATATTTGAATATGAGAATACTAATTCTCCTAGCGCATCCAGAGTTAATAAGAGATAAAGAATGAAAACAACAAAAACCAACCAGTCAGCTGTTCAAACTTTGGGTCTGATGTTACTTTTAAGGACTTTTCCTCTTCTAAAAACAATGTTATTTTCAAAGGGCTAGACTTCGTCATTTCACATTCAGTAAAACCTAAAAAAATTTTAGGAAAAACCATATGAATATATATATAAAAACTTAGAGTTTTTCAATTAAGGAATCTTACATATCTTGTTTTCTGATTATAAAGCTATGCATTTCAAATCCAGAAATGCATAAAGTAGAGAATCCCCCAAAGCACCTGTCTTCTCTTAACTTTCCCATCTCTCTCTTCTTCCCTAGAAGAGAAAGGGGACACTAATATTACCAGGTTATTGTTTGTTCTTCCAGTTTTCCCCCTATGTATATATATGTATATATCCTTTTTTTAAATTTTTCCATTATTTTATCTTATTTTATTTTATTTTTTTAACATCTTTGTTGGAGTAAAATTGCTTTACAATGTTGTGTTAGTTTCTGCTGTATAACAAAGTGAATCAGCTATACATATACATACATCCCCATATCCCCTCCTTCTGGTGTCTCCCTCCAACCCTCCCTATCCCACCCCTCTAGGTGGTCACAAAGCACCAAGCTGATCTCCCTATGCTATGCGCTGCTTCCCAATAGTTATCTATTTTACATTTGGTAGTGTATATATGTCAATGCCACTCTCTCACTTCGTCCCAGCTGTATGACAGACTCTAGGTCCATCCACCTCACTACAACTAACTCAATTTCGTTTCTTTTTATGGCTGAGTAATATTCCATTGTATATATGTGCCACATCTTCTTCATCCATTCATCTGTTGATGGACACTTAGGTTGCTTCCATGTCCTGGCTATTGTAAATAGTGTGATCATACTATACATGCTGTTCTGCATTTTGTTTTTCACTTTTTAAAAAGTGTCAATAAAAACACTTAACTAGCAATAGAAAAACACTACTTCAACATAATAAAGACCATATATGAGAAGCCCACAGCTAACATTATACTTAATGGTAAAAGATTGAAATCTTTTCCTCTAAGATCAGGAAGAAGACAAGCTAGAGATAAGCCCACTCTCACCATTTCTAGTCAACATAGCTTTTTAAAAGTCCTAGTTAGAGCAATAGGCAAGAAAAAGAAATTAAAAGAATCCAAATTTTAAAAGAAGTAAAATTATCTCTGTTCACAGATAACATGATCTTATATATAGAAAACTCTAAAGATTCCACAAAAAAACCTGTTAGAATAATATACAAATTCAGCAAAGATGCAGAATACAAAATCAACACAAAAAAACAGTTGCATTTCTATATACTAACAATGAACAATCTGAAGAGCAAATTAAGAAAACAATTCCATTTACAATAGCATGAAACAGAATAAAATACTTAGGAATAAACCTAACCAAGGAGGTGATAGACTTGTATACTGGAAAGTACAAAATATTGCTGAAAGACATTACCACAAATAGATGGAAAGACATCCCATGTTCATGGATTGGAAGACTTAATATTGTTAAGATGTCAATACTACCCAAAGCAATCTACAGGTTCAATGCAATTCTTATCAAAATCCCAACAACACTTTTTGGAGAAATAGAAAGTCTGTCCTAAAATTCATATGGAACTTCAAGAGACCCTGAATATCCAAAACAATTCTGAAAGAGAACAAAGTTAGAAAACTGATACTTCCTGATTTCAAAACATATTACAAAGCTATAATAATCAATATAGTATGATACTAGCATAAAGATAGACATATAGACCAATGGAGAAGAAGAGAGAGCCCAGAAATAAAACTTCATATATATGGTCAAATGATCTTTAACAAGGCTGCCAAGATAATTCAATGGGGAAAGGACAAACAATGTTGGGAAAACTGGATATTTACATGCAAAGAATTAAGTTGGACCTTTATATGATGTCATATCCAAAAATCAACTCAAAATGGATTAAAGACATAATGTAAGACTCAAAACTATAAAACTCCCAGAAGAAAACATACAGAGAAAGAAAGTTTCATGACATTGGATTTAGTGATGATTTCCTGGGTATAACACAAAGCAGGCAACAAAAGCAAAAATAGACAAATGGGACTACATCAAACTTAAAAACTTTTGTGGGAGAGGGGGCAAGGTAGGAGTAGGGGATTAAGAAGTACAAACCACTATGTATAAAATAAGTAAGTTTCAAGAATATATTGTCCAGCACATGGAAAACATTTTATGATAACTAAAATGGAGTATAATCTATAAAAATGTTTAATCATTATGTTGTACACCTAAAACTAATATAATATTGTCAATCAACTATACCTCAATTTTAAAAAAAAGTTTTGTGTATCAACCTACTGAATGTGAGAAAATATTTGCAAATCATATACTTGACAAGGGGTTAATATTCAGAATATAAGAACTCCTACAACTCAATAACAAAAAATCAACCTGATTTAAAAATGGGCAAAGGACATGAACAGACTCTTCTCCAAAGATGATATACAAATGGCCAACAAGCATGTGAAAAGATGCTCAACATTTCCAATCATAGGAGAAATGTAAATCAAAATTACAATGAGCTAATAACTCATACCTATTAGGATAGCTACTGTCAAGAAAACAAAAAATAACAAGTGTTGATGAGGGTGTGGAGAAATTAAAACACTTGTGCACTGTTGGTGAGACTGTAAATAGTGTGACTACTATGGAAACCAGCATAATAGTTCCTCAAAATATTAAAAATAGAACTACTGTATGATCAAGCAATCCTACTTCTGGGTATACAGCCAAAAATTGAAAGCAGAGTCTCGAAGAGATATTTGCATACCCATGTTCATAACAGCACTATCCACGATAGCCAAGAGGTGGAAGCAACCCACATGTCCATCAATGGATAAACAAAATATGGTATAACTACACAATAAAATATTATTCAGCCTTAAAAAGGAAGGTAGTCCTGTCACACATTTGACATGTGACAATGTCAACATGGATGAACCCTGGGACATTATGCTAAATTAAATACGCTAGCCACAAAAAGACAAATACTATATTATCGCACTTATATGAGGTATCTAATCTATATGAGGTAGTCAAATTCATAGAAACAGAATGTAGAATGCTGGTGACCAGAGGCTCAGGAGAGGGAAAAGGGGAGTTGCTGTTTAATGGGTATAGAGTTTCAGTTTTGCCAAATGAAAGTTCCAGAGATCTGTTTCTCAACAGTGTGAATATACTTAACACTACTGAACTATACACTTAAAAACTGTTAAGATGGCGAATTTCAGTAATGTTTTTTTACCACTATTGTTTTTTTTTAATTTAACTGCCTATGATATACTAAAAGTCATTACATACAAAGCTACCTTATTCATTTTAAGCAGCTACATAGTACTTGATTACACGGATTTAGCACAATTTATTTATTTATTTATCTTCTACTGATGTGCATTTAGGTCATTTAAATCTTATTACTATTACAAATGGTGCTACAATTAATATATTTGTACATACACCTGTGCACACTAGTTCTAAGAATTCAACTTACAGAAACACTTGCAGAGCAAACACACTTTACAAGAATTTTTCTCCAAAAAATACTTATAGTAATTTACACTCTCATCAAGGGTATGCGTTATCACTCTGGAAAGATCACTTAAGGAAGAAGGATATTGCATGGCTAGAAATGAAAAGGTAAGTGGAAATGAAGATATGAATGTGTCTTTTTACACTAGAACAGCATTTCTGCTTTCCAATCCAATTTCCAAAACTATGGTAGACAGAAATCTACATTTTAAGTGAAGTAGAAATAGAAAACGCTTACCCGTAGGTTCTATACTAGAAGGTTTTGCTGGTGTCTGATTTTCTGTCACCTTTTCTGTTACTGGAAGTGATGGGGTATTTGGACCAACTTGTTTTCTGAGGGGAGTGTTCTGACAGTGAATTTCCTGCAAAAAACAAATGAAGAGATAAACTTTATCTTTCAAAACTATAAATTTTGTCTTTTTACATGTTATTAAATGAAACAAGTAAGAGTCATTGTTCTATATAAGCTTCCTCAGAACAAAACAGATAATGAATGTGAAAGGGTCCAGCCATGTTTAGAACACAAAAGGCCTCGGTGCTAGTTCATATTCTTGGTAATTCATAGTATGTAAAATCTTTTTTAGAGACCAGTAGGCAAGAGAGAATGAAAATCCACATTAGAGTTCAGCTTTAGATAAACCAATTCAGGTGAAAGCCACATATTGGGAAAAAATAATTGTCTCCTCAGAAAGAACAAAACAAATAAAAGCAAAACCACACGCCACTTCCTCATCCCTTTCTAGCCACCACCTCCTTGCTCCCTTCCCTTTAGAACCAAACTTCTGAGGACTGCCTATACTCCTGGACTCTGCTCTTCACCCACTACTACCTGCATTCTACCCTCACCACATCATTAAAAGGCTCTGCCAAGTCACAACAAGCTCCTTATTTCAAAACCCAGTGGTCTCAGTCCAGTCTACGTCTGACAACAAACACTTGGCAATACCAACCATTCCTCCCTTCTGAAAGGCTCTTTCTTCCCTTGACTTCAGTTACACCATACTCAACTGCTTTTCCTTCCCATCTTTTAGGCTGCTCTTTCTGTGGGTACCACAGATGAGTTCTGAGGTGGGGAGACCCCTGAACTCCCCATTATTGTGTTCAGAATTTTCTTTACATGTATATGTGCAACTGTCTGGGGAGGGATTCCACAGGTTTATCAGGAATCATTAAACAAAAAAATCATTTAAGAACGGTTGCTTTTTATTTTCCAGAGATGTAGAAGGAAAACCATGAGACTATGACCTACGGGCAACCAAGTGAAGAAGGTGCTTCAAACAGAAGAGAGTGATTCACAATGTCAAATGCTGCTAATAATAGGTCAAGTTAAACACCTGAAAACTGATTACTGAAGATCACTGGTGAATTTGATAAGGGTAGTGGTGAAAGCCTGAGTGGAGAGATCAAGAGAGAAGGGAAGAAAAAAACTGGAAGATACAAGTAGAGACACCCTTTTGGAAGAGTCTGGATGAAAAAGAGGCAAAGAAAGGGAGGGAAATAGGAGATCAAAAGAGTTGTTTTTGTTTTAAGATCACAGATAATAGCTTGCTCTGTGCTGATGGGAAGGATTAGTCCATTCATTCCTTCTTCCAAAGACAAATTTACTGTGCTCCTACTGTCAGTCAAGCACTGAGAACATAGACAGAGATGAATAAGGCTCTCATAGACAGTGGTGAAAAACAAAGTTAAAACAATTATAGGAAGATAAATATTCCAGTGAGGTAAAAACAGGATGGCATGGGCCCAAAAAAGCAGAAGGGGGACTGGAAAAAGGGCCAAGTAAAAACTTCCAGAGGGAATTAAAATTTAACCTATTCTTAATGAAGCAGGAGCTCACCACAGAGATATTTCATCCAGAGAGACTAGCAAGGCAAAGACAAAGAGATCTGAAAATATGGGTACATTTGAGAGACTACAAATAGTCTGCATGGCAGGACTGAAGCACACATGTGGAGGAGCAGGGAAGAGAAGCCAGATTTCTGAATGATTCTAGGTATCAAGCCAAGCACTTTAGACATTTTTCTGATGTTAGCTATGGGGAGCTCTCCAGGATTTTAAGCAAGGGAATACATGCCTATCTGCCCTTTAGAAATATTTTTCTAGCAGCAGTGGGTTAGATGGACTGGAGAGAAGCCAGACTAAAAGCAGGGTGTTCACACAAAGCTATGGTAATGATTAAGGCAATGGCAGAGGAAAATACACAAGACAAGGAAGCTTGGTGACATACTCAGAAAATGTATCACTGGATGTGTGTGTGCTATGTGTGCATGTGCTAGAGGCCAGCGGGTGGGAAGACATAGTAACAAGAGGAAGGAGCCAGGAGGTACTGCCAGATTGTTTTAGACGAGGAAGTATAGAGTAAAGCCCTAAGTGAAGACAGAGACTACATGGGGAAGATATTCCAGCAAAGCATAGAAAGCTCTGCCAGACAACCAAAGCTCAACTAGAGTTCAGGAGAGAGGTGAGGGCAGAATAGCCAAGCATTATCAGCATTTCTGTGATTGACTGAAGCTAGATATGAGGATGGGAAAGAGATGTTCCAGGACAAGTGAGACAAAAAAATGGTTGAGATCAGGACCTTGAGAAACATGATTTGTTAAGCAAGGGAACTGATAAAAAAAAAACAAAATCAAATAGATCCTTCTCAAAGAATAAAGGATAAATGTATTATTCTATTTCTACTGGTACCCACGTTAAATATAGTTCTATTATTTTTAGCTTAAAAATATATACTAACACAGGAAAATTAAGAGGTGCAAACTTCCAGCTATAAAATAAATGAATCACAGGGATGAAAGGTACAGCACTGGGAATACAGTCAATAATGATGCAATATCTTCGTACGGTGACAGATGGTAACTAGACTTATTGTAGTGATCATTTTGTAATGTATAGAAACATTGAATCATTGTACTGTGCAACAAGAACTAACATAGTGGTGTAGGTCAATTATACTTCAAAAATAAACAAACTAACTCATAGGAAAAAATGATCAGCTTTGTGGTTACCAAAGGAGGGGGTAGGAGAAGAGGGAATTGGATGAAAGTGGTCAAAAGGTATAAACTTCCAGTTATGAGATGAGTACTAGAGATATAATGTATAACCTAATTAACATAATTAACACTGATGTATGTTATGAGAGTAAATCCTAAGAGTTCACATCACAAGGAAAATATGTTTTTTTCTATTTCTTTAATTTTGTATCTATGAGATGATGGAGGTTCACTAAATTTATTGTGGTAATCATTTCATAATGTATGTAAGTCAAATCATTAAACTTTTACAGTGCTGTATGTCAATTATATCTCAATAAAACTGAAAGTAAAATATGTGTATATATATATATATATATATATATATGTGTGTGTGTGTATGTATATCTCCTAACACAGTATTTTGTACACAGTAGGCATGTAGATGAAACAGAAGATAGTTTAACACAGTAGGGATTTTGTTGAAGGCTTATCAATGAAATTGGACCAGAAGTAATATGAGTAAAGAGAAATCTGGGAGGTATTTGGTGACTGAAAGAATTACAGATAGTCTAAAAGTATGGTATTTGGGGAGAGATATATAATCACTAATGAGAAAAGTAGATTCTGAGAAACATTTGAAAACCAGCATCTAAATAGAATGTTAAAAGGAATCTGAAATCAATTGAATGATGAGAATACCTTTTAAATTTTATTTTAAGTAGGTCATCAGTAAACATGGTTAAAAGTTCCATTAAATGGCAAAATCTCATAAGAGAAAAGCAAAGTTGGTATGATCATTTAAGGAGTTTATGAATGGAAAGCTGCATAGTTAATTGGAACAAGCAAAGTTGGTATGACCATTTAAGGAGTTTATGAATAGAAAGCTGCATAGTTAATTGGAACAACACAGTATATAAAGAATTATTTTACAATACAGAACCACAAGTTAAATCCCAGAACTACTTTGGTAACAAGTTCACTTTTACATTTCTTGTTTACATTACCTGTTTGGTTTCTAGTTGTTTGCTTCTTGAGTTTTCGCCTTTTTCTGCACTCCATAAACTGCCCTTGTCAAATCGGCCACGAAGACATGCTAGTTCTTTTTGACGTTCCTAAAATCATCAAAAGCTCTATTTTACACAAGAGCCAAAAGTATGTTTAATAATATTCAGGGCTTCCCTGGTGGCGCAGTGGTTGAGAGTCCGCCTGCCGATGCAGGGGACACAGGTTCGTGCCCCGGTCCGGGAAGATCCCACATGCTGCGGAGCGGCTGGGCCCGTGAGCCATGGCCGCTGGGCCTGCGTGTCCGGAGCCTGT
>NC_041218.1:42346782-42381229 GCF_002837175.3 Physeter macrocephalus
CCGATGCAGGGGACACGGGTTCGTGCCCCGGTCCGGGAAGATCCCACATGCTGCGGAGCGGCTGGGCCCGTGAGCCATGGCCGCTGGGCCTGCGCGTCCGGAGCCTGTGCTCCGCAACGGGAGAGGCCACAACAGTGAGAGGCCCACGTACCACAAAAAAAAAAAAAATAATAATAATATTCAAATTCTACTAAACTTGTCTTCAGTTTTCAGATTAAAAAATTCACAATACACACAGAATATAGGACAATAATATTTCTAATTTGAAATAAGTGATACAGAGACTCAAGATGCTATTTATCTCCAGTCAAAAAGACTGGAGTCAGAATTCACAGTTTGACTTCTAGGTGCTATGCTCAGACCATGTAATGAATAATGTTAAAAGCAGTAAGCCAGGGCTTCTCTGGTGGCGCAGTGGTTGAGAATCTGCCTGCCAATGCAGGGGACACGGGTTCGAGCCCTGGTCTGGGAAGATTCCACATGCCGCGGAGCAACTGGGCCCGTGAGCCACAATTACTGAGCCTGCGCGTCTGGAGCCTGTGCTCCACAACAAGAGAGGCCGCGATAGTGACAGGCCCACGCACCGCACAGAAGAGTGGCCCCCGCTTGCCACAACTGGAGAAAGCCCTCGCACAGAAACGAAGACCCAACACAATCATAAATAAATAAATAAATAAATAAATAAATAATAGTCTTTTAAAAAAAAAAAAGCAGTAAGTCATACCTGCTTGAGCTGTTGTGCTAAATGAGTAGTAGATGAAGATGCGTTTTGCTTGAATAATCTTTCTTGTATGGCCTTTGTATTTGGGGTGATAATGGGAGTTCTATGGGGTGTGCTACGAGCTGGACTTTCTTTGCTGTGCTCTTGACAACGCTCTCCAAAGCGTTCCAGGAAAGGCTTAATTCCTGCTCCTCCTAAAGATAATGCACACATTTTTGGGAGGCTGTTTAGAATAAGTAACAATTATGATTTCTATGGGAAAAGTTCTAAAATCCAGTTCAGCTCCAAATGCTTTGATTCTACTAGGAATACTCATTCAGAAAGTAAACAGAAAGAAAATAGTTCAAAAAACTTAAAAAAAAAAGTTTTTTTACCACACTATTTAATTCCATGTCCTAAAATTTGTTTTATAGGATTTAATTCTTTAAAAAAAACAAGAAGAAGAATTTTTAAAAAGTACAGTAAGAGGACAGTAGGGATTAGAAAACCCTTAAACTAAATAATCAGAACCTAGATGATTGGAAATTGACTGTATGTGCATTAATAATATACCCTAACAACCAAGTATCCTGGCCATGATAACCCAACTACTAATATTTCTATAGCCCAATTTATTTTCTTGCTTTTAGGAAGTCTAACATGAAAATCCAGTGATTAAAACCTTTTTCTCTTTCAAAAATAATAATTAGGGATAATTTACTTTATCAAAGGATGTCTTGATTTTATTAAGTCTTAAAACAGTACTCATTTAAAATAGTATAAGATACATTTAAAATAGAACAAATGGGATATATACCACCTCCATTATAAGAATGCTAGGGTTGCACTACATAAAAGGAGGTTACCTATATCATTAACTGGCAAACATTTTCCCATAAATAGCCAAAGAGTAAATATTTGGGGCTTTGTAGGCCATATGGCCATTGTCACAACTACTCAACTCTGCACTGAAACATGAAAGCAGCCACAGACAGTAAATGGGTATGGCTGTGTTCCAATAAAACTTTATTTGCAAAAACAGGTGAAGGGCAGAATTTGACCCATGACCAGCAGTGAAAGCGCCGAGTCCTAACCACTATACCACCAGGGAATTCCCAACAATGCCCCTTATGTCGTTCTTATCTATGCCGTAAGTCTTTAGAAAATTGGGAGTCATAGTCCAATTTCACATGGGGATTTTGCTATTATTTCCAATTCTCATTTTGGCTCATCTGGAAACTGACTGCTGGTTTCTACTTACCCCATAACTAATGGATTCCCCACTCTCATCTCTCTGACTACTTATCTTTTGTGATGAACTATTATTTCTGGAGAGATTGTATTTTTAAGAAGTTAAAATGTAGAATTAACACAGTCTTTCTGAAAGCAATTCTAATGAAAAAGAATATAGCTCAAAGTACACTATATTACCCTATATTTGAACCATATTTTTTTAGTCCTATGTTTCTCAACCAATAGCATGCGGAGGTATACCAGAAGGTGTAAGTCACCACAAGATAAATATGGACTTCCTGGAGCATCAGTTTACCATAGTAAAATTGAATTTTCATATGTATACATTCACATACAACATACACACATATAAATTAAATGGGAGTGGAGTCATTTGTATACATATTCCCTTCCCTTTGCTACTACGCGTGCTTTCATAGTGAAGTTTGAGAAGCGCTGCTTTGCACGCTTGGTTATAAGAACGCTTCTCCATTATCCTTAAAATGTGACTTCCCGTTGTATATGCTTTGCCTGCATCAAAAAGTATAGAAGAAAGTATCTAGCATGGTCATTCTAGAAAAAGGCATGTTTAAACTGTTAAAATGTAACAAGTTAAACACTTTGACCAGTAACCGGGCTAGTCTACATTAATGAACATGCATTCAATCAATTAAAGCTGACTTTGAATAAGTCTCACTTGATATGTTCGGCATTTGCCCTGGCAAACCAACACTGTACCATGAACAATTGGATATTTAAAATGCTAAGAACAGACACACTGAAAATAGTCAGCCGTACTTTAGATTTTTTAAAAAATATGTTACCTGGTGTTGTAGATTTGTCCTTAGGCTGAGGTTGCAGACAAATTTCTCTGTTTAATTCTTCCTTGGGCTGCACTGTCCGGGATACAGTTGACCTCTCACTTGATTTTGACACCTCTGTTTTAAGAGGACTAACAGAGATTTTTTGAAGTAGTTCAGGATTTTGTACCTCACAATTTTTAGCACTGGTGATGGATGTAGTAGAAGATTTCACTGGGGAAGAAGTAGCTTTCTGAAACATGATAATACTTAGGGTAAATAACAACATTCACAATATCTAAAGGTAGTTCTATAAAAAGCACTCAAATCCTATAAAAAACAACTCAAATCCTATATGCTCGGTAGCCTTTATGTAAACTCATGAAAAAAAGTTTCTTACTCTCTAATAGATCAAACCAATTTGAAGGTTTGAAAAAAATTAACTTAGAAAATGCCATTATTCAAATTATAATATGTAGTTTAGTCTGCATAATATACTGATGGGTAATTTACTACGGGGGATAGGGTCACTCACTATTTTAAAAAAGTTTCTTTTACATTATCACACTAGTAACTTTATAAATGTTAACTGTATTAGGTCAAATTACCTATATATTTGCATTTTAATTAAATCAATATTAACTTGACAAAATCGTATCATGTACTTGAAGGTGAACTATAAGTTATTAAGTACTTACTATGTGCCAAGCACCATACTAAGTGCTTTATGCACATTATCTCATTTAATCCTCCCAAACCCTTTCTTTCCCAATTTACAAATGGAAAAATAAAGTTTTGCAAGATTAAGTAACTCTCCAAAGCCACACTTCTAATTATATGGAAGGGATGGGATTGAATGCAGGTCTGTCTAATTCCAAAACCTGGCTCTACACTTAAAGATAATGCTCAGAAACACAACATTTTTTTCTGTTTTGGTTTTCTCATATTTTTTTAAAAACCGTTGAGATAACACATGGGCAAGGTGATCTTTCAAACATTTCAAAACGATATACAGTAAAGGTATCATGCCCACCCTTGACAATTGCCTTCTAGAGGTAACTACTGCTACTAGTTTTCAGAGATATTTGATGTCTTTCTTGTATTTATACACATACATAGAGCATTCTAATAGAGAAAGTAATTTTCAGGCTCTCCCTGATGACTAAGAAGAGGTTCCACCATTCCATAGAATACACTTTGGAGTTACATTAAATTAGTGTAATTTAGTTGTCAATTGCTCATTTATCTTGGGACAGAATACCAAATTTATGATTTTTACTTTCTAAGAAATACTCTAAAAATACATATAAACATCCTATATATGTTATAAAATGCATACCTACACATATATATAATTACTCATAACAACAACAAAAATGGTTTCCAAAGACCAAAATTATATATACTTACCCCAGAGCTGGAAATTGCAACATTAATCAAAGATGCACCCACAGCACTCGAGGATGAGGCTTTATTCAAAGAGGCATCGCCATCCCTTTGGGAACAGCATGTAGCTTCCTGCTTAACACTGCTGCTATTGATCCTAGCAGATGCTCCACTTGCAGAGGAAAATTTGGATAAACAAGTGGTACCAGGCTGTTCTTGTACACTGTTTTGCTTTGCAGATGAGTTTTTTACATCATCTTCCCAGGAGCAAATAGTTGCAGCAAGGTTGGCCAGACGGCCCTTTCTCCCAACTGGAGTTGCTGAGGCATCTGAAAGGGATGGTTTGGGAGGGGAGGTAGCCTCTGACGGCATTGCTGAGATGGGTGAGCTTTCGTGTATATCATCTGAAAATGTTTTAGAAGTTAAAATTCATGAGTTATATGTGTATGTAATAAAGAGATCACTCAAAAAAAAAAAAGCTTTTCTCATATGCATGAAACTACCAAACTGCTTAAATTTGACAATGTATTTTCAAATCAGATACTTAATCCAAATTTTAAAAAAGAAAAAAAAAAAGAACACTTTGTTACACCTATTTTTTTCAATTATTTGATGGATTATGAATCTATAAGACACCATAGATTTAGGTTATATTTTTAGGATTAATTTATGATGTTGTAACACTGCACAACTTAAGATTACATATTCAACATATTTGTTTTAAAAATGTATTAGACCAGTGCTGTACAACAGAACTTTCTGCAATGATGGAGATGTTCTATATCCATGGTGTCTAATACAGTAACAACTAGCCACATATGGCTAGTGAGCATTTGAATTGTGGTAAGAGCAATAAGAAACTTCATTTCATTTTAATTAATTTAAATTTAAAAGCTACATATCACTAGTGGTTATGGTATTGGATAGCACAGGGTTAGACTAATATGTTTTTCCACACAGTTACTTCATTTGGACATAAATCTCAAATAAGCAATACTTAACTTACGAAGGCCTGTATGCATAAAGAGTATATAGGGCAGTCAAAGTTCATGGCACTTTCTATTCCAGAAATTCAGTCAATGGAACAGATAGCCCTCCTGCTGTCCAAGGCTTATAATTCTGCCTGAATTCTTAATTCTATTCCTCCAAAACCTTCTCAGGGATCTTGCTCCAAATATCCCCTTCTTCCTTTCTACAAACTTTTTTTTCTACACATAAATATGCTCAAGTCTCTCTCATCTTAAAGCTAAAACCAAACATCCTCTCATCAATGTATACCCCCTTTTAGGTAATGTCCCTCTTTCCCTGCACTATATTCACCCACCACTCAACTCCCTTCAACCTGCCTTCTGCCTGCACCACTGCCCTGAAGTTGTTTTTGCTATTTTCACCAGATGCCCACACACTTTGTGGGCCTTGTATTTCCACGTGACATCATTCTCTATTAGTTCTGTCTTTGCGGCCTGTCCTTCGTGTTCTCCTTCTAACTACCAGCTACCTCCATTTGACTATCCCACGGACACCCCAAATAATATATGTGAAGTTGAAACTGCCCCCAACACATTCCTCCTCATCATGCTTCTTCCTCCCTTCTCCCTTACCATCCACCACCCAGTCATTAAGTCCCACAGATTCTATCTCTTAAATCTCTCAAATCCCACCTCCTCTTCACTTTCACAGGCCTTCATCATTATGCCTGAATTACAGCATTGGCCTTCTAACTGGTGTTCCTGTTTGGAATCTCTGCCCTCGTCAATCCCTCCTCAATTCTGATGCCAGAGTGATCTTTCTGAAACATTTGCCTACTTAAACTCTCTCAGTTCCTCTCCATCACCTCCTGGTTAAATTCCAAATGCTCTGGACCCTGCTGCTTTCTTCAAATTTATCTCTTGCTTTTCTACCACATGAACTATATACCAGAATACCTACTCTTTATACACACAGTTTGCTCACGGTACCTCTGCTTTTCATCCGTTCTGTTGTTTTTGCCTAGAATATCTCCACTGTCTGCCCCTCAAAGTCCAAGTTAATTATCTCTGCCTCCTCCAGAAAAGATTTCCTGACCACCACCCTCCCTACAATACCGTTTTGCATACCTTCATCATTTTCTTTAGAATAAGCACTGTCCTCTAAGTAGATGACAGTTTTACTGTTATGTTTTAGGAATGGGCTTAATAGACCTCTAGCTCCTCTAACTATTCTTTGTCAGAAAGAAAGGCTTCAGATAAATTATATTTTAGAATAATCCCTCAAACCTTTTTTTTTTTTTTTTTTTTTTGTGGTATGCGGGCCTCCCTCTGTTGTGGCGTCTCCCGTTGCGGAGCACAGGCTCCGGACGCGCAGGCTCAGCGGCCATGGCTCACGGGCCCAGCCGCTCCGCGGCATGTGGGATCCTCCCAGACCGGGGCGCGAACCCGGTTCCCCTGCATCGGCAGGCGGACGCGCAACCACTGCGCCACCAGGGAAGCCCCCCTCAAACCTTTAATTGGCTATACCCACAGTCCTGTATAGTACTCACTAAATCATTCATCACAAACACTTTATTCATAAGTTTCAATGCTTAAAATTAGACAGGCTATGATGCCTTAATGAGATTTATTTTCAAGGCCGAGGTGGATGCTTGTTAACATTTGCTTTCAACATATTCGAAATCACTGCTGCAAAGCTTCCTTCTCTAGAATGTTTAGGGCCTTGGTTGTATTCTTGATCATGCACTAAATCACAACACTCTTTCTTTTTTTTTTTAAAAGGAAAATCTCCACTCCTCTGCCTATAAATATTTCCTACAAAACAGAAATGGAACATTCTTCTATTCAGGCACATTTACTGGTTAGCCTCCTCAGATGTTATAAAGAAGCATGGTTAACCCCACCCACGACTAAAATAAATAGTTATAATTTACAACGTGGACTATCAGTACCCTGTTAACATGCCCAAAAACATCAGGCAGGTCATAAAAGTTGAGCCCTAGAGTCAGACAACTGGGGTTTGAATTTTAGCTGCTGCTGACTGTGGGCAGGTGTCTTAGTCTCTCTGAACCCAGTCTTCTCCTCTACAACATGAAGAAAAAGTAGTATGTATGTCGTAAGATTGTTGTAGGAATTAAATGCTATATTACATTAGAATTTTTAAATATTTAGAACGCCTAGCATTTCACACTGTAAGTGTTTGCTCCTGAGATTATCATCACTGCCAGAAGGGATAATCTTAAACGTTTTTCTATCCAATACTTATCAAAATTTCAGTTAAAAGAATTGATATTTATGGAAGACTGCCTGAAATATATGTAGCCCATCCATTTCCTCAGATCACTTGGTCTTACTTCTGGCTATGTGTCAGAATTACCTACAGAGCTTTAAAAAAAGAGAAAGGAAGGAAGGAAGGAAGGAAGGAAGGAAGGGAGGGAGGGAGGGAGGGAGGAAGGGAGGGAGGAAGGAAGGAAGGGATAAAAAGCACACCCCAGGGCTCCACCACACTCCTGAGATTCCAATCCAGTGGTCTGAATGATTCTGATACATAGGAGCTGGGCTGAAAGCCAAAGCTTGAGGAACGCTTCCTCGGGTGAGGCCCAGTCGTCACCAAGCTGTCCACCTGCACTGTGCTGGCTCACTTTAGAACTGCATTTACTGAACTGAGCCTGGAGCCAGCTATCTGCCTACCTTGAGAAACCTTACACCTTCACTAGCTCCCACAGTTATCTTTAGGACCCAGGGAAGACAGTTCTCTTGGGTCTTAGTGCCAACCACGGCTCTGTTTTTTTTGTTTTTTTTTGAATAAACATTAGTCATGTAATTGATAGCATTTCACCACTCTGCATTGGCTGCTAGCAAGTTCAGAACCATCTCTAGCAAGTGAAGAGGACCTTAAGGCCTGTATTTAATAAACTAACTTTAACCTTCACTTTGTTTTTCCTTCTCTTCACCTTGATTTCTTCATTTTTCCCATTTTTAATATAGGTATTTTTGTAAGTCATCCCAAGGATTTTTTTGTAACAAGGTAGGAGATAAGCTCTCCATCAGATTATGGACCCACAAAAGGCAAAGATCAGGTCACTTTATCTGTCTCTGGCATCTTAGCATGAAAACATGCTTTGCAGGTGCTCGATAAATGTTTTCTGAAGTTTTCTTTCTCCCCTATTGAACAGCATTGCATACCTTAGTCACTCAAGTTTATTTAATTAGTGAATCCATGAAATAGGATTTCTTGAATACAGAGCTGAAGGGCAGCAATGCTGATAATGCCAAGAGTATAGTTTATTCTCTCCTGTTTTTATTGCAAATATAAGATGGTTCCGTTACAAGATCAGGGTTTTGTGAACCAGTCTAAGAACCTCATCATCATCTACTTCGATGAGAACACAACCAACTGACAAATATATATTGATATACAAACCATTTGTGAGCAATGGATACTCAGGATATAGATCAAAAGCATTTACCTTTCATGTGTTAACTGATACATAAAATTTTCAACATACCAAGTTGAATCGTAATGACACAGATTTAAGGACCACACCATTCACATAGTTTATACCTGTCACATCATCATTATCCCAGTGACGCCGCTGCTCAGCCAGCTTTTGCATTCGTGTTTTGACTGAGGAGGCTGTAGTTCCTTCCAATCTTGAGTTCAGCCCTCTCCTCACTCCCAGCAGCGATGCTGGGGCGGCCACGGAATCACTGACACCAACTGGCACTTGTGGCGCTTGTGGCTGCGCCTGAGGAGACATAGGACTTGGAGAACAAGGTTTTGCAGAAGCTGACTCAACCGGTTTTTCATTTTCCAAGTTAGAAACTTCTACTTCAGTGTTGTCAGAACAGCGTTTTTTTGATGGTGATGGTTTTGTGCAAGATTTCTCTAGATTAAAAAGGACAAAAAAATAAAAAATAAAAATTATGTAATTCCTCACAGCATGAAAAACTTACAGTAGGTACAAATTAATAAAACACTGTCTCTCTGTTCCTTTAAATTATTTTACTCACAGCAAGAAATATGTAAAATTCTTTCTTTCGGTAACTTAGAAATCTGATATAAGAGATTTCTCTTTAAACAAACACATAATTTATGGTTTAAAAAACCTTAATGAGGGCTTCCCTGGCGGCGCAGTGGTTGAGAGTCCGCCTGCCGATGCAGGAGACGCGGGTTCATGCCCCGGTCCGGGAGGATCCCAGGTGCCGCGGAGCGGCTGGGCCCGTGAGCCATGGCCGCTGAGCCTGCGTGTCCGGAGCCTGTGCTCCGCAACGCGAGAGGCCACGGCGGTGAGAGGCCCGCGTACCGCAAAACAAAAAAAAAACAAAAAAAAACCTTAATGAAAAAAATCTTCAAATAACATCCTCAAGAGATATGCATAATATTCTATGTGGTCTTAAGACACTAGGAAATTAAAAGT
Organism: Physeter macrocephalus; assembly: GCF_002837175.3. Taxonomy (NCBI): domain Eukaryota; kingdom Metazoa; phylum Chordata; class Mammalia; order Artiodactyla; family Physeteridae; genus Physeter; species Physeter macrocephalus. Next base: position 42,356,291 of record NC_041218.1, read on the forward strand.
GCACACACACAGAATAAGCAAATATTCTAAGGGATTTTCAAGATCATACAGCCCAATCACCACATTTTAAAATAAGAAAAATCAGGCCCAGAGAAATCAAGTTACCTGCTTAAAGTGACATAGCTGAGCTAAGGGTAGACACAAGCTTTCTGCTTTTAAAAACAATCTTTCATGAACAATAGTAAACAAGGGTAGAGGGCACCTGGCTTGAGGTTTAGGAGGCAGAGAACCAAAAAATGACTGAATTATCTGGTCAATACCAAACAAATTCACTGGCACAAGTGTTTAACAACATTTTACATGTTAAACTTCCACGAACACCTATAAAATAAATTTAAAAGTCCTAAAAGAAAAAGGAGCTATTCAAACACACGGCATATAATTTTTACCCAAGAATGAGTTTTAATATATCTCCTGGAAAACTAATACTTTAAAAGGTAGGAATGTAAATTCCATAAGAGGTCAGTTTCATTGGCTGTCTAACCAAGTGTTCTTGTTCTGGTAGTAACCAAAGTATGATTAGTGGGAAGTCATGATTGCCCTCATAAACATCAATCTAATTAAATGTACATCATGAAACTTTCCAGTCTTCTGCAACTCATTTAAGGGTATATTTTCAACGAACTTATCTAATCATTTTTTGGACGTGTTCCTATTTAACATGCTTCACTATCTGGAAGTAAAGAATTCTTCGAGTTTACATTACTTATAACAGTAAATCTTTCCATTTAAGCATCAAAACACAGTTCCAACCACTAGTTTTCAAGTACATAGTACTCAATATTTGATTGCATAAACCCATGCCACAATGAAGAGATCCTGGACTGGAGCCAGGCCTCTATTTCCTATGTAATATATATGGTATTCCCTCCCTTCAAAATGTATTAACACACAAAAATAAACACTCCGTCTATGGTTAGCTCACAAAATAATGGGAGCCAGCACTATGTCGTCATCTCTTTCGTAATATTGGTTTTGTCCTCAGTAATACTCTTTTTCTATATGTATTTTAAATTTATACTAAGGGAAATGATCATCTCCAGATTATTCCAAATGCTAGGAAAAGATTAAGCCAGCTGACTGACGTAGGCTGAGGATGCCAGGATTTAGGAAAGAATCAGACAAGCTTCCAGGTGCGTGTGGGTTTGTTGGGGGTAGGGAGGGGGGTTGCTTAATTTTGTTTCGGTTTAATTTCACTAGTTCTTTTTTTTTTTAGATGTTGGATGTAGGAGTTTATTAATTAATTAATTTATTTATTTTTGCTGTGTTGGGTCTTCGTTTCTGTGCGAGGACCTTCTCTAGTTGTGGCAAGCAGGGGCCACTCCTCATCACGGTGCGCGGGCCTCTCACTATCACGGCCTCTCTTGTTGCGGAGAATAGGCTCCAGACGTGCAGGCTCAGTAGTTGTGGCTCACGGGCCTAGTTGCTCCGCGGCAAGTGGGATCCTCCCGGACCAGGGCTCGAACCCGTGTCCCCTGCATTAGCAGGCAGATTCTCAACCACTGTGCCACCAGGGAAGCCCTCACCAGTTCTGTAGATTAACAACCTGTACTTTGTGCCCAGCCTGAGAGAGATGGTTCAGCAGACAGAGGATGAAAAGGCTCATTAAATTATAAGCATTTGCAGGCAGGTCTGCCTTTTGTTGCCCTGCTCACGCCACAGACACATCTGAACCTGGTGGTCAGCTGTGCTGGCACCTGTTGGGGTAGATAAACTCTATACCACGGCAGTATAAGTGCCCCAGTGCTCCTTTATTATTCTTCCCTGAGAGGTTTTTTGTTTGTTTGTTTTAATTTATTTTTTTGGGTGTGTTGGGTCTTTGTTTCTGTGTGAGGGCTTTCTCTAGTTGTGGCGAGTAGGGGCCACTCTTCATCGCGGTGCGCGGGCCTCTCACTGTCGCGGCCTCTCTTGTTGCGGAGCACAGGCTCCAGACGCGCAGGCTCAGTAGTTGTGGCTCACAGGCCTAGTTGCTCCGCGTCACATGGGATCTTCCCAGACCAGGGCTCGAACCCGTGTCCCCTGTATTGGCAGAAAGATTCTCAACCACTGTGCCATCAGGGAAGCCCCCCTGAGAGGTTTTAAGGATAATTTTGGAATGAGGAAAATAAAGTTCAACCATTAGAAATTCTGCTCTGGCCTGATAGGTTCTAGGCCTAATATAATAGGCCTGGAATACAAAAGGCTGATCTTTCTCCCAGAGGCTATTCCATCTGTCTCCCAAAGACCTTGGTTCTTCTGCATGAACAATAAAATGCTTGGCACTTATCTCCTTTTAAAAAACGCAAAGTTTACTTTTCCCCACAAAGCCTTTTACCTTCACCACCAGACAGGGGCTGCTGGTTACTTGCTTCTGAAAGTGGCTCCCTGACTCGCTTGGCGTGAGTCGCAGACCTTGCTGCTGGTGTGGGCCGCTCAGCCATTTTCCTCTGAAGATTCTCGCGTCTGGCACGGGTTCGTTCAAGCAGTTTCTACGTATATCAGAGTGTTAAAACACAAGTTTCGTCAAAGGTTCAGAAAACTTCAGGTATCTTCTAAAATCACTAATTGTCATCATGTATGATAACAGTTAAATACATTTCAAAAGTGAAATCCTAAGTAATCAGGTCAAGATTCACTAAATGAACACCCCCATGTCAAAATTTAATTACAGATATAATATGAACATTAAAGGGGGAATAAAATGTGTTAAGTTAGTTGTATGAGATTTTAAACAGCCGCAAATTTTTTTCTGCTTCCATCAAAAGCTATTTGAATTGGGATGGCCTTATGATTCACTTTGACCATTAAAACGCAGCAGAAGTGATACTGTGTATGTGACTTCCAGTCCCAGGCCTCAAGAGGTCTTGCAATTTCTGCTTTCACTCTCTTGGAACACTGCCTCCACAAGAAGAAGCCCAGGTTAAGCCTGCTAGACACACGGCCCAGCTGACAGCCAGCATCAACCACCAGACCTGAGAGGAAGGCTATTTTAGACCATCCAGTCCCAGACAATTTGTATATCACTGCAGACTCCTATACGACTGCAGGGGACACCAGAAGTCCAGCCCAGCTGAGCCCAAATGCTAAGCCATTGAATCATGGAAAATAACATGGTGGTTGTTTTAACCACTATGGTAGGCAGAATAATGGTCCCCCAAAGTTGTTCATTGTCCTAATCCCATGAACCTGTGAATATGTTACCTTACATGGCAAAAGAGACTTTGCTGATGTGATTAAATTAATGACCTTGAGATGGAGAGATTATCCTGGATTTTCTGGGTGGGCCTCAAAAGGGCAATTGTCCTTATGAGGGAAGAGAGGCCGAGAAGCTCAGAGTCAGAGAAGATGTGACAAGGGAAGCAGAGGTCAGAGTGATGGACATTTTTTGGCCACAGGCCAAAAAATGCAGGTGGCCTCTATCAGCTGGAAAAGGCGAGGAAACAGATTCTCCCTAGAGCGTCCAAAAGGAACACAATCCTGCTAACACCTTGATCTGAACCCAGCAAAACCTATCAGACTTCTGACCTACAGAAGATATAATCTTATGTTTTATTTAATTAAATATCAATCTATAATAAAATGGTTTTAAGTTGAAATCTTAGCCATTCCATAGAATCGTGACTACTACTCTTTTCTAACCCCAATGTATGCTCCTATTCGAATCATTGTAGTATAGCAAACACAAGACCCTGGAAAACAATTCATTCTCTTTCAAATGAACACAACCAAAGGAGGCATGCAGATTACTGGCTGGAGTTTACAGACTGCCCTGCAAACACAGATATAGCAGTTAGTGCAGACTAAGGAATTAAACTCCATCTGACCTTTTTAGTTGCTTAATTAACACAGAATAATAATTTTTTAAATCCTTCTGAGTATGCAAAAGAAGCATGAGCTAAATTTGGAAGAAGGCACAACTCTCTACTTAGGAATGATTTCTAATTGAAAGAAGTAACACTAAACCTAAATGCTATGTCACTGAAAGAGTAATTTATGAGCCAAATGCCTTCCAAAACACAAGACCTTTACCCTTTAAATAAAAGTCTTCAACAAACTCAAAAGTGATAGTATTACACAAATTCATATATGTCTGATAATTTCCCCCACAATAAAATATATCACTCCCAAGATACAAAACTAGACTAATTATATTCATTCATGGACACGCCCACATTCCATTCTGGTCAGTTAGAATACTTATGAGTCTGTATATCTTCGGTTACTATGAGCAATGGGTCACAGAAGAATGTGGTTTTGCCATTCAAATATACACAAGTGTTCTTTTGCTACATTAGATTCAAAAATTTCAAGATTAAAACATATTAAAGTAGATAAGCAAAAAGGTTCCCTAATCTGTAAAATAAAACTAATAAGCACCAAAGATTATTAATGTAAAGAAATGATGTATCTAAAATACATAAACTCAACAGCTCAATAAATGTAAGTCACCCTTCCTTATAAAAGTGTAACAGGAATTTAAGGGATCTTTTATTTAAAAGGTACATTCCTTCAAATATCACACCTCCTTCTTCAAATAACAGAGGCATTAAAAAAAAAATAAAACACTGCAATTACTAACATAATCCACATGGATGAATCTAAGATAACTGAAGCATATAGTCCTAAAGCAATTTCTGCCCCATATCCCTCAAACTATTTCTGACAGAAATTTTTTCTTGGAGATACTACTGATTTTCTTGCCTTCTTAAACAAAGCAGACTCAATAACAATTAACTTATTATTTTCAAAATGCTGTAGCAGCATTCTTTCCCAGGTCATCAGAGAGATTTCGCTTAATTCTGGAAAATTAGAGAAACTCTATCCAAAACAGTGATAGCATGTATGTCTATTTATATCACAAGAAAAGATGCTTTATGTATTTTAATTGTAGCTTTTTTCTCTTTTAAGGTTCCTACATAGAAAGCTCTGACTTGGCACACCTAGCTCAGGGTTTCTCTGTGCTAGTCTTGGAGTAGGATGACCATCACTCGTGAGCAGATCTTCAGACTAAGAGGCTAATACTGACATCATGAGTAGTAAGTTGATGGTTTTAAACCCACCTAACAACAATTAGAACAATCACTAATGCTTAAACAGGACTTAATATAAAGTACTTTCAGTGTGTGCATGCACTACCTCATTTCATCTTCAAAATATGATTTGGTAAAATTGTTTTTACTACTGTTTTACAGATGAAGAAACTCAGGCAGGGGTTAAATAACAAGCCATAGGTCACACAGTTAAGAAGTGTCAAGGCAGGCACTTCCCTGGTGGCGCGGTGGTCAAGAATTCATCTGCCAATGCAGGGGACACAGGTTCGAGCCCTGGTCCAGGAAGATCCCATATGCCGCAGAGCAACTAAGCCCACGAGCCACAACTACTGAGCCCGCGAGCCACAACTACTAAGCCCGTGTGCCTAGAGCCCGTGTTCCACAACAAGAGAAGCCACCACTGGCTGCAACTAGAGAAAGCCAGCGCGCAGCAAGAAAAGACCCAACGTGGACAAAAATTAAAAAACAAAACAAAACAAAACAGTGGCAAGCCAAGATTCAGAACCAGGCTCCAGAGTCTGGACTCTTAACTACTTTGCTATAAACTATCTTTTGACTAAATCCAATTGGTCTTTTAAAGAACTTATCATCAGCAAAACTAACCAAATTCATACAATCAACATAACTTTTTAAATACTATCTGCTGATCATAATAATAAACGTGTGCCTTAACTGCTTGTTCATCCATAAATCAAGATGGATTCTTTATCTCTGGTTGGTCCATGAAGAACATTAGGAAAACGTGGTCCTGTGGACCCTGTCTAGATGCTGATTCAAACAAATTGCAAAAACATGAGACACTTAAGGAAACCTGGACACTTACAATGTTTGATGATATTAAGGAACTGCTGTTGATTTTTTAGGTGTGATAGTAGCATTATGATTTTTTTTAAGTCTTTAGTGTTCAGTGATAAATACTTAAGTGCTTACATATAAAATTATATGATCTCTAGAATTTGCTTCCAAATAATTCAGAGGGAGGGATTAGAAGGGGATACAGTAAAACAATATGGCCACGTGTTGCTGGGTGGTGGATGCATTATATTTGAAATTTTCTACAATAGAGAAAACAATATTGCTAAAATGTCCTAACAGTTACTGTTTATATAATTATTTGCCTGTAAAATAATTTGCACTGAATGGCTCTCTTCCATATCAATTCGGCAGAACATTATTGGATGTGCTTGATGTTAGGGAAACATCTCTCTGAATAGGAAACAACAGTCCTACTTCAAGAAGCTTACATTCTAACAGAAAACATGTTCAACGGGTAAATAAATACAAGTGAGATGGGTACTGTGAAAGGTGATCTCCCCTCTGAAGAAGGGGAATCAAACTGTGAGCTGCAGGTTGAAACAGAGTTTGCCAGGCAGAAGAGGCAGGGAGAAGAAGAGTGTGCCAGACAGCACTAGTGACAGCAGGGAGGAGAACCACTGCACAACAGCCTTGTCTGAGGAAACAAGAGTTTAGGATAGTTGTAGCCTTTCTCAACTAGAGTTACCAAGAGGATTAATCCCTAACCCCCTGGCATTAATGTAATGAATTAACACCTCTCCTATGCCTGTAGGGTGGTCTGGTTAAGAATCACCCTTGGGAAAACTGAGAAAACAGTTCTCTCAAATAATTTTCCCTGTTCTATGGTTCTGATAAGGAACTCTGGTTCAGAAAGTCATTTTAACTGACTTCCAATTCTTTTTTCAGACAAGGAACTGTACCAGTTAGTTTCACTGTGCAAAAATGTTATGAATGCTATAATTAAGCACCTAATCTTTGGAACCAATTCAAATTGTTCACTCATTACCAATTAAGGAAAAGATGTCAAAGCTGTTTATTCCAACTGCAACCGATCTAACTTTTCATAACACAAACCATACATATTTCTGAGCACACTCTAAAATGAAAAGTTTCTTTCAACTGAGATTTGTACTAGCTTCAGAATAACATTTTTAAGTAAAACAAAGTACAATTTTCAGCCAACTTTCAAAATGCTTTGTCCTGTCAGTTACCTAGGAGAATGAAAATATTCAGAACACATAGGGCTAATATTTTCAGGAATCCTATTCTAAGTTGGAACATAATGTATCCTTTTTAACTTCAATGTAAGTGAAAAATATGTAGTGCACGACCAGCTCTATTCTTTAAAGCTAATACAAAAATGTGTTCAGGATTTTTCTGTTAGAATATTTAAGGTTAATGAATTGATGTGTTTTCCCCCAGAGATGATTGAGAATTTGTAAACAAAAATAAACACTGTTGTGTTTGAACACAAGTAAACTCTAATTGTTGAAACTTTTAATATCTTAGGATTGTAAGTACATCTCAAAAAAAAAAAGTATTACCACTCTCCATTCAATTTTTCAATCTAGTGCAGAGACATTTTTAGGCTCACTTTGCAACAACTGTTATTTTTTGAGTTGAAACTTGCACAACAACCTAAAAAATGAGGAACTGTCCTGGAAGAAAAGAGAGTGGAAATTCCTGAGTGTGTCAAAGTACCTTGTCAACAAGAAGCCAAAGCTAGACAAATAATCGACACAATAACGATGTAATTAATCCATATTTAATTTCCAAAGAACAAAAGATGAGTGAAGTATTGCTGTAATGGTATGCTCCATAAACATACCCAAAAAGATTTATTTCTTTACTTTTTTTTTTAAATCGTGGGCTATTAATTTTGGTTTGTACGTATTTGGCTAACACTGTTTCCTTTCAATTTGTATCAATCTCAGGTATGAATCTTCTTTGCTAGTTAGCTGAGCAATAGAATCTGAAGGAACTATTGACTTTATAAGAACGGATGCAATGGTTTCAGGCACCGGCTTATTTTAACGTTTTGCTGTCATTTTGTTCACAGCATCCTTAAATGCACGGCTCCTCTGCGGGCCACACGAACCCTGCAAATCACATTCCATTCCATTTCCGGGCGGCGGCTGCACACACAGCACTGAGTCACTCAGACACCCGACTCCACCTTGCAAGTTACCCCGGCTTTTACTTCCAGCGGGATCTTTCGGTCAGGCCCCCACCTCACCCTCGCAAGGGACAGGGATCCACTCCAGAGGGGCATATAATAACCGGGGCTGACAGGAGGTTTTTTCACTACTGCTACTGAGGACAGACTCAAAGCTTTCCCCCGCAGAGCTTCATCTGCAGGATAAGAACAAGAAAACCGCAGAACTGCAGCCGCAGAGCGGAGGGAACCAGCGGCCCCCTCCTGCCTTCCCCAGTCCGACACCCGCACGCACACTCTGCGCACGCGCGCGCACGCGCTCTCCGCCCGGTGGGTCCGGAGGTAGACAGAAGGTGGGAAGGGAGGGTGGGGGCCGAGAGGGGTCGTGGCTGGCTCTGCCCGCAAGTTTTCTTACCTCGGTAAACGGGTCCATCGCCCCGGGCTTCGCGTGTCGATTGCGAGACGACCGAAACGGTGGTTCAAATTCGGAAAAAGAAAAGAAGTGAGTGCCGGCTCAGTGTGTCACTTGGAGAAAACAAGAAGTCCGGGGCAGGGGAACCCTCCCAACCTACTCTCCTCTTCCCCACAGCCTCCAGTGTCACGCTCGGCCTTCAGCGGCGGTTCAAATTTGAATTTCAGCGCCGGGAGCCGCGCGCATGCGCGCGGGGCGGGGCGGGGGCAGGGCACGCCTCTCCCCGCACCGGCGCTGGATCACTTGGCCTTGCCCGCGCTGGGAGGTTCCCAAGGGTGGCTTAGAGTTCTCAGTGATAGCCCACCCCTGGCGGCGGAGATGCGGAGGTAGGTGCTGCGCTCGGCCCTTCAACTGCCTCCCGGCTCCAAGCCCCACCCCAAACGCTCGCACACCCCAGCCTGTTTAAGCAGGTCCCTTCGCGCCTGTGCTTGGGCGTTACCGCTTTCCTTCATTCCTAAATTTAGGATTAAGGGCCCTTCTGTTTGAAATCCCACTGGACCATAGACCTGACATAGCTTTCTGTCTATCTGCCCGCCCGCCCCTACTTCGCTCCAAGGGGGACGCAGGCTTGGCCTTCTTGAGGGCCAAGAAGGACACTTGGGGCTAATGACCAGTTAGCCACCTTGGGCACTGGCCTTTTTCATTGGGAAAATAAGGTTAACATTAACAGACCGTGTGTAAAGAGTTTATACACAAAACTCTCGTCCCTTTTTATTTTAATCCCATCAAACTGCATGCAGTGTTAGAGCTGAGAAGCTACCCACTTTAATCCTCCCTTTTACAGCTAAGAGAAGGGAGACCCTAAGACATTAAGTGACTGGTCCAGGAGAAATGAAAATCCCATTCTCAGCTCATAGTCTGCTTTCCACCGCTGAATCAAGCTGTATTTCATGATTATTCTCTGTAGATTACTGAGAATTGTAAAGTACGTTTTATAGTTACTGTGTCAGATTCATTTCTTATTTAGTAAGTCTGTACTAGGGCTTGTTATAAAGACAACAAACAGGTTTGGACTTCTTCATCTGTAACACAGAGTAGATTGCTGAGTGACTGCCCAATGGCTGAACAGGCCAAAACTATTTCTCCCAAGTAAGAAGTTTCGGTGTATTTAATAACGTTTCCATCTTAGCAGTCAGTAAACATTACAAAAAGTATTTCACTGATAATATCTCTAATTTGAATTTTGGTGCTATACGTTGTAATGGAAAGAATTCTGAGTGTGGGATAAGAAGAAATTCCTTGAGGTCTTGGCTCCACCAAGACCATGTGACCTTAGGCTTTAGGCAAATCATTTAACTCAGTATTTCTTAGACCTTTCTGGGGGTCATAGTCTCCTTTGAAAGTACAATTAAAGCTGAAAAATGCCCACTCAATCACAGAATGTTTAAGATATGATTCTATGAAGTTCATGGTCACCAGGTTAGCCTCTGGATTTTAGTTTACTTATCGGTAAAACAGGAATAAACAGCTGCCCTGCCAGTCCTCACAGTTGTTAGGAGGATCAGGTGAAAAATTAAAAGAGATCCCAAAGTACTCTGTAATAAGTAATAAGCCCCTATCCAAGTGTTTGCTGTATCGAATTATTAATATTTAACTCAAAATATGCTACTTATAAACCAAAGAGAAAAGCTGCTTGAATTTTTTTCCAGTGCTGGACCAGAAAGTGGTGAGTGTATTGAGGGGTGCGGGTTCAGGAGGAAGTTTACGCGACATTGGAAAATGAGTCAATAGAAGTTTATGAAGCCTTGCGCCTTCCGGCTTTGGCCTCTGTGAGCCTTAGATTCTTTATGACCAGATCCTAGTCAAGACTAAAAGAGATAAATACAGCAAGTGACTCAATGTAACTACCCAAAAAATTTAGTTTATCTTTCTTCACAGTCCCCCTGTCGTTACCCTGATGATGATGATAGCAAACCACCACACAATAGCTGAAGTTCGTTAAACACCTACCATGTGCCAGAAGCTGTGCTAGAGACTCAAGTCTACTCTCTTAGAATACTGCAACTGTCTGCTAACAGTTCTGCCTATTTCCCTTCTTACCCTCTGAGAGTTCACGCTTCAGTTTATAAGCTAGAATTACTTTTCTCCTCTTGAAAATTGTGTTATAAAATATTTCCACTTAACCAAAAAATTAATGAATGGAACAGATAACTGTGTACCCACCACCTAGCTTAAAAAATATGTAATTTTATAATTGAAGTCTGTTGTGTATTCCTCCTTAATCCCATTCCCCAGGGGTAAAATTATCCTGATTTTCATGTTTCTCATTCCCATGAAATGTATGTACTTTTATTACATCTACATATATATCCATATCAATATATAGTGTTTTATATAAATTTTATTTTTACTGTAAGTAAAAATTTCTGCAGTTGGTTTCTTTTCTGAATATTCTCTTTATGAGATTCATCCTCACTAACAGGTATAGCTGCATTTTATTCATTCTCACTGCTGTATTCTATTGTATTAATATACTTGTAATTTATGTATCCATTATCCTATTAATGGACATTTAGCTCATTTCCAGTTTTTCATTCCAAAGACCTCATGATGCCATGAATATTTTTATGTCTCCTTATACATACATGCAAAACTTTCTCTAGAATAATATACCTAGGAATTAGAGGATCATTTCGATTGTAACAATTTATATTCCAGTCAGCTTTAAATGAGCATGCCTGCTCCTCTAGTGCCTCCCTAGTACTTGGATACTCTTTAGATTCTGTCATTCTTGTTTGTATGCATTTATCCTATTACTAATGGAAATGAACATTATTTCATGTGTTTATTGGCCTTTAAGTTTTCCTTTTCTGTGAATTTCAAATTGATATCCTTTGCCCATTTTTCTATGTGGTTGCTTTTTCTTATTGATTTGTAGGCTTTTGTTGTTTGTTTACTATTTTCCAGGAAAATAACTCTTTTTGGTTTTTTGGCTGGCAAATATCTTTTCCTAGTTTATGGTTTGTCTTTTCACTTTAGGATGTCTTGGATGTACAGAAATGTTTCCTATTAATATAATTAAATATATGTATATTTTCCAGTAGGGTTTGTGCTTTTTATGTCTCAAGAAATCCTTCCCTTTCCCTATCCTGAGGTTGTAAATATATTCTCTCATATTTTCTTCTAAAAAGCATGGGTTTTTCATGGTTTTGTCTTTAAATTATCTGGATTGATCTTGTTTTTTGTTTGGCTAACCAAATGTCTTAGCAGCAGTTATTTAATTGTCCATCCTTTCCCCACTGACCTTAATGCCACTTTTGTCATGTACCAACTTCTCCTGTATATGTAGGTCTATTTAGGAGCTCTTTATTCTGTTCTACTGGTTTATTTGTCTATTCCTCACCCAATATCGAGCTGTTTTCATTATGTGTTGATATCTGATAGGGCAAATTAAAAATTGATGTGGTTAATTTTGTCCCCTTATTCTTCCATATAAATTTTGGGGTCAGATTGTTAAGTGCCACAAAGGAAAAAAAAATCCTCTTGAGATTTGTGATTGGAATCGTTTTGAATTTATTAAATAATTTGGAGGAAAATGACATCTTTGTGATAGCAAGCCTTTCCATTCGTGAACATGGATATATCTTCATTAATTTAAGCCTTCTTTAATATCGTCCAAAAATGTTTATAATGTACTTGCATAAAGATCTTTAAACTCTTTAATTTGTTCCTATGTATCTTTTTTGTTGTTATTGCTTTTATAAATGTTATCCTTTAAATTATATTTTAAAACTCTGTTATTGATATATAGGAACATGATTATTGCAAACCTATTGAGCAATCTTATTAATTTTAGCAATTTATTCATAGAGTGGGAGCTTTTTAAAATGTAAATTGTACAGTGTCAATTTCTTGTTTTGAGCCAGTTTATGTCTTCTGTTGCAATTAGAATAATATCCAAATTCTTTATCATACCTACAGGGCCCTACATGACCTGAACCTTGCCTGCCTCTCCTAGTATCCTAATATTCTCCAGATATTACAGTACTCTCCCTTCCTTTTCCCACTAGTCTCCAGCCTCACAGGACTTTTTTCTAGTCATAGAAATAGGCCAGATTTCTTCCTGCTTCAAGAACTTTCCATCCCCTGGATATTCATAGATCTACCCGTGGCTGGCTGCTCATTAATTGGGTCTAAGCTCAAATGTGGTATCTCAAGAAGACTTGTCTGATCAGGTGGCCACACCCCTCCTCTCTCCCCCCCCAAGTCATGTTCTTTCCCATTACTCTGTTATATTTTCTTCATTGCATTTACCACTTACGTGGGATCATTTTAGATATGTGTTTAAGTTTATCATCTACCTCTTCTACTAGACTGTAAGCGATGGAATGGCAAGGACTTTGTCTTGTTGGTAATTATTGTAAACTAGCAGCTTCAGGGCACACGAGTTCAGTAGATATTTGTTGAATGAATGAATGTAAGATAACTATTATTCCTTTTTTTTTTTTTTTTTTGGTGGTATGCGGGCCTCCCTCTGTTGTGGCCTCTCCCGTTGCGGAGCACAGGCTCCGGACGCGCAGGCTCAGCGGCCATGGCTCACGGGCCCAGCCGCTCCGCGGCACGTGGGATCCTCCCAGACCGGGGCGCGAACCCGGTTCCCCTGCATCGGCAGGCGGACGCGCAACCACTGCGCCACCAGGGAAGCCCCTTATTCCTTTTTTAGAGATGAAGAAACTGAGATGCAAATAGGCTAAGTGATTGCTCTAAGTCCATCACCTATAATTTGAACCAGATCTGCCTGACTTCAAATCCTGTTTATGATCTTGACATTTCAGTTAATTTATTTATTTTGATCACCAAAGTCACAATAATGATGTAAATGTGCTCTTGAGCTATATCTAAAGTGCTGAATACATAGCAACCCTGTTTTTCTCTTAAAATTGTTTTTAAAAAAATTTTAACTACTAAGTCAGGAAAGAAAATAAATATATTCACATGATTATTACCAGTCAGTTATACAGTTTGGCCTAACGATGATAGTATTCTGAAAGTCATCAAAAGTGTCTTCTTTAGTTATTCAAATAAAAACCATAATTTCTCAAGTTATTTAGGTAAAGACCACAGCTTATTATATTAATTTAAGAATAGTATCAAGGCTATGCACTCTAGAGCCCGCGAGCCACAACTACTGAACCTGTGAGCCACAACTACTGAAGCCCATGTGCCTAGAGCCCATGCTGTGCAACATGAGAAGCCACCGCAATGAGAAGCCTGCTCACTGCAATGAAGAGTAGCCCCCGCTCGCCGCAACTAGAGAAAGCCTGCGCAGCAACAAAGACCCAACACAGCCAAAAATAAATTATTTATTTATTTTTTAAAAAAAAGAATAGAGCCTGCGCACAAAGACCCAACACAGCCAAAAATAAATAAATTATTTATTTATTTTTTAAAAAAAAGAATAGAATCAAGGCTCTGAAGAAGAGATAACTAGAGATTAAAGGTAGCCCGAGTAAATGAATATTTGCCCCTTCTAAGATCCTTTTCAGCAAAGGAAATAGTTATCATGTTTTCACAGGTAAAATTGATGGAGGGCTGAAAAACACAAAAAGTCAAAAACATTTACTTCAGTAAGGACACTCCATATGTTATGTATGTACAGTTAATTTTTCAAGGTATATTCACACACATTCTCATTTCATTCACAAAATAAAACAATGACCTAAATATTCCTATTTTTACAGGAATTAAAAAGGCCAAAATCTAACCATAAGGCAGTGGCAAGAAGGATTAAGGTCAAATTCTCTGCTTCAGGTTATCTGGCTGAAGGGCCACTTCTTTTACACATTCATTATAATGAAGAAATAAGGGCTTCCCTGGTGGCGCAGTGGTTGCGAATCCGCCTGCCGATGCAGGGGACATGGGTTCGTGCCCCGGTCTGGGAAGATCCCACATGCCGCGGAGTGGCTAGGCCTGTGAGCCATGGCCGCTGAGCCTGCACGTCCGGAGCCTGTGCTCCGCAACGGGAGAGGCCACAACAGTGAGAGGCCCGCATATCACAAAAAAAAAAAAAAAAAAAAAAGAAATATCAAAAGATGTTATATACGTGTTACTAAAGGGCTATTTTATTTGTAACAACATCTCCTATTAATGGTCACTAGCATCATATTTTCAGGGTTTTAAACAGTTTTAGTGGTCTTTAGCATCAGATTTTTTTCTAAGTTAATCAATGAAAATGTTTCATTGTCCAAAGTGAGGAAAAATAGATTGTGTGTGTGCTTTCTAACATATTGTATTGTTTCCAAAAACCAATGCAACTACAGTCATATTTCCTTTATTCAATAGAGTATTCTCAAAATGTATACAGCTCTAATCTCCTTTTTACTTTCTCAAGTGGTTAATACGGTATTAAGGGAATTCATATTTAAAGGACCATGGTAAATCCTTTCATAAAGACGAAGAATTCTTTTATGTACTTATCGCACTATAATTTACATATGCTATCTTTACTTTTCCATACCTAGATTTCTCAAAGCTATATCACAGAACCTATTTTTTAATTTTTTAGCAATCCCATATAAAAGAAAAGTAGCTCTTAAATATTAAAAAATAGCAGAAGTCAGTGTTTCTTAAACATCAAAATCTCTTTATTGAACATCAAAAATAAATTCTTCTCCTTTTATTTTTTGGCCATGCGGCATGTGGGATCTTAGTTCCCCCACCAGGGGCCGGACCAGGGACCGAACCCATGCCCCCTGCAGTGGAAAGGAAGAATCTTAACCACCGGACCACCAGGGAAGTCCCAAAATCTTCCCCTTAAGTTTGAAACCAGAAGGTTCATTGTATTCCACTGACATCTGTCATGAACTTCTTTATCTTCCAAACACTTCAAAAATTTCTCCTCACTTACTCTTTCCAGACCTTGGTTCTTCCCCTGGCTCATTAGCCCTTCCAAATGTTGGCGTTCATGACATCTGCTTTCACTCTCTGCCCTGCTTCTCACAGCCTGACACCATCTGCATTTGTCAGCACCATTCATGCCTGACAGGTACTAGGCCCTCAAGAAATGTTTGCTGATGAATTCTCAGTGACCACAGCCTCCTATGCTCTGACCTCACCATTCTGCAAACCTTCCAACTCTACTGACCTCCTCTCTTCTCTTTGTCCACCACATATATGGCCACACTTGGACGCTAAACACAACCAGGAAGTGCTCCATCTCCAAGATTTCAAATCCCCAAACTGGCTTCTGATTGTAATCTAAAATCCTTATTTTTTCTCTACTGCTGCTCTCGCCTACTTAACCTGCAAGTCCCCTCTAACCCTAATCTTCAGTTTATTCTCCTTTCCCAACTTTTGGTCAAATTAAAAATGTCATAGTTCATTTGTAGCCATGCCTATGTATTAGCCCTGACTTCCCACCCTGCCCTTTTCTATGAGGCCACATGCTAAGTAGTTCATCTATTCCTAAAAGGTGGCCAAGCAAGTTTAAAAAAAAAGGTAGGAGCTGGCAGGGATCACCTAATTCAGCCCCCTAAAATAGCAGATGAGGAACCAAGAAGATTGTGACTAGTCAGAGATTTCCAGAACCTGTCATTGGCCCTTCCCAGGTCTCTTCCCCAAACACTGCCCAATTTTGATCTTTTCCTGGGCTAGCAATAAGCAGTACAATGCTCATGATGCTAGGCAGCTGCACCAAGATGCAGCTCCCAGTCAGCCAAGTGATCAGGGGGGTAAACAATCAAAACGCATACAACCATTCTGTTTTTCATTTCCAGTACAGTACTCAATAAATTACATGAGATATTCATCATTTTATAATAAAATAGGCCTTTTGTTCATTTTGCCCAACTATAGCCTAATATAATTGTTCTGAGTATGTTTAAGCTAGGCTAGGCTAAGCTATAATGTTTGGTAGGTTAGGTGCATTAAATGTGTTTTTGACTTAGGATGTGTTTATCGGGACATAACCCAATCATAAGTTGAAGAAGATCTGTGTGTGTGTGTGTGTGTGTGTGTGTGTGTGTGTGTGTGTAACTTTGTTGGCTCCTTTTCCTCTGCCTCACAACTAAGTAACTAAGAACTTTAAATTCTACCCTGGGTGCTCTTGTCTACCTACACACACACACACACACACACACACCCAGATGATCTCATCAGTTCCATTGACTTAAAATACCACCTGTATACTGATGGTTCCCCAGTTTATTTCTTTGGCATGATCTCTTCCTTGAACTCGGAACACTAATATCCAACCACCTATGTGAAATCTTGACTTGGACTTTTAACTGGTGTATTAAACTTAACAAATCCAAAATGGAATTTCCCCACTAAACCTATTCTTTCCCCAATCTTCTCCATTTCCATAAATGGCACTACTATCTACCCAGTTGCTCAAGCCAGAAACCTAGGGATAATATTCAGTTCTTCTTTTCCTCCTACTCTATTCACATACCCAACCTACCATCATCTCTGCCTCCAAATATATCTTTTACTTCTCTCCCTCTCTGCAGCTTCCATTCCACTTTAAGCCATCATCACCCTCACTGGACCTACTGCAAGAGTCTCCTGTCTGGTTTCCCTGCTTCCACTCTCATCCTCTTATCCATCATTCTCAGAGCAGTCAATGCAATCTTTAAAAGAAAAAAGCCATATTATGTCACTGCCCTGTTTTAGTGGCTTCTGATTGTACTTAGAAAAAAGTCCAAATTCCTTTCCTTAGCCCCTGCTACCTCTGACATCTTTTCACTTTCCCCCAGCTCACTGGACTCCAACCATGCTGACCTTCACATAGCCCCAGGATCAGGACAAGATCATTCCCATCCCAGGGCTTTTGCCTTTGCAATTCCCTCTACTTTGAATGCTTGTCTCCCCCGCCCAACGCCGCCCCAAATTTCTCATGGCTGACTCTTTCTTATCCTTCAAGTCTCAAAAGTCACTTCCTCAAAGAGGCTCTTCCTGACCCCTCCGTACCCCAAGTCACCATCTCTAGTATACTTCTCTGATTTACTGTACTTCATAGCACCTATTTGTATCTATTACATCATTTGTTTACTTGATTGTTATTTGTTTCTCCCTCTATAAGTTCCAAGAGAACTGGGACTCTATCTGATTTACTCACCACAGCATCCCTGATGTATGAGCACAAGGACTGCCCGATATATGTATGTCATATTTACGTATGTATGTATGGACTACCAGTAGTAACATAAATACTTAATAAACATCTGTGGAAGGAGTAAATTAACACCCATCTTGATTTCTTCAAAATGTAGTTAAGATAGGCAATATTTTTGATGTCTGATTAATAAAAAATATCCTTCCTCCCTCAGTCATTTACAATAAAACATCCTATCAAAAAAAATCACAGGGTTTCCCAGGATTTTTGTGCTGTCCTGACTATTTTCAATGAGGTGAAAGGCGGAGGCAGTTTCACAAAGCATTCTTTTATTTGGCTTCCACTTCATGTTTTTCGTTCTCCTGAAAAAGACATACTGAAAACATTCCATTCTCTCAATACAGGCATCCCAAAAGCATTCAAACTGCACTGGAAAAAAATTTCTTAAAGCTACAGAAACCAACTTTCCCTGGCTCTTTTTTTCTTTCAGAGTCAAGAAACATTGTTTACAGCTGCCCTGACGCTTCCTTTAATGCTTGTTAGAATCTGGGATGTTGCAACCAGAGTTTCTCTGTTCTTTTATAATGGCAAGCTGCAGATTAATTTTCCTCGATTCATAAATTTCCAGTGACATAGAATGTTATAAATTCTTTCCAAGAGAACAGGGAGGAAAGTCAAAAGTATTTTCTAGAAGCGTCTCCTCCCCTTATTCTTTTAAACTCTCATCTGAAATGTAAAAGTAAACAAATATTTTAATGTTCTATTTTTTTTTAGTTACTGAGATAACTTCTCCTTAAGAAATTAAACTTTTTCTCAGTTTCAAGCGTAATATATACTTGATCTGCTCTCAACAAAATGAACTTTTGCTATAGAAAGTGAAATATTATAGTTATTTGTCTCTCCACCAGCACTACCAATGCTTATTAGCAACCTTCTCCAGTCTTCACCATTCCTCTTTCTTGGCCTTTACTACCCAGGTTAATGATCAAATGTGTTCTAAGCCTTTAAAAAGGAAGATGTTGATCTTTTTTCTTAAAAAAAAAAAAAAAAAAAATCCCATCCTCTCTTACTACAGAGATGTTTCGACTGACTTCTTTTGTCCTGAAACTCCATTGACTGTGAGTAGCTTGCCATGTATCAATAGTTTGTACATGGAATATACGCATTAACATATGAGTTAATTAAAAGTTACTGAAAAAATAAGAAAAATATAAGTTCTTTATCCATAACATAAAGATCTCACCACACATAAAAAAACCAATATTTCTCTGAAAATATCTATTTTCCTATCATTTTTGTATCTAAAATTTTATGGAAATCATCATTAAAGAGAATCAGAAATTGAAATGATCCACAATACAGTGCTGGTAGTGAACATAAAAATAACCATTAAAAAAGTGAAGTAGGGCTTCCCTGGTGGCGCAGTGGTTGAGAGTCCGCCTGCTGATGCAGGGGACACGGGTTCGTGCCCCAGTCCGGGAGGATCCCACATGCTGTGGAGCGGCTGGGCCGGTGAGCCATGGCCTCTGGGCCTGCGCGTCTGGAGCCTGTGCTCCGCAACGGGAGAGGCCACAACAGTGAGAGGCCTGCGGTATCACACACACACAAAAAAAAGTGAAGTATAATGCTGCAGTAGGATAACTACAATAACATTCTTGGCTATTTTTGGAAAACTTAAGTTTAGTAAAACTTTAAAAAGGGGGGACGTGTATCCTTAGAGATAAACAAATTATTAAAAGCAGTTTTAATACTTCTTAACTTTATTTTGCAATCAGTGCTTTGAAAATGGAGTTTATATAGAAACAGGTATAAAGGAAAGTTTCTCAAAAAGATGGAATTGTTCATTGTTCTGGCAGATATGTAAAAACAATGCTGACTCAAAAGCAGCCAAGTGGACAGCTGCAGATGCCTTACCCAATGGAAATACTAAACAGGCATAGCACGAATCAATAATTAACAAAGCAGATGCACAAAGCTTGATGAGGATGAATACTTGCATAGGCTGGAGTGGTAAAAGAAGCTTATAACAGTACTAGTTTTGTAAGAAATTAGATAAACTCCTGTTTTCATGAATTTGTTAGCAAGAGTACTTCAGTGCCTAATAGTACACAAAGAATATCTTTTTTAAATGCTTTGAATTGATATTCACCTTTATATAGTATTTATCACTGAAGATGTTTATAAATCAAAATGATCCACAAGAAAATACTGGTAGGGTGAACATAAAAGTAATTTTTAAAGTAAGCAATGAAATAATATTCCAGATGGGCTAACTACAGGGGCATCAAATTGTTAATTTTTAGAATTCTTAAGTTTAACGAAATGTTGAAGAGGGAGGTATACCTTTAGTGTACATCATTTTCTAACTTGTATTATGTGTGTGTGTGTGTGTGTGTATATATATATATCCCTCCATGCTTGTCAGTAAGTGTCTTGAGGATATTGTGTCTTTTATGTACTCTAAAAGCACTAAGCCTGTCTCTTGTATATAAATAAATAGCTCTGAAATTAATAAAATAAGACATCTTGGTTTCTTCAAAATATAATGAAAATGGACAATCTGATTACCCATGCTTTAGTAAAAACAGAGTAATTTCTTTAGATGCTGAACATATGACTGGAAACATCTTTTAGGAGTCTTTATTTTTTTGAGAATTACATTTCTTAAACTGCAGTGACTTGAAAAATTAGAAATTTGCAGAGGTAACAGATGTATTTATAGAAAACTTGGAAAACAGGTTTCAGAATTTAAACTATATAAGGAAGTTAAGGAAGGTATGTAAGGAAGTTAGGTATGTAAGTTTCATTTACATGCTTTTTCCTTAGGACATATGTTGCAAGAACAACTGCTCTTCTGAATGCAAAGGATTCATTGCTTATTACTATATCAAGTGTTTAACCTGAAGATATGTTCCTTATCTACATGCCCATTCTATATCATTCTATTTTTCTTTGAATTATCATTGAAAATGCATGCTTTCTATTATCTACTTATTTCTTAACTTACAAATAATTGAGTACATACTGTGTGCTAGACACTATTCTAGTTGCTGTAAGTATAGCAGTGAACAGTCAAAAATCACTGCACTTGTGGAAATTTTATTCTAGAGATGGAGACAGACAATAATCAAGATAAATCAGTAAGATTTCCTGCAGCACATGACATGGGAAGCTGCCTCAGCCAGAGACTTAGCATTAGGAGTGAGGGGATAAAGGAGTTTGGGGGTGTGCAGAAAGAGAACACGCGTGCACACACACCCTAGGAGCAGGAACATCTTCCCTAGCTTCGTGGGATTCTCCTCCCACCAGAGCAATGTGTAAGAGGAAATCTTGGGGCTTTGGTCTATCGAAAGTGCTCATCTGGGTGATTCTTGAGCACCACCATCCAGAAGTGGTGGCGTCTGATGCATTTTCCTTTGCTTTGCAAAGAAGAGTCGTGAACTTCAAAACCCTCCGAGATGGATTATTAATCCTGCTTTGCAGGAAAGGAAAACCCTCCATCCTTGGCCACCGGCCACCCCTCTCTGGAGACCCTGCTATCACCCAGGCACTCTGAGCCAGAAGGGGACACTTTGGGAATGACAGTGCTCCACGGAGGGACAGAGCCAGCCCCCAGCTTCTCTACACAGAGCCTCCTCCACTAAAGCTCCAAAAATCAAAAACTGTAATTGCCAGAAAAATCATAAAAAAAATAATCCAGCCACTAACCTCATATGCAAATGAAATAATCACTCTGGATCCTGCATTGTGAGCTGCTCTCCATACCCTGATTACCTTTGAAGTCCATATTTTTTTTTTGTTGAATTTGCATCTCTTTAAGACACAAGATTAAAACAAAATTCATGCTTTATTGGATTTTAAATGGTCTTCCTTTTATTTATCCTTCGTCTTTCTTACGTGGATATGCAAGCAAGAAGACGCGACTGGATATTACCAACATGTTCACTCCCTTAATCTATCTGTCTAGAGGTTTGGCTTCTACAGACCAAGCCATGTGACTGACAGGGTCTTGGTGCTCCAGCCGGGTGTCAGGCCTGTGCCTCTGAGGTGGGAGAGCCGAGTTAAGGACACTGGTCAACCACAGACCTCCTGGCTACACGTAATATCAAACGGCGAAAGCTCTCCCAGAGATCTCAATTTCAACACTAAGACCCAGCTCCACTCAACGACCAGCAAGCTACAGTGCTGGACACCCTATGGCAAACAACTACCAAGACAGGAACACAACCCAACCCATTCGCAGAGAGGCTGCCTAAAATCATAATAAGGTCACAGACACCCCAAAACACACCACCAGATGCAGTCCTGCCCACCAGAAAGACAAGATCCAGCCTCATCCACCAGAACACATGCACCAGTCCCCTCCACCAGGAAGCCTACACAACCTACTGAACCAACCTTAGCCACTGGGGGCAGACACTAAAAACAACAGGAGCTACGAACCTGCAGCCTGCGAAAAGGAGAGCCCAAACAGAGTAAGTTAAGCAAAATGAGAAGACAGAGAAACACACAGCAGATGAACGAGCAAGGTAAAAACCCACCAGACCTAACAAATGAAGAGGAAATAGGCAGTCTACCTGAAAAAGAATTCAGAATAATGATAGTAAAGATGATCCAAAATCTTGGAAATAGAATGGAGAAAATGCAAGAAACGTTTAACAAGGACCTAGAAGAACTAAAGAGCAAACAAACAATGATGAACAACACAATAAATGAAATATAAAATTCTCTAGAAGGAATCAACAACAGAATAACTGAGGCAGAAGAACAGATAAGTGACCTGGAAGATAAAATAGTGGAAACAACTACTGCAGAGCAGAATAAAGAAAAAAGAATGAAAGAATTGAGGACAGTTTTAAGAGACCTCTAGAACAACATTAAATGCACCAACATTCAAATTATAGGGATCCTAGAAGAAGAAGACAAAAAGAAAGGGACTGAGAGATTATAGTTGAAAACGTCCCTAATATGGGAAAGGAAATAGTCAAACAAGTCCAGAAAGTGCAGAGAGTCCCATACAGGATAAATCCAAGGAGACACACACCAAGACATATTAATCAAACGATCAAAAATTAAATACAAAGAAAAAATATTAAAAGCAGCAAGGGAAAAACAACAAATAACATACAAGGCATTCCCCATAAGATTAACAGCTGATCTTTCAGCAGAAGCTGCAAGCCAGAAGGGAGTGGCAGGACATATTTAAAGTGATGAAAGGGAAAAACCTACAACCAAGATTACTCTACCCAGCAAGGATGTCATTCACATTCGACAGATAAATTAAAAACTTTACAGACAAGCAAAAGCTAAGAGAATTCAGCACCACCAAACCAGCTTTACAACAAATGCTAAAGGAACTTATCTAGTCAGGAAACACAAGAGAAGGAAAAGACCTACAATAACAAACCCAAAACAATCAAGAAAATGGTACTAGGAATATACATATCAATAATTACCTTAAATGTAAATGGATTAAATGCTCCAACCAGAAGACATAGACTGGCTGAATGGATTCAAAAACAAGACTTGTATATATGCTGTCCACAAGAGACCTAGGGACACATACAGACTGAAAATGAGGGGATGGAAAAAGGTATTCTATGCAAATGGAAATCAAAAGAAAGCTGGAGTAGCAATTCTCATATCAGACAAAATCGACTTTAAAATAAAGACTATTACAAGAGACAAAGAAGGACACTACATAATGATCAAGGGATGAATCCAAGAAGAAGATATAACAATTGTAAATATTTATGCACCCAACATAGGAGCACCTCAATACATAAGGCAAATGCTAACATTCATAAAAGGGGAAATCAACAGTAACAAAACATAGTAGGGGACCTTAACAGCCCACTTTCACCAATGGACAGATCATCCAAAATGAAAATAAATAAGGAACGAAGCTTTAAATATAACATTAAACAATATGGACTTAATTGATATTTATAGGATATTCCATCCAAAAACAACAGAATACACTTTCTTAAGTGCGCACGGAACATTCTCCAGGAGAGATCATATCTTGGGTCACCAATCAAGCCTTGGTAAATTTAAGATAATTGAAATTGAAATTGTATCAAGTATCTTTTCTGACCACAGTGCTATAAGACTATCAATTACAGGACAAAATCTGTAAAAAATACAAACACATGGAGGCTAAACAATACACTACTTAATAACCAAGAGATCACTGAGGAAATCAAAGAGGAAATCAAAAAATACCTAGAAACAAATGACAATGAAAACATGATGATGTAAGACCGATGGGATTCATTAAAAGCAGTTCTAAGAGGGAAGTTTATAGCAATACAGTCCTACCTCAAGAAACAAGAAACATCTCAAACAACCTAACCTTACTCCTAAAGCAATTAGAGAAAGAAGTACAAAAAAATCCCAAGTTAGCAGAAGGAAAGAAATCATAAAGATCAGATGAGAAATAAATGAAATAGAAACAAAGAAAACAATAGCAAAGATCAATAAAACTAAAAGCTGGTTCTTTGAGAAGATAAAATTGATAAGCCAACATTAAAAGGATCATACACCATGATCAAGTGGGGTTTATCCCAGGAATGCAAGGATTCTTCAATATATGCAAATTAATCAATGTAATACACCATATTAACAAATTGAAGGAGAAAAACCATATGATCCTCTCAATAGATGCAGAAAAAGTTTTTGACAAAATTTAACACCTGTTTATGATAAAAATCCTCAAGAACGTAGGCATAGAGGGAACTTACTTCAACATAATAGAGGCCAGGGCTTCCCTGGTGGCGCAGTGGTTGAGAGTCCGCCTGCCGATGCGGGGGACGCGGGTTCGTGCCCTGGTCCGGGAGGGTCCCGTGTGCCGCGGAGCGGCTGGGCCGGTGAGCTGTGGCCGCTGAGCCTGGGCGTCTGGAGCCTGTGCTCCGCAATGGGAGCGGCCACGGCAGTGAGAGGCCCGCGTACAGCAAAAAAAAAAAAAAAACAAAAAAAAAACAAAACATTATAGAGGCCATATATGACAAACCCACAGCCAACATCGTTCTCAATGGTGAAAAACTGAAACCATTTCCTCCAAGATCAGGAACAAGACAAGGTTGTCCACTGTCATCACTGTTATTCAACATAGTTTTGGAAGTCCTAGCCATGGCAATCAGAGAAGAAAAAGAAATAAAAGGAATCCAAGTCGGAAAAGAAGAAGTAAAGCTGTCACTGTTTGCAGAAGACATGATACTATATATATAGAGAATCCGAAAGATGCTACCGAAAAACTACTAGAGCTAATCAATGAATTTGGTAAAGTAGCAGGATACAAAATTAATGCACAGAAATCTCTTGCATTCCTATACACTAATGATGAGAAATCTAAAAGAGAAATTAAGAAAACACTCCCATTTACCACTGCAACAAAAAAGAATAAAATACCTAGGAATAAACCTACCTAAGG
>NC_041218.1:42382284-42418641 GCF_002837175.3 Physeter macrocephalus
AAGCCCAGAGATAAACCCACGTACATATGGTCACCTTATTTTTGATAAAGGAGGCAAGAATATACAATGGAGAAAAGACAGCCTCTTCAATAAGTGGTGCAGGGAAAACTGGACAACTACATTTAAAAGAATGAAATTAGACCACTCTCTAACACCATACACAAAAATAAACTCAAAACGGATTACAGACCTAAATGTAAGGCCAGACACTGTAAAACTCTTAGAGGAAAACATAGGCAGAACACTCTATGACATAAATCACAGGAAGATCCTTTTGGAAATACCTCCTAGAGAAATGGAAAGAAAAACAAAAATAAACAAATGGGACCTAATGAAACTTAAAATCTTTTGCACAGGAAAGGAAAACATAAACAAGTCGAAAAGGCAACCCTCAGAATGGGAGAAAATATTTGCAAATGAAGCAAATGACAAAGGATTAATTTCCAAAATTTACAAGCAGCTCATGCAGCTCAATATCAAAAAAACAAACAACCCAATCCAAAAATGGGCAGAAGACCTAAATAGACATTTTTCCAAAGAAGATACACAGATTGGCAACAAACAGATGAAAGGATGCTCAACATCACTAATCATTAGAGAAATGCAAATCAAAATTACAATGAGGTATCACATTATACCAGTCATTATGGCCATCATGAAAAAATCTACAAACAATAAATGGTGGAGAGGGTGTGGAGATAAGGGATCCCTCTTGCACTGTTGGTGCAAATGGAAATTGATACAGCCATCATGGAGAACAGAATGAGGCTTCCTTAAAAAAGTAAAAACAGAAGTACCATATGACCCAGCAATCCCACTACTGGGCATATACCCTGAGAAAACCGTAATTCAAAAAGAGTCATGTACCACAGTTTTCATTGCAGCTCTATTTACAATAGCCAGAATATGGAAGCAACCTAAGTGTCCATTGACAGGTGAATGGATAAAGAAGATGTGGCACATATATGCAATCGAATATTACTCAGCCATATAAAGAAACGAAACTGAGTTATTTATAGTGAGGTGGATGGACCTATAGTCTTTCATACAGAGTGAAGTAAGTCAGAAAGAGAAAAACAAATACCGTATGCTAATACATATATATGGAATCTAAAAAAAAAAAATCTACATTCTTTTAAATGTAGCTGTCCAGTTTTTTTTCAAATCTAAAAAAAAACCGTGGTTCTGAAGTACCTAGTGGCAGGACAGGAATAATGACGCAGTCGTAGAGAATGCACTTGAGGACACAGGGAGGGGGAAGGGTAAGCTGGGACGAAGTGAGAGAGTGGCATGGACATATATACACTACCAAATGTAAAATAGTTAGCTAGTGGGAAGCATCTGCGTAGTACAGGGCGATCAGCTTGGTGCTTTGTGACCACCTAGAAGGGTGGGATAGGGATTGTGCGAGGCAGACATGAGGGAGGAGATACGGGGATATTTGTATATGTATAGCTGAACCACTTTGTTATAAAGCAGAAACTAACACTATTGTAAAGCAGTTATACTCCAATAAAGATGTTTAAAAAGAAATCAGTAAAATATATAATAAATTATATAATGTTAAGTGCTAAGAAAAAAAAAAGCAGAGAAAGGGTATAGGAAATCTGAGAAAGGAATGGAATTTTAAATTGAGTGGCCAAGAAAGGCCTCAGTGAGAAGTGACATTTGGATTAAGTCCTGAGAAGTGGAGGAGCTAGTCCTGTGGGCTTAAGGCCAGGGTGGGTGCTGGGGGTGGGGGAGCATTCCAGGCACGGGAGGTCCCAAATTGCAATGGTCATGAGGTGAAACAGTGCTTGGCATAGCTGACGAATATCTAGGAGGCCAGCGTGTCTGGAGGAGACCAAGGAGGAGAGCAGTGGGAGATGAGCCCAAAGAGATGGCAAGAGGCTAGGTCATAAAGGACCTCATAGGTAAGAAAGGAAGCCATTGAAGTGTTTTTCACAGAGAACTGACATTATCTGACTTTTTAACAGGATCATGCTGGCCACTGAGTTTTGAGAGTAAAGTGAAGAGGGCAAGAGTGGAAACACGGGGTTCATTTAGGAGGCTACAGTTATAATCCAGACAAAAGCTGGTGGTGGCTTCAGCCAGAAAAGTGGCAGTGGTGATAGTGAGAAGTGGCTGGATCCTGGATATATTCTGAGAATAGTGTTCACAGGATTTTCTGACAAACTAGGATGTGGGGTTATCCACTATCTGTGATACTGTCCAATTTCCATCGTATGCTCCTAATTGGTGAAAAAGATACAAATTCTCACTTGTTCTGTCATTTTTAGAGTATGATGTTCCTGACATAACTTCAACTTTCCTTTTGTTCCTGAGTTTGAAAACACATCCCACAATTATTTCTATGTCCTATCTCAACCTTGAGGAAAGATAAAGAGAAAATGTGGCTTTGAAAATTGACAGTGCCAATGCTATCTTATGAGTTTCTCAACTGTAAGCTCCAGCCTTATTTCATTTCCCTTGTTGATGTCCTCAAGGCCTGTCTCAGAACCTTGCACACGTTAGGCTCTCAGAAAATGTTCGTTAAATGGTATAGTCTCCACATTTCCCACGCAATAATGAACAAAAACAACAATCAGCCCCTATCAACTGCACAATCATAAATTAAAATTTTATTTTAGTATTTAGTATATTATGCCAGGGTACTCATTGGGTAAATGTAGTTGAGCTTCCAGCACCTTCATTACTACCACCTGCAATCTAAAGTTGTGTTAGCTTTTTTGCACCTGGAAAGGTAACTAAAAGGCGTAGGAGACGGGCTTTGTAATTCGCAGCTGCGACTGAGTGTCACGCCACCTGT
The DNA here is from genome assembly GCF_002837175.3 of Physeter macrocephalus. NCBI lineage: Eukaryota > Metazoa > Chordata > Mammalia > Artiodactyla > Physeteridae > Physeter > Physeter macrocephalus. Next base: position 42,385,094 of record NC_041218.1, read on the forward strand.
CTCTTGTAAAATCTACTGAGGAGTTAACGCCCTCTTGAACAGCGCACAAATGTCTAAGGGGATGATCAGTCAAAATGCCTCTATACGAAAGGCTGGAGACCCGAGCCTCTCCCAGGGCCCAGCCCACAGGCTCCCGAGGCACGGGCCTGCGCTGTGCACGCCGGGAGTTGTAGTTCCTCCTCTCTTCCTGCGAGCCCGGACGCCGTATCTCTGGCGCCTCCAACGGCGCGCAGGCTCCGTGAAGCACGGCGCACGCGGACGGCACGCGTTTCCTAGCAACGGGGGAGCGGCAACGTCACGCCGGCGGGCGCTAAGAGCAGCTGCCCAGTGTTGGGCGGCTTTGAGTACCTTTCAGCACCTGCGGGTTGGAGGGAACGCTGCTTGCAGCTCTGTCGGCACGTCTCCGTCCGTCCTTACCCGCCTTATCCTGCACCCAGTCGCCGAGAGCAACCTTCCTCCGCGACCCCACGTCTGAGGCACGGCCGGAGGCTAGAGGCGGCCCGCCGGGTTCCTGTCTGGCCCTCGCCCCCAGCGCCCGCGGAGCCCGCCGCCCGCGGCCTCAGCGGGACGATGCTGGAGTCCATTCGCGTGACGGGTGAGTGCCAGGAAGGGTGGCCCCTGGGCTGGCGGGAGCGGCCAGCGTCGTCCCGGCCGCTTGCGGCGAATACCCGGAGGCCGAGGTGACGGTGGGATGTGGGCTTCCGTGCTCAACGCGGCTCCCTGAACAGTGTGGAACGCGCCGAAGGTGCTCAGGGAAAAGGTGTGCAGGGAAGAGAGAAAACGGTCCCTTTTCCTTTTGTCACTTATTATCAGTAAGCGCGTGCTGTGGACTGTAGTGAGGTAAAGTATGATAGATCGACCCTACAAATGTACAATCTAAATATTGTTAAATTCTGTTTCAAGGTTTATTAGATATGTAATTAGGCATTGTAGTGCACTAGGATCTAGTTTTCTAGAATGTTCAGAAAAAGAGCTAAGCAAAACACATCTCTATATATCAGTATTTATACTCTTTGTCTGTATGTATGCTTTTATTCTTAAATCAGAACGTTTTGAGTTGATATTAAGAGGTCACTTTATAGTAAGTATTATACCAAGCACAAAAAATGGTTGTTTAGACCCCAGGTCAGAAAGTTTTTTGCCTTTTGTTGTTTTTAGAAAATAACTGTGTATATTAATCATTTAAAAATTATCTTACACAATATAGAATAATTTCCTAGGCCACTTTCCCGTCATTTGATTCTGCCTAACATTCCTGCAAGACAGCGTTCTTGATAACTTAGTATCGTGACTAAAAACACCGAAGAACAGCAGAGTAAAGGGAAATGTCTAATCTTGAAACTGGCTTCAAAATAAGACCAGATTTTTTTACTTTAAGGCATCGCTGTACCTAATAGACCATTTTTCTGCAAAATTTTAAATTGTATAACGAAATTCACTTTTAATGAAAATATTTATGGTCTTAATTTTATATTTCATGTTCCAGGTTATAAAATGAGGAGTTGATTTTGTGCAGTCATGACATTGCTGTGATTTATCTCATTGTTATTTATGTTGTCAGGAAACATAGACAATTACAAGATCTAAGATTTAAGAAGCAACTTAACTTGGCATTAAATTTTTTTCTTAAAGTGATTTGATGTAGATCCTGTTCTTTCATTTTAAAATACAATGAAAATTGAAAGTTATTATTTTTAAAATTTTATTTTTGGCTGCATTTGGGTCTTTGTTGTTGCACACGGGCTTTCTGCAGTTGCGGCGAGCGGGGACTACTCTTGGTTGCGGTGCTCGGGCTTCTCATTGCGGTGGCTTCTCTTGTTGTGGAGCACAGGCTCTAGGCGCGCGGGCTTCAGTAGTTGTGGCACGTGGGCTCAGTAGTTGTGGCTTGCAGGCTCTAGAGCGCAAGCTCAGTAGTTGTGGTGCACGGACTTAGTTGCTCCGTGGAATGTGGGATCTTCCCGGACCAGGGCTCGAACCCGTGACCCCTGCCTTGGCAGGCGGATTCTTAACCACTGTGCCACCAGGGAAGTCCCGAAAGCTACTTTAAAGTACCATATCTTCTTTTTGTATTGGAGCAGAGTCTTTCAACCGTGGCACTATTAATGTTGAGTCAGTGGATAACTCTGTTGCGGTGGGCTGTCCTGTGCATTGCAGAATGTTTAGCAGCATCCCAGGCCTCTTCCACTAGAAGCTAGTAAACCCCCCCGCCCCCCCCACACACAGTTGTGACAAACAGAAATGTCTCCAAACATTGTCAAATGTCTCCTGGAGGGCAAAATTAACCCCCCCACACCCGCCCCATTTGAGAACCACTGCCCTGGAGAAAAAATATACTAGTTAGAAAAATATACTAGTGAAGGTTATTAGATAACGATTTAGAAATAACATCAATTAAGATGATTTCCCCAAAGCATAACAATCATGGTAGAGGAAAAATACAATTATGATAATATTAGTTTTAGAAAGTGAGTGTTCTGACCAGTTAGCAATACAAAGTGGATCTCCTGTTTTTCAGTATGCAGAGTTGGAAGTTTGAGGAGAGATACTTTCTAAAATAGTAGACCCACTCCTCCTGCCTCAACTCTCTTCCCATAATTTAGTGGCAATAGACATATCAATCCAACTCTGCATGTTGCATTTCCTGAGATAAGATAATCTGGCAGTGTATTTCTGTAGTTCAATAAAAATTCAAATAGTCATTTGAGACAATTCAAGCCTCATTTAAAACAACTGACTGGTTGTTTTTCAAAATAGTTTCTCCATTTCTTTTATACATTTCTTGACTAGTTAAAAGGATAGTTCTAGAACCCCATGCCTAGCATTTTGCTGACATATCAGAAAGCCCAGTTTCAACGGCCAGAAACTTTATGAAGAGTTTAGCTGAAAGCATGCCCTCCTTTTCCCTCACTATCCCATCATTCATTGATATCTTAGAAGCCCATGTTCTTCTGGTTAGCATCAAGAGCATGCTTGTTTGTGGTAAGGGTACTGATGGAAATGTGTTTATTTCTTTTCAGCTTTAAAATAGGTATAAATATAGAGCAAACTGATTGTTTTATTTCAGGACTGAAGCAGTTACTTGCTTCTGAAATCACTTCCAATATAGTATCTTACTATTGACTTATTAGTCATGATTTAACATAATCTAAATATAACATCCTGGTGAACTGATTGGAGGAGTAAAATAAAATAAGAAAAATGTGTATGTTATATATGCTCTTTGAAATGGGATCAAATCAGAAGAGATTTCTTTACCTTCTCATAGCTTTTTAAAGAAGACGGTTTGTTATATTAAAGCCACTAAAATGTTGATTCTAGAATGTAGAATTTATTACTTAATGTTAAATTTACCTTGGAAATCCAAATTTCATGATTCTGAATACCTTCCCATTTACATTATTCCATGGAGTATTTCTATAGAAGCTGAATATAGTATTGAATATAATAATACTGATATTTTAACACCTGCTGCTTAGTACAGGCCAGCATTGTTCTCAGCACTTCACATATATTACCTTTTTTGATCCTCCTACCAATACTGTGAGATATATAGTAGTAGTATCCCATTTTACAGATAGGGAAACTGCAGCACAAAGATGTTAAGTAACTTGCTCAAGGTCACAGCTGCTACTAAACAGCCAAGATTCAAATCAGAGACGCTCCATTCCAAAGCCCATTTTCTCAACCACTAGGGAAGTCAGAACCCTTGTTTAAATGACTATATGTTGATTTAAGCCACAAAATTCAACATGAGGATCTCATTTAACATCAGTGGTACATTAGCTGATAGTTTACTCCAGGTGCTTTTAAGTTTTTATCACAGGCAAGTCTGTAATTTTTGCCTGGAAAGGTCATATTTTACTTGACTATAAAATTGTTTTCAAAATAGAAGACATCTGGCTCATTAAGTGAGTAACAAAATGCTATCAGAAGCCATGTAAGATTATGTTATTTTATGAATTCCTACTGCCTGTATCTTGTATGTGATATAAGAAATGATTAATCATCTGGAAATGAAGCTCCTTTGTAACAAAAGTGAATGTTTAAAAATACTGGAGACAAAAGTCTTAAGAGCAGTGTTTGGCCATGTGGGATGAATACACTTAGGCACATAGCTCCTGTCTGTCCTACAGCAGTAGGCACCTGCCATTAACATTTATCATCACTAATTGTTTCACATTTTTATGCGTCCTGGTATGATTTTTGCCTCAACTTCAGACATTCAAGTCCTGTATCCTTTCTCTACTCTCAAATATTCTGTTTCCTTGGCTACCTCTCAGGGCAGTGAGTGAGCAGAAACAAACATAGATGTATGCCATAATGGGACTTATAATTTCAGTGATGAGGAAGGCCATCATATAAACAAATGTAAGACTGCAACCATGACAAGTGAGTCAAAGAACCTTCCAGGGAAGTTTTCCTGAACAAGTGATACTTGAACTGAAGGATGAATAGGGATTAATCTAACAAAGAGGAGAGGGGAGGGCTCTTCAAACACAGGGAACAGAATATGAAGATGTTTTGTGTCTGGAGAGGGAGTGGTGAGTGTGAGGGATTGACAAAATGAAGGGAAGCTAGAGTGGACTGATTAAGGGGGAACATTGTGCATGATGGGGCCAGAGAGGCAGAGTGACCTGACCATGAGTGACCTCATGTGCCATGATTAGGATTTTGTCTTCACCCTAAGTGGAAAACCTGGGGAAGTTTTTCTCACATGTTCACTGTTGTTTTAGATGGTATTGAATGCATTTTCTTTTACCACAGACCATCATTTCCCAGCATTATAGAATACCCTGTATGCTTCTAACTGCAAAAACACACCATCACCACCACCACAAGCAGTTTCTAACCAAAAAACAATAGTATCACATTATAAGAGTCCTTGCTGCTGATAGAGTAACACTGAAGTGCCCCTAACCAGGGCTGTGACATTTTTAAGAATCCTGAAGTATAGTTGAGTTTCTCAGTTCTTGAATGATACTAGCAGTGCCTTTTCATCTCTCTGTTTACTTACAGTTGAGAAACTATATTGGATAATGTTGAATTTGGAGGTATTATAATTAAAAGATTACCTGTTATAATGCAGACAAATTGGGCAATAAATGTTTTCAAAGATACTGATTTTTTAAATATACCAGTTTAAAAATTGTAGTGTAACTTACATTCAGTAAAGTGCTTGAGTCTTAAATGGGCAGCCTGATGAATCTGTACATATGTAACCACTGTGCAGAACAAGATAGCTTTCTAGCCCCCAGTACCCTGGTACCTCCTCCCAGGTTATAACCCCTCCCTCAAAGATAAGCACTATTCTGCCTTCTAATACCATAAATTAGTTTTGCCTGTTTTTTTTTTAAAAATTTTTTAAAAATTTATTTATTTTTGGCTGCATTGGGTCTTCTTTGCTGTGCAAAGGCTTTTCTCTAGTTGTGGTGCTCGGGCTTCTCCTTGCGGTGGCTTCTCTTATTGAGGAGCAACGGGCTCTAGGCCTGCAGGCTCAGTAGTTGTAGCACACGGGCATAATTGCTCCGCGGCATGTGGGATCTTCCTGGACCAGGGATTGAACCCGTGTCCCCTGCATTGGCAGGCAGATTCTTAACCACTGCACCACAAGGGAAGTCCCATGTTTTGCCTGTTTTTGAACCACATATAAGTGGTATTATACAGTATGTATTCTCTTGATCTGGCTTTGTTTGCTCAGTATTGTCTGTGAGATTCATCTATATTGTTGCTTGCAAACTCAGTTTGTTCTTTTTCATTGCAATATAGTATTCTATTGTATGAATATAACACAATTTACTCATCCTTTCTGCTGTTGACAGATGTTAGATCATTTGAGTTTAAGTAATGATGAACAGCTTGGTAAAACTAAAGTGTTTATCTTGTTTGGGAATTGTTTTATTTTGCCTCTTCTTCTGTTTGTAATCAAGCAACCTATCATTTTGTGGTATAAAATTACCCTGGGTTCTCAGGTTTCATAAGTATAAGTGAACCATATGAAATTGCCATTTTATGGGTCAAAATTGGTTGAATGGTATTTTCCAGCAGGCTTTGTTTCTGATGATCTGATCTTCCTTTCAGCCAGAGACCTTGTAACTACTGTGAAACCTCACCTATTCAGTTGTGAAACACTAAGAGTTTAGTGAGCAGTGTTCCCCTCTTTCTTCCATTCCTTTAGATGAGGATCAGGAGGCACTGATGGGTTTAGTGATGAAGCCACTATTACAGAGAGGTTATTGAAAGAGTTGGGAATGCAAGCCAGGAATCCTGGTATTCTTTACTCCTGTTCTAGATACAAATTCAGCTTTCATTGTGTTGGTAATTTCAGCATAGTCATCCACTTGTGAATATAGTATCAATTTTAATGTAATATTATTTTCCTTTTTTCCCTCAATATGGGTAATCATTTTGGGGTGAATGATTTCTTTGATCAACAAATTATTTTCATTTTCTCCAAGGTTATAGTGAAGCAGATTGCTGGTGGCTAAAATGTTACATTAAATAGTGACTTTTAATATGAGAGTATGATTTTTATTTATTTTATTACTTTTATGAGAGGAAATGAGTTACACTTGCCCCCAAAGAAGCCTGCTTATGCTTAAAGTTTTGATTTTTCAGGAAAAAAGGAGTTAGGAGAATAGGATGTTCTTCATTGAGCTCTTCTTTTTGTCCTTTTATTATGTTCTTAAGCCTGTTTTAAAGGTTGTTTTTCTTAAACAGTAGTAGTATTTAAAATGACAAAAACCGTATTTTAGGTTTTCTAATACTTAATACAACTAAAATAAGGTTAGCATGACTCTGAGAAATTAATTTATATCTATCTTGTAAGAGTTGTTTGAAGGTCCACCTGCCCCACATTTATGAACTTCATGGGATATCAGCATTTGGCAGGATTGACATTTACTAAATAGATACGCCATTAGTACTCCCAGACTACTTATGAGCAGATGGAGCTTAAAAAGGACTGATGCTAAACCTCTCCGGTAGATAATTAGCAAGTCAACTGAAATGCTGCAACTCCTGGGAGGGGGAAGGGGTTCTGTCATGCACACACTGTAATTTCTCTCCCACTCCCCCCATTCCTCCTTGAGTGTTTTGGCAGCTGGTTTAGGACTTTTGTTTAAGTATCCTGAAGTGTATAGGTTGTTTGAGATGGGACAGAATTAAGAATTTAGGTGCTTTATGACAAAACAACAGCAAACTATGAACGCAGCTCTTTGATCAACAGAGTTACTGAGTCTTAGGAACCAAAGAAAGCACTTTTTACATTGAATATTCTTTTTTTAAAAAAAAATCAATATACCTGTAATAAACCACCCAAATTAGGAATTCTTCAGAGTAGTTTTGTTAACTGATTTTAATTTGAGGTAACTTCCCCCTTTTTATTATGAAGACCAAACGAGAAAAACCTGATTACCTCCTTTTACCTTCCTGGCTGTGCCTAGTCCTTACCCAACTTTTCTAGGTTTGTGATACCCTTATTCTTATCTCAGTTCTCTTGCTCTTTTCCTTTCAGTGTCCGTTTCAGTCTGACTTTCATTATCACCTCTTGTCTCCTAAACTTGTGGTGTCTTGTTAGGGAAACCGACATTGTTCGGGGGCATTTGGACTGCAGCTTGTGTTCCTTAGCCTATGTTTGCCCATCCTACCCAATTTTGACTATCAGTTGGCAACACTTAAGTATGAAACCCCTCAGGACCTGGGACTTACCAGCCATTGATGAAAGTTTTGTTTGTTCTGTTTATTCACATTATTGAATGGCTTCTTTGTACAATCAACCTTCAACATGACCCTGTGCAGTCTAGTTCCTATCTCTCAGCTTGTCCATGTAGTAGACATTTTATTTAGTCCCTGCAAGTTTGTACTTTCATGTTACCTTTAGACAGCAGAATTCAAATTTCATATGTTGGCCTAGAAAATGTTAACTAGAAGGACTTCTAAGTACCTTGCATATTTGGATTGTTTATTATCTACTTTTGACCTCATACTGTTTCTTTACCCTAAACCCTAAGACTTCTGGACTTTAAAAACTTTTAGTGCAGGGTTTCCCTACCGTGGCATTATTTTAGGATGAATATTTTTGTTGTAGGAGGCTGTCCTATGTATTGAAGGATGTTTAACCTCATCCCTGGCCTCTACCCACAAGATGCTAGTAGCATCCCTCCCTAATTGTGACAACCAAATGTCCCCTGGAGGGCACAGTTGCTCTCATTTGAGAACCACTGGTTCAAGGTCTTCCAGGTTATATTTCCACTTCTACAGTCATCTCCTCATAGAAATATAGAATGGTTCTAGAACTACAAATACCTGTATATCTAAAGTGGTCAGAGAATGGCATGTTTAGGGTCATGCCATTCATTCGTTCACTTATTTATTCAGTGTACATTTATTGAATGTCTACCAGATACCATACTAGATGTTGGAAAGAGAAAGATGAATAACACATGGTCCTGGTACCTATCTTAGTATTGAATACATCAGTTACTCAGATTACTGTGTCTTACTAGGGTGCTGTGTTTGTACAGAGGAAGAAAAGATGTAGTGCTGTGCATGTAGCAGACTTAATACTGAATGTCTGTTGATAATTGAATGAATGACCTTATATAATAGAATGAGCATGGACTCTGTAATCAGACACATCTGCATTTGAATCACAGTTTGCTGTTCACTACTTTCTTGTCGTATAACCTTGAGCACATTACTTAACATTTCTGAAGCTTAAGTGATATAACATGCACAGTTTTTGGTGAAATCCCAAACTCACATAAATGTGTCAACAAATAGTGGCTGCTATTATTATTATTTCTTACTACTTATTATAGAAAGGATCCCTGAATGTCTAATCTTGAGTGAGTGAGCTACAGATCTATGTGGATAAAGTTTTTTTAAAAATGGAATTAAATAAATTATCTCTTTCTTGGCAAGGAAGGCAGCTGTCCAAGTCAGCTAGCGTTGAAATTGCCTCCATAGTAGGAGCCAGAGGTTGAGGGCTAGAGGCATAAGGATCCATGAGACTTAGAAAAGAGAGGTGGTTGAGAGAATCATGTATCACATTTGCAGAAAGGATTTAGAAAAGGTTTATAAGCACACATGGTCAGATAGGAGTTCAAATAACAGGATTTAAGACAAACTCAAACACTTTGTCAGTTTAGAATTGAATGTGAAAGCTCTTAAGGGTTTACCTGAAATCCTCTCAAATGTTTCTCTTCCTTCCCTGAACCCTAGGTTATTGTCTGTATCGTTTGTTTTTCACATTTAAGCTTATACTACCTCGTATTAGTACTCAAATCTTCATAGGACTGCCTTGCCTTCAGAGCCAGATTAGAAGCTGGTTGAAGGCAAGAACAATGTATTTATACAGATGTTTTTCAGATCCATGTACCTATTAGCAGTATTCCTGTATTTGTGGAATGAAAGAATGCAAATCAACACAGTTTTAAAACAGTACACAAGCAACAATATTTCAAGTTATTCTTACCTCTTTAAAGCACTTTTGAGATCTAAAGGCAAAACTGACCTCTCCTTAATTTGGCATTTGATATACTGATGTCTTACATAGTAATTATTTTTTTAAGTCTTGGCAAGAAAAAACTTGATTTTCTTTCATCTTAACCTGTAGCCTAAAATTAAGAAAAGCAACTAATAAATATTGAGTGACATTACTAAAACATGCTTGAATGTGTGCATATCACTTATTCAATTAAAAAAAATTTTTTTGAGATATGTAAGACAGTGTTGTCCTTCTTTTACTGATGGCTGCCTTTATATATAGTGTCAGATTTCAAGATTGTATTGGCTTTGAAAATGCCTTGGATTTTACTTTGATATTGGTAATACTATTAAACTATATCCTTTCTACGAAATCCACATTCTTGGTAGAGTTGAGTGTTCAGATTATTTATGTATATTATCTCACATCTAGATTAGACTTTGGTCGTCTAAATGGTTTGAAGCTAAGGATTTTTATAGATAATTTAGCATATGTACATTCTTACAGAAGTGACCGTGTCTAGCTTGACCAAAGTTTAGTAATATAGTCTTTTAATATTTAAAATGTCTTTTCTAAAAATTGTTGCAAAATTATAAAGTTTACAGAACCTTCAGAATACTTTTCATATAATAAGCAATTTGCTTCATCTGGTATCTTTTGTTATTTCTTTTGTTTTCATTTTGTTTATTAACACAGAAAAGCTTCACTGGCCTGAGCAAGAACTTGCTAAGAAGTCTATTCTAAATGCAGAAGAGTCCTTGATCATTGACAGCAAAGGAAGCATTTCACATTTATCTCCTGGAATACTAAAGGACATTTTCACAACTGGAACCAGTAGTTACAATGTCCTACTACAGAGCAAAGAGGAGAAAAAGCATCATTCACAAAAACAGTCTTCTTCCACCTACTCCAAAAGATGTAGAAAACCCAGCAAATCTAGCTCTTCACGTAGTAAAGATCTTCGCAAGATGAAAGCCCCATTGCCTGTGATGAGCAGTGCTACTTGGTACTGCCTAGAAAGGCAGCCTGCTGTTTTTGTCACTAGTTCAGTGTCAAGTCCTGTAAAGTTTACACATGATATCTCTGTTACAGGAAACCGCACAGTACTGCCACCTAAACCCAAAAATGAAAGAAAGGTCAAGCGACGCCATTTCTCCACTCTTCCAAAGCCAAAGCCGCAGCCTCAGCTGTCTAGAAGTTTTGAAAAAGGAGATGACTTTTCTGGAAAGAAATTTTGTATACTGAGTGCTATAAAGCCCACCAACTTGGAGAAAGAAAAAGTGAGATTCTTTAAGTCTGACTATACCTACAATCCTCAGTTTGAATATGCTAATCCTTCTCTGCCAGGTGTGTTAGCCAAGCACAGCAACGCAACTGACCGGTTTCTTAAGCAGGTAAAATGCTACTTCAGTAGTGGTATTTCATTTTATGTAATGAAAACAATTATTTGCCATCGTATAGAAAGCCAAAAAAAGTTGTTTTAAAATATTCCAGTTATTTATAGTTAACTCCCATCCAGGACATGTAAATATGTGACAAGAAATCTCCAGGTGAGTGTCACAGTTCATATGTAAACTACTTTGCACTAATCAACATCTATAAATAATCTATTTATAGATAGACATTGTGTCAGGAATCAACTATATTAGGAAAAAGCTTCAGATTCTGGTTCCAAACTTTCATTTGGGAGTTACAAACTTATGGCCCATTCGTCAGCCCACAGACAAGTGTTTGTTTTCTTTTTGATTTTGAATGCGTTAGATGAAGCATGCAGTATCTCCGGTTCTCCCTGTTATATTACATTCTCAGCTTGCTTAGGCCCCTAAAGGCATTTTGGGGACTAGGCTTGATACTTGCCAAAGAACTTTTTAATGCTTTACTGAAATTGTTAATAATCGTCAAATATTTAAGTACTCATTTAAAGAAGAAAATAATGGAATTTTAAAAATTATCTTCAAGGTTAGCAAATCACGATGTGGATGATATAAGCAACACTTTCCAAATTGCTCAGTTTAGATACTTAGCACCCAATTTTGTGTGTTAAGGTCTTAATAAACTCCAAAATCCACTTTATTTGAGGAGAAGTTGGCTGATGTTTACCTTCAGGGCACAGAGTTGAAATCATAAAAGCAGACTACATTTGGTTAAATTAATTTTGTACAGGTTTTTATAATGCATTAGGTTCAACTTGGCTTTGTCAGTGATTGAAAATCTGTCTGTAGGCTAGGTGAAGCGCTTGATTCCATTTGCCTGTGGCAAATGCCCTATTTTAGCGTTTTGCTGCAGTGCAAGTTCTTTGGACTTGCAGCCAGCAAATTTTTTATTGTTTGTTATAAATTTCATGGAATCTGACCAGTCTTTTAAAGCCATTATGTAAAGCTTATTCTAAGATTAAAACAATTTTAATCTTGCTATTTATTTTCCTTTGTTAGAAGAAACCTTTTCTACTGCTGCTTTTTTTTTTTTTTGAAGTTCCCCCCCTTTTTTTAAATTGGAGTATAGTTGATTTACAATGTTGTGTTCATTTCAGGTGTACAGCAAAGTGAGTCAGTTATACATATACATATATCCACTCTTTTTTAGATTCTTTTCCCATATAGGTCATAACAGAGTATTGAGTAGAGTTCCCTGTGCTATACAGTAGGTCCTTATTAGTTATCTATTTTATATATAGTAGTGTGTATTACATTCCCTTTTTATTGAAATATGAAATTGTGCTAAACACTAATAAAAAGGTCAGCTATTATTATTTTGGTAGTGATTTTATGATTTTTTTTTCTTTTTTTGGTGTGGAAATTGCAATTGATTGAATAGGGCTTTCACTCACTTAAAATTTATGGTAATTATAAAAGTGCTATTTGTTTTTTTCCCCCTTAATGCTGAAAGAGACAGCTGAGATTTCTTTACCAGATTTCTTTAATTTGGAGTCCTACTGCAAGCCCTACCAGTTGGGAAAGGGATTTCCCACCATTAGGTCAAAATGAATGCGCTTTCATTTTCTTGGATGGGAGTTAGGAAGCATCAGCAGCTCCAGAGATTGAGAATTGACAGTGCTTGGTTTCTGGCTTTACAATCTTTATTTTAACCCAATTCCAGCTTCTTGTGCTTGGGTTGTTTGAGGCTTCTAAACAGCACCAGCAATCCTAGCTGGCTGGTACTTCAAATGCCACCATTTGGGAGAATGATTGCAGCAAATGCCAAATGTACTTTTCAAACCACTTTATAATCAGGGAGATTATTATAATAAGGGAGATTTATCAGAACAAGACCCCCATAAAATATGCTTAAGTTCCTACTTATCATCTGAATGAATTCTGAGATGATACATCCTTCCCCTCCCCAGCTGTGAAGCTAAAACAGCAGCTTCAGGGCTGGTTTCAGGATTCAGAAATGCGCTGCGCAGAGGGGCCAGGATGGCTGAGTAGCCCATTCGTCTCTGGCCTCCACCCTTGAGGCCTTGCCAATTCCTAGCTGACAGTCTCTCAAGTTTCACGATCTGGATCTTTCCAAGGCAGGCAATCTATATTGTTGTTGGAGAGTGACTGCGGTCCTCTTTAGTGTACAGATAGGCAGAACAGTGCTAAATCCATGCAGAGATAAGTCTACCGTAGTGGAACTAAGGTAGTGCTCAGGTTCTGGTCATTCCTAATTGATTGCCCTGTCAATGTCAAGGAGTTCTAGGACTCAGTTTTTTTCTGGTCCAGGCAGTAGGTTCCTCAGGAGACACTTAGGCCCTTTAGGTGGTTCAGAGCATCTAGCATGGGCTGCAGGACTTGAATATAACTCCAGGTAGAGCCTGCTGAACCCTGCTTAGCCTCTTGCTGGCAGCCATGGTAGGCCTCAGCTCCCCAACCCTTGGGACAGAGACTGAAAATGTCTGTTTTCTGAGGTTGTGGACCTTTGCAGGAGAGAGTGCAGTGCTTCCCAGGTGCTAAAGACAGGATCTGGGATGAGAGAATGCTGAAAGCTGTCCAGCGTCAGGTGCCTGCTCACTAGTGGGTCAGAAGTAAATCCTTAGTGGCACATTTGAGCAGTCAACTGGCAGCCAGTACACTTTCTGCCTTACTTCTCTGTGGCTGACCATCCTGGGAAACCTAGATATAAAATCCATATGGCCTTAGACCCAGCACATTGTTGAACAAGATTGGAAGTGAGAGATGAGAAGGGTCTTCAGGGCAGTGTTGGGAGTCCTTGGCAGTATTTCCAGCAGTCAAATGGAAATTACATATTTATGTGATAAAGCCAATGGGTAGTTTAAGTGACTGATTTTCCACCTCTAGCTGGACTCGTGTCTCATTGTAGATTATGGCTAGGATCCTGCTAACTGGAAGCCCTGATTGGTAGAGTGATATTTAATAACATCTGGGAAATGTCAACTTTTGTTTGGCTTGATAAGGTAAAGTTTGAATTATGTTCTTATTTGTTAACAAAACTGGAGCAGTGGGGATCATTAGTGATTGGTAAATGGGGAGAGAAGGAAGACTTTGCGGTGTTGGGTAGAGACCCTGGGCTGAGGCTACCCCTCTGGCTGTCAGGGAAGAAAAGGTAAAGGGGTGCAGAAGGAGTTAACAGAACACGCCTGAGACTGCCATCCTTAGAAAGTCCTGCTTGCAAGATTAACCTGAGCCTGGCGTCTGGGAACTTGACTGGTAAACACTTTCCTACACTGAAATAAAACTTTCCCTAAATGATAAGAGTAGCTTGCTGTGCCTAAATTGTGCCAACAGTATGTTTTATGTTAAATACTTCTTTTTCTTTAGGGAGTCTGGAATTTTAGAATGTGCTAGGCATAGGGGTGCTTATGTGACCAGCCGTTAATAAAAACCTTGGGCACTGAGTGTGTAATAAGTTTCCTTGGTAGACAAATCTTTACATGTTCTTACAACTCAGTTGCTGGAGAAGTTAATTGCATTCTGTGACTTCATTGTGAGAAGACTCTTTTGAAGCTGCTGCTTGTTTCCTCCAGACTTTCCTGGATATAAGAAATGGGGAGTGGTGGGCTTAAGTTGATTTTTTTAAAGGCATTTACCTTCAGATTTTAGAAAAAGAAGAAAAATCTCTGTACTGTCCAAATAAAACATCTCCATGGACTGTATTAGTTGTCAGTTTGAGATTCCTGATCAGTTACAAGGTCTGGCTTCTTATAGCTTTGTAAAGGGCCATTGTGTTGCACCATTCCAAGGGGTGCCATTCACAAATTGAGCCTGGGCCTTACATTCATACAATAGAGTTGATGTTTACCATAAGCATTGGGTTCTTCTTTGGCATTATAATACAGTACTCCTCTAATACTTTTTAGTTGTATGATATTTGTCTTAGAAGTTCAAGTAAATTAAATGTATGCTAAGTTAGAAATGTTGCTGGGAAAGAATGAACAAAAAAAGCATACTTGTTTTATTATGAAATTGTTCACACTGCCGTTTTTTCAGGACCCTTGCACCTTTGTTATTCCATTAAAATTGCTTTGAAATTTAAGGACAAAGTCATATGAACTATCTATATATGAAAAAGTATAACTAACATTGATAGAGTGCTTAATATTTGCTCGTTACTCTGTATGCTGCATACTTTTCACCTGTTATGAGGTACAATACTAGTAGTATCTAGAGAAGTGCAGTCACTTTCTTGACTTGGATCTTAAGTTGCAGGACCAGGAGTCTTTCTCAAGCACTCTATTGTCTTCCACACAAAGGTATGTTGGCAAACTAGCTCTCTGTTTCTTCTGTGGTATAACTATAAATACTTCCACCAGGACCAGTTTCAAGCAATGTAACATCACTGTCATGCAACTTAATAAAAATTCAGTCAGCTCTGACAAGACAGCATGGCCAGACTCCAGCATACCACTGTTTCACAAAATGGTTTCAACCAAGCTTTTCTAACCCCAGTGCACCCCCTGCACTCAAAGGGTACCAGGTCAAAAGAGCCTCACTTAGCTGGCAAGGATGCCTTTGGTAGAAGCTGATTATAGGGACTTGGAAGATTTTTTTTTTGGCTCTTTCTGGTACACCTATGAAATAGTGATTATTATTTACTGTCTTTTGGAAGCTTTAAGACAAGCGTATTTACCTTCTTCCTGTTCAGGCACCCATCCTCATCTTTCAGCTACAGCTTCAATCTCAACTTATAGTACATAGTTATTTAGTGCCTTAGGAAGAGTAGCAAAGTTAAAACTGGGTGCCTAGTCTGTAAACTGAGTAAATATTTGAAAGAAGCAAATACAAGGGTGCCCCCAAAAGGCTGTCCACAACGTTGTAGGTGGCTAATTTCTCTCTTCATGCCCCTTTGACTCTGCCAGGGAACAAAGCAGAAACATCCCTTCCATTACAGCTCCCACAATATATACCTTTTCTCTGTTGACCACTGTCCTCATCATTGCATTTCATCTATTTCCTTTCTGTTTCATGTGGAGTATACACAACCAAGTATTGACAAGAGGGTTAAGATAAAATTAGGTATTTTCAACTGAAACAAAATAATTAAAAAGAGCTTTCAAAAATTTCTTCAGTGAAGTAGTGTGTCCATTGTTTTCCTATTCCTAAGACTTTATATTTTTCAAAATAGTTATTTGCAAATACAGTCAGTTTTTGATTACCCATATTCATGGAAGGAAATATTTGTATGGATTAGCTAAAATGGAACGATTATTCCCTGTTCCCTCCCTATCAAATAGTTCTCATCAGGGCAGTCATCTTAGCTTTCCTGGTGTGGCAATGCTATACCAGCCTTAGTAAGTAGGAAACACAGCAATAGCAAAAGCCACAAACAGTGGCATGAAATGGAGATTGTAGAAGGAAGTGATGTTTAAAGTCCACCATCTAAGTGAAAATAATCCACTGAAGTGATTTATAAAGAAGAAAGCTTTTTGAAATCTTTTATTTGGTTCCAGGCATCTTATATTGTAACCTCTGGAGGAAAAGATGCAGTTAGGAAAGATGGGGGATTAAGTATTGAGGAATGGTAGTGTGAAGAAGAACAGATGTTAGACTTGCAGTTACTAGAAGAAATGTGCAGATATATTTGCAAAAAAATCGATGTCAAAAGCATACAGTAAAATATCTTGGGCTTCCCTGGTGGCGCAGTGGTTGAGAGTTCGCCTGCCGATGCAGGGGACGCGGGTTCACGCCCCGGTCCGGGAGGATCCCACATGCCGCGGAGCGGCTAGGCCTGTGGGCCATGGCCGCTGAGCCTGTGCGTCCGGAGCCTGTGCTCCGCAACGGGAGGGGCCACAGCAGGGAGGGGCCCGCGTACCGCAAAAAAAAAAACAAAAACAAAACTTTTTCATTTTTCCATCTTAGCTTATCAAAGCACTCCTTAAAGATGTTCTTGTTAATCTTTACAATATCTTGAAATATAACCCTCTTAGCCAATAGAGAAATGGATCTTATAGCTGTTTGTAAGAATTACTGTCTTAAATAAGAGGTTTGTTAGACTTGTAAATGTAATTAAGAAATTCAGGAATTGCCTTCTTTTAAAAAATATTCTTTGACTTATGATTGATTTTTAGGACTCTTGCTGTACAGGAGAGAGATGGACTCGATCTCTGAGGTTTCCCTTGCACACTATGTTGCAGAATGTCTGTTTCTATTTTTATTTTTGCCCCCATGCTATGTACTCATGTAAACATTGCACAGTGTCTGCTTCATTTTCCATATATATATATATATATATATATATATATATAGGGAAAGTCTAAATGATCCTTGAGAGCCCTTTCTAGGACCACACACATCTCTCCTCAGTTCTAGGCCCCAAAATACTATGGCTAATCAAATCAAGATTCCATTTCATGTCATATTATGTATCCAGTTGTCATGTATTTTGTAAAAACATTTAGCTATCCTTTCACGTTACATGTTAATCACAGAAAAGCTCAGAGTTTCTGCCAGCTGTGTTAACTGAAAATTCTTTTACTTCAGACATCAGTGCTTTATTAACTCAACGTAATTGGCAAACATTTTGGTTTGTTAAAATTGACTTTCCAAATTAAGTGAAACTTGTTTCTCTAACTACAAAACCTAGTGGAAAAAAACATTTCAATGCAGTTCTTTCTACAGTGTATATTGACCTTGACAGTTCAGGAGTATGCTTTTCAAACTAAGGTTACTAAGACAGTAACCTAACAGCAGAAATGTAAAGAATAACCAAGGAAATCAGGGTGTGGGCAAAAAAATGTTTTATCTTAAATTCATGTGAATGTCACATTAAACTTCACAATGTATCTTTATTCTAATATAGAAAAATGTAAATTGCTTATGGACTCTCTGGCAACCTGTCTATTCTTCCCCAATGTGAGAAACTGAAACTTAGTACTAAGGTATTACACATTAACATTATTGGTTTGTAAAATTAACTCTTGTCACCAAAAGTCCAGTAGCATCTTGAGGGGAAAGCACAGACAGGCACCTTCTGGGAAGGAGAGTAGTCATCAGGAGTGCTATATGACTCAAAGCAAGCAAGGGTTCCAATGGCTTGGAGACATAAAAAGTCATAATTTTACCAAATTCAAGCATATTGTCTTAATAAAACTTTGAGTGTCGTAAACTTGATTTCTTATAAAAAGATATGTCCACAAGTGAAACAGTATAGTTGGAAAGCAAGATGCAAGAAAAAGTTCGTTTCTTAAAGGTATTTGATGTCTCTCAAAAAGGCCATTTCCATCATAACCATATTATTTAAGAATTAGGATATTAAGATATCCTACATCTACTTAACTAAAAAAACTGTTCTGCTTATGTAATTAGAGTATCCTAAATTTCTTTATTACTGAATGGAAGTTAATGGTCCATGCTATCAAAGGTACTTGATAGAGTTATTGTAAAATCTCAGAGGTATTTAGAGAAAAGAACTCTGACGTCAACTTTTTTCCTGCATTGAAACAACGTAACGCATAACATTCTGTGGCATAGCATTGCATTTTCATTTATAGAGTTCAGATATTCAAAGTAAGTACCAAGATGGACCAACTTTATTATGTTAGGAAATTCTGATTTTCTTCCTAGTTGGCAAACTTTATACAGCTAGGGTATCTCAAGGGTCACATACCTATAGGATTTGAGCAGGGATCATAAATGATTGCAGGGAGCTGGCTGGGCACAGTAGGAAACTAAAAACCAGCAGTTACCTAACTTGGGCTACAGTTTGGGTCTAGTGTTATCATACCCTCAGAATTTTTAAGGGAAGGTAGGTAACCTGAATTTTATACCAAGTCTTCTAATTTGTAAACGTTGACAGCTAATTCAAACAAAGGTTGTTCAGACCAATGAAAACCTGTTTGTGGGCCATATTCATCCCTTGGGTTGCCAGTTTGCCACCTCTGATTGACCAGATCTATTAAACATAAGATCTGTTTTATTGAGGCCAATGATAGCATAACATAAAGACTTTGAAATGTGGTCCTCAGGAAATAATGTCTTGGTTTTAGAGTTTATAGTGAAAATGGAATAGGTAATTCATTGTTATATTAAAATGCATGCATAATAAATACATAAAATCACGTTGTATTCTAAAGCAAGACAAGTGTTCATTTTCCTTTTTTGATAGAAATGACACAATTGGAAATCAAATACCTTCACTGATAGCAGTATGTCTTGATATAAAATTTCTTTAAGGCTGTTTTATTTATTTATTTATTCATTCATTCATTCTTGGCTGTGTTGGGTCTTCCTTGCTCTCCACGAGCTTTCTCTAGTTGCGGCAAGCGGGGGCTTCTCACTGTGGGGGCTTGTTGCGGAGCACGGGCTCTAGGCACGCAGCCTTCAGTAGTTGTGGCATGTGGGCTCAGTAGTTATGGCTCACAGGCTCTAGAGCGCAGGCTCAATAGTTGTGGTGCATGGGCTTAGTTGCTCTGCGGCATGTGGGATCTTCCCGGATCAGGGCTCGAACCCGTGTCCCCTGCATTGGCAGGCGGATTCTTAACCACTGTGCCACCAGGGAAGTCCAAGGCTAAGTTTTTTGTTTTCTTTTGGTTTGGTTTGGTTTTTTTTGCGATACGCGGGCCTCTCACCGCTGCGGCCTCTCCCGCTGCGGAGCACAGGCTCCGGATGCGCAGGCCCAGTGGCCATGGCCCACGGGGGCAGCCGCGGATCTTGCCGGACCGGGGCACGAACCCACGTCCCCTGCATCGGCAGGCGGACTCCCAACCGCTGCGCCACCAGGGAAGCCCAAGGCTAAGTTTTAATTCTACTAGTATTGAAGGTATTTTGTCTTGGTAGACCTCAAGCTGTCCAAACAGTGAAGGGGAGGGAAAAGCAAGCCTTCTTTAAACTATACCTCTCCCTAGGTGACTTGATTTTTTGCTTAGCAGATCACAAATTTTTCCCAGATACATTAAAGCTATAAAATTATTTTGAGTTTAGTACATCCATAGTAGTTGTGTGTCTTAGACTGGAGAAGTGAGATAATTTCTTAACCTAATAGCAAGGAAGATCTTCTTACAGTCAGAGATGGAAACACCCCAATCAGATTGTATGTCCTTGGAAGAAGGTATGACCTTGATGACTCTTTGAAACAACACTTCATTGATTTCCCTTTGAAAACTTGCCTAACGTGCACTCTCAGGTTCTTATCTTAACGGGGTTTTTCCTCCAAAACAGTTTGAATGTCTGCTTCTTCCTTGTAGGTAGTGAAAGAAGAGTTTGTAGTACTAAGCTATTTATGAATATCTTCTCCTGGTAGCAGTTACCCTATCACTTTCCCACTTATCATTGTATACATTCAAACTACCCCCAACCCTGATGACACAAATGTGCAGAAGGGGGAAAAGGGAATGGGGGGACCTCTGCAAGTGACATTTTTCTTTGTCCCACTTTGTTTTTTCATTTGTTCCGTCATTGAAGGCAGACTCAATTTCTCGAATCTGTTTCCTAGGTTCTGCATATGTAGAATGTAATTTATTGAAACATTTTTCTCTTTATTATAATCTGGTCATAGTTTGCAGTCTGTCTTATAGAAAACTGAATTACTGGCAAAAGTGTTTTTGCTTCAGTTTCTCCTACTCTCCACATTGCTGTCAGTGTCTAAGGTACAAATCTGATTGTGTCACTTTCCTTCCCGGGAAACTTTAGGGCTCCTCATAATTCAGGATAAAGTCCAAAATCTTTATCGTGGCCTACAGGCCTTTCATCTTTCACGATCTGGGTCATGCTTAGGTTTCCAAAGTCAACTCTATACTCCCACAGCATCCTGTGCAAATTATCTATCATGACATTTATAACACTGTTATCATCCTTAAGTTTCTTTTTTTGCCTTTACCATTAGACTAACCTCTTTTATAAAAGTGTATTTTATGTCTTTCAACTGTTCCCAGAATCTAGCAGAGTTCCTAGCACTAAATGAATGAGTCTCCTTGTTCCTAGGCTGGAGGTGTAGGAACTGTGTATTTCACTTTCTTTGTTTTGTGTATGCTTTTGACAATATTATCCCCTTTTACCTGGAATGCCGTCTGTTTCCTCTATGCCCCCACTTCAGTTTACCTTTCTCTATGTTTTCACAATGCTTCATTCATATATCCAACAGAGTATTATTAAATTATGTTAATTTCAGTGTAATCTCTGTCTATTGGTCAGACAGGGACTTAGATTCTAAAATATATAAATAAAAGCAGTGATTGGCACAAAGAAGGTAACCACAGAGATGAGTGAATGACTGATCCTTATTAATGGTATGCTAGAAATTTAGTGAAGTAGTCTGCAAACAGTGGATCCAAATTTGTGGCTAAAGGGTCAAGTTCAGCTTACACATCTGTTTTTTTTTTGGGGGGGTCAGCTCAGTGTTTTTTAAAACATTGGTATATAAGGATGCTCTTCTGTTTCCTCTCCCGGATGTCATATACTCAGTAGCTTTACAGAGAGGTTACTGCTTGCAGCTGAAGGTATTTGAGTGTGTAACGACTGCTCTAGTGTCCCATCATTTTGTGGCTACAGTACCTTAAATGGAGGCCTAAAGACCTGATTGAGTAATCCAAATCTTTATATACCTAGTTTGCTACCAAGAAGAAATAGCCACCATTGAAAAATTCATTCAATATTTTGAATTTTTTATTTCATTCTGAGAATCTCAAAGTACCAGAATGTGTGTGTACCTCATCCTTATCTGAAGTAAGCATTTTCAAACTGTTCTGAGGAATACTGCATGAGAAAAAGATGGCCATATAAGGTGGAAAACACAAACTGTTATATTCACCACATGTAGTATCCTAATAAAGGCTTAGAAGAGTCTTGTTTAACTTTTAGTCCAAACACATTTGGCCATGGGACCCTTTTAAAAATAATATCTCTTCACCCGCTTTTCCAAAAAAAAAAAAAAGCCAGTTTGGAAAACACTGGCTTAAAGAAAAGGACTATGTGATCTCCTAGGGGTTATTCAGTATTTGGGGGGTGAAGAGGGTCAGAGTTCTAGATATTAGAATTTACTGAAAATGAGAGGAATGAAGAGAGGGTTGAGATTGAATAGAGGTCAAATCAATTACCTTAAATACTACATACAGTCATTTGGGAAACAGACTATAAAACACATTCATAGTTTCTCTTTTTCTCTCTCTCCCCCCGCCCCCTTTTACTCTCTGTCTCTATCTCTGATTTCATCCTCACACCAACCCTGTGAGGTAAGTAGCACAAAGATTTTCATCTCCACTTTGCCACTGAAGAAACTAAACCTGAGAAAGGTAAAATGACATACCTAAGATCACACAGTCAGTAAAAGGTAGGGCACCAACGTAAAACCAGATCTTTTGACTTCTAGTCTTTCCACAGTATCACCCAGACTCATATCGTATTAGTGTCCCTATTGTATATAGTTTTTCATTGAGTGAAAACTGCATTTGAAAAGGGAAATAGGTTTTTAGCACATGACTGTGAAGTGCCTTGTGATTGATGGTCAGATTTCCAAATTGCTAAACAGCAAACAGAATCAGCAAGTAAACCAAAAGTAGATTACTAAACAGTGTTGAGATTTTTCACAAAGTTTGTTATATCATACAAGACAATGCTGTAAGTTTTATATCAAGATTTTTCTTTTTCTGAATTAGTGGTTTAAATATTACACTGTGCTGTTTGATTACTATTGCTTTTTAAAATGATGGCTTTATGAGGATATAATTCACATGCCATGTAGTTCACCCATCTAAAGTGTACAGTTAAGTGATTGTCAGTATATTTAGGATTATGCAATCATTACCACTATCAAATTTGTGGAATTTCATCATCCCCAAAAGGAAACACTGTATTCATTACAAGTGACTCACCCCCAGCCCCACCCCATTCCAGCCCTAGACAGCCATCAATCTATTGATACTTTCTCTCTCTATGGATTTTTCTGTTCTGGACATTTCTCATAAATGGAGTCATACGATATGTGGTGCATTGTGGCTAGCTTCTTTTACTTAGCATGTTTTCAAGGTTAATCCATATAGTAGCATGTATCAGTGCTTTTTATTGTTGAATAATATTCCGTGTATGTATATTTTAGATTTTATTTATCCATTCACCAGTTGATAGACATTTGGGTTGTTTCCACTTTTTGGCTATTATGAACAATGCTGCTATGAACATTTGTGTACAGATTTTTGTGTGGACATGTTTTTAGGTATCTTGGGTATATACCTAGTAGTAGATCATGTGGTAGTTGGTCATATGGTAGGAGATCATAGATCATATAGTAGTGGGTCATATGGGAATTCTGTGTCTAACCTTTTGAGGAAGACTTTTCCAAAGTGACTGCATCATTTTACATTTCCACCAGCCATATATGAGTTCCAGTTTCTCCACATTGTTACCAACTCTTTTTTTTTTTGTCAACTCTTGTTTTTATAGCCATCATAGTGGGTATGAAGTGGTATCTCGTGGTTTTGACTTGCATTTCTCTGATGACTAATGATGTTGAGCATCTTTTCATGTGCTTATTGGCCATTTGTATATCTTCTTTGGAAAACTATTTGTATCTTTTGCCCATATTTTAACTGGATTATTTGTGTTTTTATTATTGAGTTGGAGTTCTCTATATATTTTAGATATGTCACTTTTCAGATATGAAATTTGCAAACATTTTCTCCTGTTCTGTGGGTTGTCTTTTCACTTTCTTGATGGTGTCCTTTGAAGCATAGAAGTTTTTAATTTGGATGAAATCCAACTTATCTATTTTGTTATTTGTACTTTTGGTGTACAAATCTAGGAAAGCACTGCCTAATCCAAGGTCATGAAAATGTATGCCTCTGCTTTCTTCTACAAGTTCTGTAGCGTTAGCTCTTACATTTAGGTCTTCGATCCATTTTCAGTTAATTTTTTGTGTATGATATGTGGTAGGGGTCCAATTTTATTCTTTGTATCCAGTTGTCCCAGCACCATTTATTGAAAATAATTTGATTACTCTTCTTGTTTTAATAGAAAAAAATAAGAATGCTTCAAAGTCATGAGCTGGCAGTAACATTGTGAAGAATGCTGATGTTCTGTTTTGTGTAGCATTATGTATGACATCCAGATCTGGAGAGAGATAAGACCATTTCATTCACACTGAACAACTGCTCATTTTGCATTTATTTCCTCTGTGCTTCAGGTTTGAGTTCTCTGAAAATCAATTTGTTTTGATGCCTGTAAGATATACAAAGCTTTAAAATAGTATTGTAAAGAGGAAGGATTTAGGAATGATTGATTTGTGAGCAGAGATAATATATTGATTCATAATTTAGCAAAAATATGTAATCTTTTTGGTCCAATGTTTTTAAAAAGGTAAAAGTATGTTTGGTAGCCTGTTTCAATCCATTTTCAGCAAGAAACATTATCCCACCTGATAACTGTTCTTATGGAACTCAAAAGTAGATTATATTATACGATTTTCTAACAGTGATGGAGGAGTTGGCTAAGTAGGAAAATGGAAAAGTGCAAAGTCAGATTCATGCAGACTAGGGATCCAAGATCTGGACAGTAGGATAGGTA
Source organism: Physeter macrocephalus (assembly GCF_002837175.3). NCBI lineage: Eukaryota > Metazoa > Chordata > Mammalia > Artiodactyla > Physeteridae > Physeter > Physeter macrocephalus. The sequence goes on from NC_041218.1 coordinate 42,409,511, forward strand.
TATATTAAGATGTTCTGGTGCCAGGAGTTTTAAAACTGATTAGCGAAACTATTATGTTGCATCGCTTACTGTTTATATTTGTTATTCTTAGAAATGGAAGGAAGCAGAGAATATATTTGATGTTGATGGATAAATTGGGGCTAGACTTCCACATGGATGAGGGAAGTAGCTGCTTGCTCGAGTAGACCTCAAGAATGTGAGCCATACCAGTTCTGTCTACCAGCAGTCTGCTCTGCCTAAAAATCTACCATAGAAGATATTTTTTGAATTTTTAAATATTTTCATGTGTTTCCTTTTTAAATACAAATACTCTGGAGAAGGGATATCAATGACTAACTGGCAAGTGGGAGAAGGTAACTAGATAGTGAAAAGAAAGGCCTGGAGATTCCAAAGTAGAGGATACTTAAACAGTTTAATATTTTCCAGTTGTAAAAGAAATATGTGTTTAGTGCAGAAACTTAGAAAAGTATGGCGAAGAGAATAATTATTATAATTCCACCACCTCTAGGTCACGACTTTTAACATTTTAGTGCATTTTCCCTGCTGTGTATAAAATAGATAACTAACAAGGACCTACTGTATAGCACAGGGAACTATACCTCAATATTTTGTAATAACCTATAAGGGAAAAGAATCTGAAAACAAAATAGATATGTATGTGTAACTGAATCACTTTGCTGCACACCGGAAACTAACACAACACTGTAAATCAATGATACTTAAAGAAAAAAAGAAAGGAAAATACATTTTAGTGTGTTTTCCTTGTTCCATGCCTTATGTTCATGGTTGAGTTAGCATACTTTTGTTTACATGTCTATATTTTTTCATGCTGTTAAAAGCTGTCAGCGTTTCTTTTTTGTCAGCATTATTTTAACTGACTGCATATATTTCATGCAATGGGTATACAGTAATTAGATTAAGTTAAATCTTTAGGTTGTTCCTCTTGTGCTTTTAAATTTCATAGAAATAGTTTTGGTAGTTGTCCACTCCAGGGGAGCTTCTTGCATAGATTCTGTTGGAAGGAGGCTAGTCAGTAAGCTGTGCAGTGGAGGCACCTGCTATAATAGGCCTGCCCCCAGCATTAGAGTCAAAGGAGGAGGACCACAGCTGAACCAGTTATATGGGAATTGTTCGTTCCTTCCTCCCAGCTATCAATATACTGAAGGGGAAGAGAGGCCGTGGAAATAGGGGAGAGATGAGAAGGAATCAAATCACTGATTATGCCTTCTTTTCCCAGTGAAGGTTCTTTAGGCCTCAGGCCAGACCCTGCCTAGGGGAGGGGAAAGAGCTTTAATTGGATATGTGATTTATGTTTTAAATTGGGTTAAATTAACTTGAAGTGGACTTTTTTTTTTCTTTTAATACTTGAACATTTTTGGAAGTTAAATTGGTTGAGGTTTATTTGAAGATAGGAAAGGGATATGCTGGATGGCAAATTGAAAGTGATGATTGGGGAATTCCCTGGAGGTCAGTTGTTGGGACTCTGGGCTTTCACTGCCAAGGGCCCGGCTTCAAGCCCTGGTCAGGGAACTAGGATCCCACAAACTGCAAGGCACGGCCAAAAAAAAAAAAAGTGATGATTGGAGAAAAATAATCAAGCTGCTGCTTGTTTGAATCTCCCACCAAGTAATATTGGGAGATGTAGTTTTCTGATTAACTTAAATGATGATATTAATGGAGAAGAGAGATTGGACCTAAAATTTATTCCCTCTTAAAGGTGTTAACCATGCGGAGGTGTGTGAAAGCTTGATTCTTAAAGTGATACAGATATTGATTCTCTGAGCTCTAGGAGGAGAGGATGAACTCTTTTTTCCTGTAAAAAAAAACAAAACAAAAACTTGTAAGGAGATGTGGGTCAAAGGGTACCAACTTTCAGTTATAAACTGAATAAGTTCTGGGTATCTAATATATAGCGTGATGGGGCTTCCCTGGTGGCGCAGTGATTGAGAGTCCGCCTGCTGATGCAGGATACATGGGTTCGTGCCCCGGTCCGGGAAGATCCCACATGCTGCGGAGTGGCTGGGCCCGTGAGCCATGGCCGCTGGGCCTGCGCGTCCGGAGCCTGTGCTCCGCAACGGGAGAGGCCGCGGCAGTGAGAGGCCCGCGTACCATAAAACAAAAACAAAAACAAATATATAGCGTGATGATTATAGGTAATAATAGTATATTGTATACTTGAAATTTGCTAAGATCTTAGATGTTCCCACCACATTAAAAAAATGTAACTAGGGCTTCCCTGGTGGCGTAGTGGTTGAGAGTCTGCCTGCCGATGAAGGGGACACGGGTTCGTGCCCCGGTCCGGGAAGATCCCACATGCCGCGGGGTGGCTGGGCCCGTGAGCCATGGCCGCTGGGCCTGCGCGTCCGGAGCCTGTGCTCCGCAGCGGGAGAGGCCACAACAGTGAGAGGCCCGCGTACCAAAAAAAAAAAAAAAAAAAGTAACTATATGAGGTGATGGATTTGTAAATTAACTTGATTGTAGTAATCATTTCATAGTGTATACACGTATTAAGTCATCACATTGTACACCTTAAACACATGATTGTAGAACCTAAATATATACAATTTTTGTCAATCATACCTCCGTATTAAGTCATCACATTGTACACCTTAAACACATGATTGTAGAACCTAAATATATACAATTTTTGTCAATCATACCTCCGTATTAAGTCATCACATTGTACACCTTAAACACATGATTGTAGAACCTAAATATATACAATTTTTGTCAATCATACCTCAGTGAAGCTGGAAAAAATGACTTTTTCCTTTGCATATTGTAAACCATTTTGAAAACTTCTGTATAGTGCAAATAATTAAACATCAGTGCAACACATTATCCCTTCTCAAACGTGAACATCATATCATGTAGCCTTTGGGTATATTCTTCCAGGCTTCCTTGTGCCTTTTTAAAATTGCTTATTGCCTTTTTTTTTCCTCCCAAAATTGAGATCATACTTGTAAAATTTTTGTGGCCTGCAAGAGGTTGCATAAGGAAGCAGAAATTGTTGTAACACAAAAATGTTCACTGATGAAGTAACCACTGAACATTCCTGACTTCTCTCTTAAAACTTGAATTTATTCACCTATCCAACCACTGTCTCTCTCTCTGTGCTGGGGTCTATTTAATGCAGGGAAGTCAGTGAAGGATACTGGAGATCTGTGTGGTCACTGACAAATTTGTCTAGGTTGGACCAGTTGAAAAACTAATAAAGAAAAATATCTAGAGATGACAACAGGATGGGCACTTCAGTGAAGAATGACTGTACATGACATATTAAGATAAGTTTTTGGGAACATCCATGTAGCTCTCATGAAGGATTGCTGCCATGATGGTGCCATGTAAGTCACGCAATGAAAAATGATGTGCTATTGCATATCATTTTGATAGAAAAATTACATCCCCCCCAAAAAAACTCCCACTATTTTTATTCATTCTTTGATTATCTAATAATTAGTTTATAGGTATAAAGGTTGCCTCAGTGTTGTTAAACTGCCAAGGTAATTTTTTAAAATCTTATATTTATAGGGTACTTTTTCAGGATAAATTTTCAATCAAATCTTTGTTCCCTATTATGAATATGAACGAATACTTATTATGAGTGTGAATACTTAATAGCCTTCTACTAAGTACCATTTATTGATGATAACAAGGGTCACCTGTATTTAAGTTTTTCTAAAGTCTCTAGACTGTTATAATAAATAGTAACCAGATAACCACATTTTCCTACTGAGTAAACATTTGCTAGAAAAGCTAGCTTTATCCTAAGTTAAGTACATACTTTTAAAAACCTATACACACAAGTTATAATAAAAAATTTCTTTAACTTTTTTTAGGTCTAAATATAAGTTCAGTATAGAAGGTACCACTTCTGTCTCTTATGGAATTAAGGCAAATTTTCTCATTCTTGTAACTCTGATATATTGATGACTAGTGACCATTAGACTGGTGTATGCAAATACCTTAGCTAATCTGCTAAATGGGCTTTTAATTATGTGCTAATTTGTTCTTTTAATTACCCTAGTTGTCATATAAATAAATTAGCCTCTGGGGTATTTGCCGTGTTCCCATTTTCTGAGATCCTTCTGGCTTTCTACTGTGCACATGAATCACCTGGGGAATCTTGTTAAAATGCAGATTCTGATTCAGTATGCACGTAGCTTGGAGGCAGGCAAAATTCCAAATTTGAAGCCAGCTTCCAGGACAATGCCAGTGCCAATGCTGCTGGCTTTTGGACCACATTTTGAATATCAAGGCTTTTAATAGCAACTTTGGGAACGCAAGCCAGGCAAACTTGTTGAAGCCATTTCTTGTTATGATAACTTTATGATTCACTCCTAGTTTATTAGTAATATATATTTTTCCTGTGGGGATATATATATTTACTTGTAACTTGTAGCACATGAGTTTTACTGTAGTTTTTGTGTTGGGCATGTCATCTACAATGGCATTTATAAAGAATGGTAACATAATGATGATGATGATGTAATAATTGACATGTATTGACTACTTATGTCTGACACTGTGCTTTACAAAGTTTGGCTAAATTTTCTCAACAAAACCATGCAGTATACATTATTGTTGTTATCCCCATTTACTAATGAGGAGGCTTGGTGACAAGTTTAGTGACTTGCCCAGAGTCACACAACCAGAAGGTGGCAGAGTCAGGACGTCAGCTCAGGTAGTCTGACTCTAGAGCTTGTACTTTTAATCTCTTTACTAGTCTGACAACAGCTAGAAAGCATAGGCTCAATATAATATCACGTATCTGAATTTTCTAGCTTCTGTCACCATTCATATAAGATATATTTGAATTTTCTAGCTTTTTCCCAAAAGACCTTTGAATAGCATTTTCCCTCCTTACGTTTTCCTTTTTTTGTGGCTTTCCCATAGATACTGATGATCTGTGATTTGTTACCAGTTTTTTTAGTCTTTTTGTATATTTGTGCTTAGAGAAAAAGATCTCAACTTTCATATTCTTTTGATATGAAAATTTATGAAGAATGAAAAGTAGGTAGTACCCTGCCCAGAATGAAAGATAAAAGTGTTTTTAGTAATGTTGAGACTATGTGTTTCTGCCAAAGAGTAGTAGCCCAGGAAAACATCAGGTTCTATAGGATCATCACAGAAGAATGGTTGATTCTTCTGTGTGTTCTTAAAAATTGGGAATTTTTTTCTTTATCCAAATGGTAATTATATTCTAGTAATTAGCCTGGAGACAAACCTTCTGAGTTCTCCTGCAAAACCACCAGATGGTCTTAGAGAAGCCAAGAGAAACTGAGAACTCTGCCTTAGCTTCTCAGCCTGTTAGATGTTGACAGTTGTGCAGTGCTTGAGTCTTTATCCCGTGTTAAGAAGTAAGTACGTACACAGGTGTTTGTAAAAATTTATGAAAATGAGCGAAAGCTGTTTAGGATTAGAAAAATATGTTACCGTAGCTGCAATTTAATTTGGAAATCAGTAAACACAGAACAGGTCATGATAAATAAGAATATAACTAGCTCATTACTCATGTCGAAGTAATAGGAGGCTGTTTACTTTTCATTATCTCTGTTTCTTTTACAGTCCATCAATATTATGGAACTGACTTTACAAAAGTATGGAAGCTATGAAAAATTTGAACAGGCCACTGGTGGTAGCCTGCTATCTAAAACTCGAATCTGGAGTCATGTTAGGAAATACATGATGAAAGAAGGCTGCATGGGTGAGGTATGAATCATGAGTGAGCATGACAAATTGACTGAGCATTTTAACTCTTGGTCACTGCCACATGTTTGTTTTTTCTGCAGGTTTTGTTTTCCCAACACTATTTTACTCATTAAATAAGTCATCCAGATTTCTTACTAAATATAAGTCTAAGTTTTTGTTGCATTGAATTGTTAATGTTCAGTTTTTTTGTTTTTCCTTTTTTCTTACTATCATTTTTGTATAGCTTGTAGGATTATGTGAATTGGCTTATGAAAATTATTAATGAAGAGATTTGGCACAGTGACTTCTCTTATTAATGTCCAGTTCCTAGTGTTCAGTCTCAAAATAAGCTTTGGCCCAGCAGTGACCAGAACTCTGGCTCCTGTACCTTCCTTTGCATTATTCCCGCTCGGGGGACTATATTTGAGAGCACTGCAGAGGCACAATTTCAGTTCTCTGTCTTCCTCCACACAGCTGTCTACTTTTCTTTCAATCCAGTAAAGGTTCTTGAGTTCCCAAAGGCTCAAAATTGCAAGGGTCTGCATTTCATCTTCTTGGTTTCTGGGAGATTCAAGATGGTGTAAACAAAAGAAAAAGGTGTTAATTTATGGGTCCATTGTTTTCCGTGAAAACTTTCTCCCCCTGCCTTCTAGTTTTGTCTTATATATATATATATATATATATATATATATACACACACACACATATATGTATATATATTATATATACATATATAATATACGTATATATATAATTTGTATATATAATTTATATATATGTAAATATATATATATATATATATATATATATATTTTTTTTTTTTTTTAACTCTTGCTCCTTAGATTGTAGTTCATCTCACTGAGGACCTGCTTTCCCGAGCTTCCATGACAGTAGTAAATGGATGTCCAACACTGACCATCAATGTTTGCACCGCACGTGAGCATTGGCTGGAAGGAATGCTGAGGCATGAAATAGGTAGGGGGCAACCCTTCTCCATTTATTCAGTTGTAATAGTAGAAATTACTTCAAGGACTTGTTCGTTTATAATGCATTTATTCTTAGTAATATTTGGCAAAAAGTAATGAAATTGTTAGGTGTCACTTGAACTAAAGCTAAGATATTAATGTCTCTTTTCAAATTAGATTTTTTAGGGTACCATATAGCTGTATTAAGCTTGGAGAGTCATTTAACTCCTCTGGATTTCAGTTCCCCCATCTTCAACTGAGGGAATTGAATTAAGTGATCTCTAAGATTCTTTTCAAATATCAAGTCTATAATTCGACTCTTAGAAAGAAAATTAATTGCTGTAAAAGTTATACCTCTTCTAATGAGACATGTAATCCTTCTGAAGGCTGTGTACTCCTTCAAACCAAAGGGCATTAGTGTCAGATCATTTTCTACTTTGTTTTGATTTGTAGGTACACATCAATTTGGTTTTAGAACTGTTGGTAGAATCTTTTTTTGGAGAAGAATTAAAATAAGAATGGCATTTCTTACTTTTCATGTGCCTTTTCTTCTCCATAGGCACACATTATTTTCGAGGTATTAACAACCTTCAGCAGCCATGGAACAGTTGGACTGGCCGTAAAAAACATGAGCTAAAGCCAAACAATCCAACAGAGGAAGGACTGGCAAGTATTCACAGTGTCCTGTTTAGAAAAGACCCCTTTTTATGGAGGGCTGCCCTCCTCTACTACACTGTTTATCGAGCCAGCCACATGTCTTTTTGTGAATTATTCAAAGATATTGGAAAGTTTGTCAAGGACCCCAACACAAGATGGGATTATTGTGTACGAGCCAAGAGGGGACGGACTGATACCTCCCAACCAGGTGTGTGTCCCTTGACAGTAGATTTTCTGATTTATTGGATAATTGTCTTTTTTTTTTTGAATTTTTGAATTTTATTTTATAAAACAGCAGAATTTTATTTCCTAAAAGAGCAGGTTCTCACTAGTTATCCATTTTATACATATTAGTGTATATATGTCAATCCCAATCTCCCAATTCATCACACCACCACCACCACCCTCCCGCCGCTTTCCCTCCTTGGTGTCCATACATTTCTTCTCTACATCTGTGTCTCAGTTTCTGCCCTGCAGACTGGTTCGTTTCTACCATTTTTCTAAGTTCCATATATATGCGTAATATACAATATTTGTTTTCTCTTTCTTACTTCACTGTATGACAGTCTCTAGATTGATCCATGTCTCTACAAATGACCCAATTTCATTCCTTTTTATGGCTGAGTAATATTCCATTGTATATATGTACCACATTTTCTTTATCCATTTGTCTGTCGATGGGCATTTAGGTTGCTTCCATGACTGGGATATTGTAAATAGTGCTGCAATGAACATTGGGGTGCATGTGTCTTTTTGAATTATGGTTTTCTGTGGGTATATGCCCAGTAGTGTGATTGGTGGGTCATATGGTAATCCTATTTTTAGTTTTTTTAAGGAACTTCCATACTGTTCTCCATAGTGGCTGTATCAATTTACATTTCCACCAACAGTGCAAGAGGGTTCCCTTTTCTCCACACCCTCTCCAGCATATGTTGTTTGTAGATTTTCTGATGATGCCCATTCTAACTAGTGTGAGGTGATACCTCATTGTAGTTTTGATTTGCATTTTCTCTAATAATTAGTGATGTTGAGCAGCTTTTCATGTGCTTCTTGGCCATCTGAATGTCTTCTTTGGAGAAATGTCTATTTAGGTCTTCTGCCCATTTTTGCATTGGGTTGTTTATTTTTTTAATATTGAGCTGCGTGAGCTGCTTGTAAATTTTGGAGATTAATCCTTTGTCATTTGCTTCATTTGCAAATATTTTCTCCCATTCTGAGGGTTGTCTTTTCCTCTTGTTTATGGTTTCCTTTGCTGTGCAGATGCTTTGAAGTTTGATTAGGTCCCATTTGTTTATTTTTGTTTTTATTTCCATTACCCTAGGAGGTGGATCAAAAAAGATCTTGCTGTGATTTATGTCAAAGAGTGTTCTTCCTATGTTTTCCTCTAAGAGTTTTATAGTGTCCAGTCTTACATTTAGGTCTCTAATCCATTATGAGTTTATTTTTGTGTATGGTGTTAGGGAGTGTTCTGATTTCATTCTTTTACACTTAGCTGTCCAGTTTTCCCAACACCACTTATTGACGAGGCTGTCTTTTCTCCATTGTATATACTTGCCTCCTTTGTCATAGATTAGTTGACCGTACGTGTGTGGGTTTGTCTCTGGGCTTTCTATGCTGTTCTATTGATCTATATTTCTGTTTTTGTGCCAGTACCACACTGTCTTGATTACTGTAGCTTTGTAGTATAGTCTGAAGTTTGGGAGCCTGATTCCTCCAGCTCCATTTTTCTTCCTCAAGATTGCTTTGGCTATTTGGGGTCTTTTGTGTTTCCATACAAATTGTGAAATTTTTTGTTCTAGTTCTGTGAAAAATGCCATT